>NC_060138.1:834949256-835319256 GCF_021461385.2 Schistocerca piceifrons | reverse complement strand
GATATTCATGTTCTTCAAAGCCAGCCCGCCCAGAAGGTCGCGTTTAAAGACTCTTCCACGGTTCGTGTGAGTAATACACTTGTTCGCAATCAGCCACCCACCCAGCCCTCTGCTATGCGACCCAAGCGTAATTCAAACGCTGTAATAAGTAATGTACAGACTGCAAGTGAAGCGGGAGTTGTTGTTCCACCCGCCCAACCCACGAGTTGTCGTACGCAGCGAACACGCGCTAAACGCGCTGATTTTGTGTCTTCCGCCTCCACTGCACCGATCCAGAGACAGTGTAATAAACTATTTGTGAAGCTACGCATCCGGGATAAGACCTTCACTTTTCAACTAGACACTGGTGCGTCTGTGACTCTCATAAATAGTGCTACGTATGCGGCTATCGGCCGCCCTAAACTTTCAGCGGCAAAACATTCTTTGGCTACTTATAGTGGAGAACATATTCCTGTGTTAGGTGTATGTAGCGTGCCAGCCACATTCCGTGGCAATACAAAAACAGTTTCATTCACAGTGCTCCGCGCTACAGACAGTGTAAACATTTTCGGATTGGACTGTTTTGACTTGTTTGGCCTGTCTATCCAAGACAATGTGTTGCAGATTAATCCTGTTGTTGTTCCTCAAGACAGCATAACCGATTTGTGTAAACGATACAGTGACATATTTAAAAACGAACTAGGTTGTGCTGCGAACTTTGCTGCTCATATTACGTTAAAAGATAATGCTCAGCCTCGATTTTGTCGTGCTCGTACAGTGCCTCACGCCCTCCGGGCACCTGTAGAAGATGAACTTCGTCGTTGGCAAAACAGCGGTGTTATTCAACCCGTTTCAGCGAGCCAATGGGCTTCTCCCTTAGTTGTTATAAAGAAACCGTCTGGCAAGTTACGTTTGTGTGCTGACTTTAAGTCGACAGTTAATCCTCAGACTGTCATTGATTCTTTTCCTTTGCCTAGACCGGACGAGCTGACGGATAAGTTAGGGGAAGCTCGTTTCTTTTCCAAAATTGATCTCCGTGAAGCATATTTGCAATTGCCCCTCGACGAGCAATCACAACAGTATTTTGTCATAAACACGTCGTTGGGGTTGTTCCGTTTTCTGCGTTTGCCTTTTGGTTGTGCGTCAGCTCCAGCTGTTTTTCAGCGTTTTTTGTCACAACTTCTGGCTCATGTGCCATCGTGTTGCAACTATTTAGACGATATTGTTGTCCGGTCGGACGCCTGCTGAACATTTCCGTAATTTGGAGTGTTTGTTTAAAGTGTTGTCTCAGGCAGGCCTACGTTGCAACATCGATAAATGTTCATTTTTCCTTACGGAGATGGAGTATCTGGGACATGTTATTAATGCTCAAGGCATTCATCCCTCCCAGTCACATTTAGCAGCTATTCGTGATTTGCCCGCCCCTCGCAATCTGCATGAATTGCAAGCAGTTCTCGGCAAATTGACGTATTATATTAGGTTTATACCTAATGCATCACAGATTGCTGCACCGTTGCATCGTCTCCGCCGTAAGAATGTTCCGTTTGTGTGGTCAGCTGATTGCCAATCAGCCTTTCAGCAGCTTAAAGAGGCTTTATTGAATGATCGTTGTCTGGTCCATTACGACCCTAACAAGCCTCTGGTGTTAGCTTGTGATGCCTCTTCTTTCGGCCTCGGTGCTGTGTTGTCTCACCGAGTCGGTAACACCGAACGTCCTATTGCGTTCGCATCTCAATTGCTAAACAAAGCTCAGTGTAATTATAGCCAATTGGACAAGGAAGCGTTGGCTATTGTGTTCGGTGTCACAAAATTCCATCACTACCTCTATGGTAGACCATTCTTAGAGGTAGACCATTCTATTTAGTAACAGATCACAAGCCCCTGACGTCACTGTTTCATCCGTCTAAACCAGTTCCTCAGCGGACAGCTCAGAGACTACAACGTTGGGCTCTTTTGTTATCACAATACCAGTATGAGATACTGTATCGCCCTACAGCTCAGCATGCAAACGCTGACGCGCTTTCTAGATTGCCGATTGCTGCGGATGATGTCTTCGATTCCTCCGAAGACTCTTGCCATCAGATTGACGCCGCTGAGCATCAATCCCTCCGGGATTTTCCGATTGTTTATCGTCAGGTGGCACGTGAGACAGCTACGGATCCTCATCTGAGTTTACTATTACGTTTTGTTCAACGTGGTTGGCCGTCCAAGGCAAAGTACATATCGGATCCTGTGGTTCGTCGCTATTATCCGCAACGTCATCTGTTGTCTGTTTCGCACGGAGTTTTGCTGTTACGCACCGAGAATGACCAGCTTCGTGTAGTGGTTCCCCAAGTGCTCCAATCCAAGGTCCTCGACTTGTTGCATCAAGGTCATTGGGGAGTGGTCCGCACCAAGCAGCTGGCCCGCCGTCATTGTACATGGATCGGCATTGATAAGCAGATTACGCAGATGTCTGCAGATTGTTCGACGTGTGCCGAACACCAAGCTGCTCCGCCTCAACGCTATTTTGAGTGGGTACGCACTGCCGGTCCCTGGCAGCGAGTACATATTGATTTCGCTGGTCCATATTGGAATTCTCGTTGGCTCATCGTGATAGATGCATTTAGTAATTTTCCGTTTGTTGTGCCCATGCAGTCTACAACGTCTGCACAAACTATACAGGTGTTGACTTCAATTTTTTGTATTGAGGGTCTTCCAGAAGTTTGTGTCTGACAATGGTCCACAATTTACCTCTGCTGAATTTGAACGTTTTTGTTCTGCCAATGGCATTCGCCATGTTCTTACTCCGCCGTTCCACCCTCAATCGAATGGTGCAGCGGAACGTTTTGTACGCACATTCAAGGATCATATGGACCGCCTTCGTGCTACGCACTCTCGTCAGCAGGCCCTCATCACGTTCCTGTCGTCGTACCGGACCACGCCATGCGACGGCCCTTCGCCTGCGGAGCTTCTCCACGGCCGTCGTCATCGCACCCTACTACGGTTGTTGCACCCCCCGGATCGACCCGCCGCTTCTGAGCATCGCACGCGTTTTCAGCGCAACGACGCCGTTTTTTTTCAGAGTTTATCACGGTCGCCGTCGTTGGGAACGTGGTACCGTGATAAGTGTCCAGGGTCGCGGTTTTTATACTGTTCAAGGTGCTACTGGGGTGAACAGGAGGCATCAGAACCAGCTGCGCCGCGCTGGCCGCCCGGATTCTGCCGCTCGTTCTTTGTCCACAGATTTGGTCCGCGGCGGGTTCCAGCCGCGCCTTCAGACTTCGCTGCCGCCCCCAGGGCAGCAGCAGCAGCAGCCGTCGCCGCTACCACGCCGACAGCCCGTCCCGTTGATGCCTCCCGTGCAGCTTCATTCGGGAGCGCCCCAGGTGGTCGCTCCGGCGCCTGCGGTCCCTCTTCAGTCGCCACCGCCTTCGGAGCTGATGGACGTCGACCCCTCAGCCGGGCCGCCTTCCCAAGCGGTGACTGTGCAGCCTGTCCTGCAGCCGCTTTCCTTGGGCACCCCCAAGGAGTCTGACACCGCAGCGCCTTGTCCGGCGCCCACTCAGCAGCCATCGACGCAGCGTCAGGAGACGCTGCCTCTCTTCGTGGGTCCCGACGCCCCGTCGCGTCCAGTACCAGAAGCTGCGCCCGTGGTCACAGGCGTGCACCCTGACCTCGGTTTTCAGTCGGTGTTTCCCGGGGCCCCGCGCAGCCAATGCTGGGGTGCGGACCGGGGACTGCCACCGACAAGTCTCCGCCCCGGTCTCTTCTGCTACGCCTGCGGCCAGACCCCTCCCCCGCCGTCGACGCTCGCCACGTCATTATTCAACGACGGTGCGGCGATTTGGGGGGAGGAGTGTTATGTCCTAGCCAGTAATGCCACCCGAGCCCGCTGCCAAAAGGTTGGCAGCATCAAAGTTCGGACGCCGTCCGCATAAGCAGCGCCAGCGAGACAGGAAATCGCCGCAAGTCTGCGCGCGCCACCGCTGACTTCTGGCTTCTTAAGCGCTGGAGTCGCGAGCGCTAGGACAGTTCTGTATTCGCCGCTCAGTTGTATACGCACCACCGAATTGTGTACTTGCTAGTCAGTTGTGTGTTCATCGCAGCAGAGATGTTGTTTGTCGTCAGCCGACGCTGACCTAGCCGCTCCGACTCGAACTAGACAGATTTCTGTAGACACCGAGTTCACTACTGTGTTGCTGTATCTTCATGAATAAAGATAAGTACCGACTTTTATTTAATCTGAGTGTTTGGGTATTCATCTTTCTGTTACTGTTCCAGCGGACCGGTCGGCCCGCTATTAAAAGTGTGGCGGTGACTTCGTAAGCCATTTCTACAGCCAAGTGTTTGTCGCTATGAACACCGCCACAAAATTTCCCCCTAAAGTAAGTCTTTCCACTCCCGGGATTGGAATGACTCCTTACCCTCTCCCTTAAAACCCACATCCTTTTGTCTTTCCCTCTCCTTCCCTCTTTCCTGATGAGGCAACAGTTTGTTGCGAAAGCTTGAATTTTGTGTGTGTGTTTGTGTTCGTTTGTGTGTCTGTCGACCTGCCAGCACTTTCATTTGGTAAGTCACATCATCTTTGTTTTTATATATATTTGTTGTTGGTCATTCCCACATAGAAAGCGTCAGTGTAGGCAGGTCACTTGGTAAATCACATGGGTGCTTTCACACGTGGCTCTGCTTTGATCATGTACACCTTCCGGGTTACAGGACTGGTTTAGGTGGTGGTGGGAGGGTGCATGGGACAGGTTTTACACCGGGGGCGGTTACAAGGGTAGGAGCCAGAGGGTAGGGAAGGTGGTTTGGAGATTTCATAGGGATGAACTAAGAGGTTACGAAGGATAGGTGGATGGCGGAAAGACACTCTTGGTGGAGTGGGGAGGATTTCATGAAGGATGGATCTCATTTCAGGGCAGGATTTGAGGAAGTCTTATCCCTGCTGGAGAGCCACATTGAGTCTGATCCAGTCCCGGAAAGTATCCTGTCACAAGTGGGGCACTTTTGGGGTTCTTCTGTGGGAGGTTCTGGGTTTGAGGAGATGAGGAAGTGGCTCTGGTTATTTGCTTCTGTACCAGGTTGGGAGGGTAGTTGTTGGATGCGAAAGCTGTTTTCAGGTTGTTGGTGTAATGGTTTAGGGATTCCGGACTGGAGCAGATTCATTTGCCACGAAGACCTAGGCTGTAGGGAAGGGACCGTTTGATGTGGAATGGGTGGCAGCTGTCATAATGGAGGTACTGTTGCTTGTTGGTGGGTTTGATGTGGACGGACGTGTGGAGCTGGCCATTGGACGGGTGGAGGTCAACGTCAAGGAAAGTGGCATGGGATTTGGAGTAGGACCAGGTGAATCTGATGGAACCAAAGGAGTTGAGGTTGGAGAGGAAATTCTGGAGTTCTTCTTCACTGTGAGTCCAGATCATGAAGATGTCATCAATAAATCTGTACCAAACTTTGGGTTGGCGGGCCTGGGTAACCAAGAAGGCTTCCTCCAAGCGACCCATGAAAGGTTGGGGTATATGGGGGCCATCCCGGTACCCATGGCTGTTCCCTTTAATTTTTGGTATGTCTGGCCTTCGAAAGTGAAAAAGTTGTGGGTCAGGATGAAGCTGGCTAAGGTAATGAGGAAAGAGGTTTAAGGTAGGATGGCAGGTGATTGGCGTGAAAGGAAGTGCTCCATTGCAGCGAGGCACTGGACGTGCAGAACATTTGTGTATATGTAAGTGACATCAATGGTTACAAGGATGGTTTCTGGGGGTAACAGACTGGGTAAGGGTTCCAGGCATTCGAGAAAGTGGTTGGCGTCTTTCGCATCCCGCAACTACCCTCCCAACCTGGTACAGAAGCAAATAACCAGAGCCACTTCCTCATCTCCTCAAACCCAGAACCTCCCACAGAAGAACCCCAAAAGTGCCGCACTTGTGACAGGATACTTTCTGGGACTGGATCAGACTCTGAATGTGGCTCTCCAGCAGGGATACGACTTCCTCAAATCCTGCCCAGAAATGAGATCCATCCTTCATGAAATCCTCCCCACTCCACCAAGAGTGTCTTTCCGCCATCCACCTAACCTTCATAACCTCTTAGTTCATCCCTATGAAATCCCCAAACCATCTTCCGTACCCTCTGGCTCCACCCTTGTAACCGCCCCCGGTGTAAAACCTGTCCCATGCACCCTCCCACCACCACCTAAACCAGTCCTGTAACGCGGAAGGTGTACACGATCGAAGGCAGAGCCACGTGTGAAAGCACCCACGTGATTTACCAACTGACCTGCCTACACTGTGACGCTTTCTATGTGGGAATGACCAGCAACAAACTGTCCATTTGCATGAATGGACACAGGCAGACAGTGTTTGTTGGTAATGAGGATCACCCTGTGGCTAAACATGCCTTGGTGCACGGCCAGCACATCTTGGCACAGTGTTACACCATCCGGGTTATCTGGATACTTCCCACTAACACCAACCTGTCAGAACTCTGGAGATGGAAACTTGCCCTTCAGTATATCCTCTCTTCTCGTTATCCGCCAGGCCTCAATCTCCGCTAATTTCAATTTGTCGCCACTCATACCTCACCCGTCTTTCAACAACATCTTTGCCTCTGTACTTCCGCCTCGACTGACATCTCTGCCCAAACTCTTTGCCTTTACAAATGTCTGCTTGTGTCTGTGTACGTGCAGATGGATATGTGTGTGTGTGTGTGTGCGCGAGTGTATACCTGTCCTTTTTTCCCCTTAAGGTAAGTCTTTCCACTCCCGGGATTGGAATGACTCCTTACCCTCTCCCTTAAAACCCACATCCTTTCCTCTTTCCCTCTTTCCTGATGAAGCAACCGTTGGTTGTGAAAACTAGAATTTTGTGTGTATGTTTGTGTGTCTATCAACCTGCCAGAACTTTCGTTTGGTAAGTGACATCATCTTTGTTTTATATATATATATATATATATATATATATATATATATATATATATATATATATATATATATATATATAAAAACAAAGATGATGTGACTTACTGAACATAAGCGCTGGCAGGTCGATAGACACACAAACATACACACAAAATTCTAGCTTTCGCAACAAATGGTTCCTTCGGCAGGAAAGAGGGAAGGAGAGGGAAAGACGAAAGGAAGTGGGTTTTAAGGGAGAGGGTAAGGAGTCATTCCAATCCTGGAAGTGGAAAGACTTACCTTAGGGGGGAAAAAGGACAGGTATACGCACGCGCACGCGCACGCGCACACGCACGCATCCATCCGCACATACACAGACACAAGCAGACATTGCTTGTGTCTGTGTATGTGTGGATGGATATGTGTGTGTGTGAGTGTATACCTGTCCTTTATTCCCCCTAAGGTAAGTCTTTCCGCTCCCGTGATTGGAATGACTCCTTACCCTCTCCCTTGAAACCCACATCCTTTCGTCTTTCCCTCTCCTTCCCTCTTTCCTGACGAAGCAACCATTGGTTACGAAAGCTAGAATTTTGTGTGTATGTATGTGTCTGTTTGTGTTTCTGTCGACCTGCCAGGGCTTTCGTATGGTAAGTCACATCATCTTTGTTTCTAAATATATTTTTCCCGCGTGGAATGTTTCCCTATTTTTATATATATATCCCTCTTTCCTGACGAGGCAACCATTGGTTGCGAAAGCTAGAATTTTGTGTGTATGTTTGTGTTTGTTTGTGTGTCTATCGACCTGCCAGCGCTTTTGTCTGGTAAGTTTCATCATCTTTCTTTTTAGATATATTTTTCCCACGTGGAATGTTTCTCTCTATTATCTGATATATATATATATATATATATATATATATATATATATATATATATATATATATATATATATATATATATATATCAGATGTGTTCTTCCCAACAGCCATGTAGTGGTTTCATTGGCTGCAGCTATATGTTGAGTAGCCTCTGTCAAACAACAATCTCTTTCATGACTGTAATTATGTGGTGCCTTCTTGGTTGACTCATTCATATAGTGTCTAGTGGCTTAGACATCATAAGCAGTTTTGATATTCATTTGTGGATGGACTCAACAATAGTTCTCTGCTGGCTGTAATGTAGTCCTAATAACTGGGAAACTTTTTCCCCAACAAAGTCTCTGAAATTTAGAAGCCGAGTTCAGTCACCAACTGGTAACATGTAAGACAATCCTGCTAATCACTCGTTCACCTCTGCATTGGTGGGCTGACCCTGAATGGCTGTCCAGATATGTCCTGGATTACAGCACATTTCCTTCACTTGTAGTAGCACATGCCTCAGAAAGGTGTGTGCTTGTATCTTTGACGTCTGTAATCAAGCTTGTTGCTGTAAATATCCCTCATTCAAGAACACCTACAGTTTTTTGGCTTATGCACTAAGTTTTGTGGAAAACGCCATGTTGCAACAAGCATAGGGGATAACTTGGCCATACACCCCATAAGAATGGCAAAATGCTATAAAAATCATTTGGCATAGTTCAACATTGTGAGTATGGAAGTGAGGTCACTTTGTTAAAGGCCAATTCTCCTATTTCACATTATGGCACATTAAGAGACGTGCAGCCGTTCATTGACACAGAAGGTATTTTACAAGTGAGAGGGAGGTTAATTAATTCTAGTGTACTGTATCATGAGTGATATTGTTTTATTATAACACCTAAGCATCATCTGACAAAAATTCTCATATTCTATGAACATGGAAGTCTGTTGCATGCTGGATCACAGCTTTTCCTGTCTATGTGCATAGGAGGTTTTGGATTCCCAACAGGCACAACACATTTAAAGGAGTCATCGGGAAATGTTTGAAATGCTTTAGGCTTTTGTCCCAGACTGCAGTTCAACTTATGAGTCAACTACCAGTATCTAGAGTGAACCAGTCTCATATTTCCCAGCACTGGAATGGATTTTGCTGGTCCTGTTACTATGAGGTGTAGTGGAAGATGGAGTAAGGTAACTACAAAGGCCTCTATTACTTTATTTATTTGCATTGCAATCAGAGCCATCTACCTAGAGCTAGTTAGTGACTTAATAACCACCTCATTTCTGGCTGCCCAAAGAACATTCATAGTGAGAAGAGGAAAACTTTCTCACATGTATAGTGATAATGGTACTACATTTGTAGATGCACACAATGAACTTAAACTTTTTTCTGTGATGAGTAAGTGTGGTGGACTTTTGTCCACCTGGTGCCCCTCACTTTGGTGGGCTGTGGGAAGCAGGAGACAAATGCATGAAGTTACATCTCAAACATGTCATTGGCAACACAGTGCTGACATTTGAAAAACTGACTACGGTGTTAACTCAGATAGTAACATTCCTAAATCCAAGGCCATTGTGCACTCTCTCTGATGACTAAGATTCTCCATCTGCACTCACTGCTAGACATTTCCTAATTGGACAGCCACTTTGTGCCAGCCCTGAACCATCTATTGGTGAGATTCCTGCCAACAGATCATGAGTGGCAACTTTTACAGCAGCTGCATCAGTCTTTTTGGAAGAGGAATCCGCTGAGTACCTGCATCAGCTGCAGCAATCCAATAGATGGACATTGGATGGAGTGTGGCAGCCCCAGATTAATGATCATATTCTGGTCAGGGAGGATAATTTGCTTTCCTTGGTGTGGAGGCTGGATGTTGTTGAGCAGCTTTTTCCTGGACCTGATAAGTCTGTACCTCTAGTGATGGTGAAAACTGTTAATGGGCAGATTAAGAGGTCTATGGCAAAATTGTGCCCCCTGCCTAAACAGTGAATTAGTGATGTGTTCCCTCTGATTTATGCGGTGGTACACGATAAAGGTCCATCATCAGATTGCTATTTACAGCAACAAATTGTAATTTACAATATCATCTTGAGAAGCCATGTAGGCTTTCTTGTGGAATGACTGTTGTAGGTATTGATTTCCTAAGTTTCATATGCAGTGTAACAGTAACATTTTCATTGCTTTTTCATCTTAAATGTTAATACCTTTAATGTCTTTTATTCACTGTGACATTAGTATTTATTTTTTTATGTATTTCATGATAGTACCCTTCATGTTTCATATGCAGTGTGATAATAATGTTTTGTTAGTTTTGTGTACCCTAATTGTTTGTGTATTTTATTATCTTGTAAGTAAAAAGAGTAAGACTCATTTTAGAGTAGAAATAAGTTGAGTTCTGTAACTCACTTGTTACTCATCAAGTGCTATATAGCAGCATTTTGTAAACTGGACAGATCAGTCTATCCGGTATAATCCATTCCATGTCGGGAAATATTGTAACTTTGTGTGTGTAGAACTGGATTTTCCAGGTGCTTTATTCAGGCAGGCACTGCTGAGCAGCCATTAAGAACTGATGCCTCAGGAAGCCTGTTGACACTGCAACGAGCATACATATGCCTCAACCAGCCAAGAGCCGTAGCTTGCGGGCACCTTGTAATGTATTACTGCGTATCACCTTATCCACTTAATAAAGTAAATTGTTTTCACATAAAGGTTGTGTTCTGTCTCATTGTTGTTGAGTGGAAATAAGAGGAGGGCAGTGAGCCCCTCTCCTATTACTTTCTCCAAACTTAAATGTACCACCACAGGGTCAGAGGCCTGCAAGTGAATTCCATACGCAAACATTCTACACACCAAAGTGAATAATCATTTTGTTGCACTCTCCCACTGATTTTAGAAATTCTGATGGAACATTATGTACACCTTCCACCTTATTTTGTTTTAAGTCTTCAAAAGCGCTTCTAAATTCTGATTCTAATATTGGGTCCCCTATCTCTTCCCCATTGACTACTGTTCCTTCTTCTGTCATGTCATCATGTAAGTCCTCTCCCTCACAAAGACCCTCAATATACTCTTCCCACCTCTCTGCTCTCTCCTCTGCATTTAACAGTGGAATTCCCATTGTTCTCATAATGTACCGGCCTTGCTTTTAATTTCACTGAAGGTTGTTTTGACTTTTCTATATGATGATTCAGTCCTTCTGCATATCATTTCTTTTTTTATTTCTTCACATGTTTCATTTAGCCATTTCACATTAGCTTCCCTGCACTTCTTATTTATTTCGTCCCTACCTGAATTGTGTTTCTGTATTCCTGAATATTTTTGTACTTCCTTCATTCATCAATCAACTGAAGTATTTCTTTTGTTACCTATGATTTATTCATAGTTACCTTCATTGTATCTATGTTTTTATTTCCAACTTCTGTGACTGCCGTTTTTAGATACACCTGTTCCTTTTTGACTGAAGTATCTGCTCAGCTACTCATTATCACAATGTCTATAGTCTCAGAGGGCTTGAAGTGTATCTCTTCATGTCTTAATACTTCAATATCCCTCTTCTTTATGTGTTTATTTTTTTCTGACAATCACTTAAACTTTAGCCTACTCTTCATCATAATAAAATTGTGTTCTGTATGTACATTTGAATTTGAATTGAATTGAATTTTATTTGATCCTGTAAGATTACATTGTGTACAGGAAATGTACGTGTAATATAGGACATGTCAAAGTATTAACATTCTTTATCACTTATTTTTCTACACCTTTAGCTTACATTTTTACATCACTGATAATGAGTAACACTATATGCAAATTTAATGGCATAAGTATTCTGCAACACTGTAAAACTCTTTTTCAATGAGATAGTCTTTAAGTTTCTTTGGAAAGTCATTGTGAAGTACACTATCTTGCAGGGTTTTGGGAAGACGTCTTAGTAGTCTGATACCAGAGTACTGTGGTCCTTTTTCTAGCATTGCCAGTCGGTGGGGTATGCTCCGTACTTCATTCTTCTTTCTTGTATTGTGGGTGTGTACACTAGCATTTGTAATCCAGTCCTCACTACCTTTTGTGATGTACATTATTGTTTTGTATATATACAACGATGAAAAAGTTAAGATACCTAAATTCTTGAAACAGTTTCTGCATGTTTCAGAGGTCTTTCTTCTTAAAATGGTCCTAATTGCTTTTTTTTTTTGTAATGTGAACACTCGTTTTGCCTCTTGTTTGTTTGAGTTTCCCCACACAGTCACTCCATACTGTAAGTATGGTTCGAAAAGTCCATGATACACTGTACACAGAAGGTTCTTGTCTGACTACTGTGATAGATGCATCATTAAGAATATGACAGAGCTCAGTTTCTTACAGACATTATTAATATGTTTTTTTCCATTTCAGTTCATTATCCACAAGAATACCTAAGAATCTAGCAGATTCTACTTCTTCCAGCCTTGTTCCATCAACCTCTAAATCCATGTCTACAGCCTTTTCCTTGTTTTTAAACACTGCATACATAGTCTTTTTTAGATTTATAACCAGTTCATTTTCCAACAGCCATTGAGCTGTGACATTTGCAGATATGTATGCTCTTCTCTCAAGCTGTTCCATATTTTGGTCACTATTTAGTATTGTCATGTCATCAGCATACAATATTTTCTTTTCTTCCTCCTCAACACCTGTATCATTAACAAATACATTAAATAACAATGGCCCCATTACCGAACCCTGCGGCACTCCATATTTGATGGATTTGGTTTCTGATTGGTACGAGTTTCCTAATGATACATACTGCTTGCGGTTGCACAAGTATGAGTTTATCTATTCACCTGGTTGCCCCCGAATGCTATAGTTGCTTAATTTTTGTATCAGCATTTCATGGTCAATGGTGTCAAATGCCTTTGAAAGATCCAGAAACATTGCAGAGACAACCTTTTTCTCATCTAAGGACTGTAAAATGTATTCTGTTAGACTGACAATTGCTGATTCTGTAGATTTACCCTTTCTGAAACCATGTTGTGAGGTCATGAGAATGTTATGTTTGTCCAAATAGTTAACTAATCTGGTATACATAAGCATTTCTAGGATTTTTGAGAAACCTGATATCAGTGAAACTGGTCTGTAGTTGTTGGGATCATCCTTACACCCTTTCTTGTACAATGGCACTACCTTCGTTATCTTCAGTTTTTCTGGAAAAATTGCATCTCTGAAAGAACAGTTTGCTATGCTCAGCGGTGGTGTTATTATCTCCTCACATACCAGCTTTATTACATGATTTGATATTTCATCATCACCAGCTGATTTCTTGGACTTCAATTTCTGTATAGTTTTCTGCAATTCATCTTCCGTGACTGGTCTTAAGAACATAGTATTGCATGATCTTTTTGGTACCTTAATACCCTTCTGTTTTTGACTATTTCTTTCCAATTTTAGGTTTTCTACTACACTGATATAGTTATTATTCAGTATGTTTGCTATTTCCATACCATCTGTGACCACTGTGTTGTCTACTTTAATTGACCTAATACCTTCTTCTTTGTTTGACCCATCTTTTTCCTTTCTTTCAGCATTGATTGCATTCCAAGCTGCCTTTGCCTTGTTTTTCGAGTTCGCTATGGTGGTGTCAATTGCTCTTGCTTTCGCTTCTCTTATTGTTTTTCTATACTTCTTTTTTAATATTTTGTAGTTTTCAGCTTCGCCCATCCGTCTCACATCCTGAAGCTTCCTTCGCTGTTCTAGTATTTCACTGGTAATCCACTGTGTTTGATCTTGCTGCCTTTCTTGTCTCTTTACTTTGGGAAATGCTACATTAAAATGGTACTTAATTGTTGAAATAAATGCATCATATTTTTCATTTACACTCTGGGCCTGTAGGGTTTCATTCCAGGTTTCCTTACTTAACATTGTTCTAAAGATGTTGATATTTTGTTCACTGATGATCCTAATTTCTTTGGTTGTTTGTTTTTGGTTCTGATACTGTGTCATTACTTCTGCAAAAGCTGCCCCAGGCTACACATTACAATCCAATATTGGATTTTGGAATCTCTGCCTGACTATGATGTAATCTAACTGAAATCTTCATGTATCTCCCAACCCTTTCCAAGTACACCTCTTCTTCTGTGGTTCTTGAACAGAGTATTCGCTATTACCGTCTGAAGTTTATTTCAGAACTCAGTTAGTTTTTCTCCTCTTTCACTCCTACTACAAAGTCCACATTCTCATGCAACCCTTTCGTCCACTCCTTCCCCTACAATTGCATTTCAATCACCCATGACTAATAGATTTTCATCTCCTTTTACATATTGAATTTCTTAATCAGCATCCTCATATGTCTCCTGATCTTTTTCTTGCAACATCAGCATGTGTACCTAAATTATTGTCATTGATGTTGGACTGCTGTCAATTATGATCAGAACAATCCTATCACTGAACTGTTCACAGTAACTCACTGCTGTTCCACCTTCTTATTCATAACGAATCCTGCTCCTTTGTACCATTTCCTGCTGTTACCCTATCCTTGTCTGACCAGAAATCCTTGCCTTCTTTCCATTTCACTTCACCGACATCCACTATATTGATATTGAGGGTTAGAATTTCCATTTTTAGAATTTCTAGCTTCCGTAACATGTTCAAACTTCTGACATTCGACGCCCTGACTCATAGAACGTTAACCTTTTGTTGGTTATTCAATCTTTTTCTCATGGGCAGCAGATGCATTTGTTCCTGGTGCTACCTTCTTTACTCTCTTTCGTGTCTTCTCACAACTTCCTCTGTGTTCATTCAACAACTGTGCCAAACTCTCATCTAAAGTTCTTCCTGTTTTCTCACTGTCACCTTCTAATCCATCAGGAATTCTTTTCAAACACCTCAGTATGGTTCAGTAGATGCAGGCCGATAGCTTTAACCTTGGATGCTAAATTTTTGCTCACAGTCTCAATACTATTTTCAATCCATAATCTGCTTAACAAGGCAGAAAACTGTTCTTTAGGAATACAACCTGGGCACCTATTCTTCCTCCATATATCCTAAATTTCTCCTCGTTTCCTTTTCAGTGGGGTAAATACCGGTACTGCAACGTCGAAAGTTTGTACGAGAAATGCTGCATTTGGTGGGAATAGAGTGATGCAAATTTTACTATGTCTGCGTGCTTCAGCCACTTAAGGAGAAAAGTGACTAGCAAGACTGTTTCCCAATAACACCACTGTGTCTTCAGTATCACAGGTGGATGCAACACGTGGCAATAAAATTTTAATGACACATACTTTGGAGTGTTCAAATGAAACCAACCATTTGGACTGCTGGCCTGGCATATTTTTTACCAGCTGATGGACCTTCAGTCCTGTTATGATACAGATTCTGTGCCTTGAACACAACCAAAGAAGCAAGTAGACGTCTGCTTGCGTTCCTGCATACGATCAGGATCATTGAAGCTTGGGAGTACTCTTGTACTCATTTCATGTTCCTGGAAATGACAACCATTCTGGACCCATGGTCATCTGTAACGTTGGTCTCATCATAATTTTTGAGATTCCTGAAGAGGCAGTCCATTGTTATTGAAGAAGGTCAAAATGTCATTACAACTGACGTGAGGATCTAGATTGCTTTATATTGGAAGCAGTTCTAATGAGCAGGTTGTCTGAAGCTATGAATGAATCAAGGAAATCTGGACTTGGGTATTCTCTTTGAAAACAGATACAACTCTCCTGTTTACCTACGTACTTGTTTGACAGCTATAGTGGGACACTGCTGGTATGGGTGGAGAATGTGTTGAAACAGTACTTTCTTTTCTGTTTTGTTACAGCTGAGACTATTGTACATGTCACATTTCGCTGACAGCAGCGTCAGCATTTCCTTATCTCTAAGGTCATTCCAGTAATCACGATATCTTGCTGTGTGCCGAGGTACCTTTGTACTTCTGAAAATTTTGCATGAAGCACACCCTACACACTGAGCGAGCGTCCATCCCTCCTCCCTCCCACTCATTAACCAAATACAGTAAAGTATCTGAACTTCCAAAAAATTTGTCAACTATGTTTGAATTACTGACTTCCAAAAATTCGTTAAACTAACGTCTCACCAGTCACATTGGTACCTTTGATTTGAAACTATATATCATTCGCCATGGAATTTTGGAACAAGTAGTCAGCATATTTCTCTATAAATAATTAACAAAATAGGCATGCATATTATTGAAAGCTAGTTTTTCTGTTACCTTGAATACCACCTCACAAGCTCTGAAAACGTAAATGATAGGAAGCCCACTTTCACATTCCACTTGCTCCTGTCACCAGCAGATTTCGTACTACCACCAGTGGTTTACTGCACTGTTGAAAAACGCAACAGCATAGTAAGTTAATTATTTTTCGCATCTAACATGTTGAAAAAATTCTAAAATATGTGCAAAATACGTCAGTAGCGCGAAAATTGCGATGATTACATCGCTAGTTGAGGGAGAGTTCGATTTTTAGATTACGATTTCGCACACTCGCCAAGTGATTGCTGCACGGTAAAAAAACGCAACAGTTGTAAATTAATTATTTTTCCACATCTGGTATGTTGAAAAAATCCTAAAAGTCGGGAATGTAAAACAGCGCGGTGTTTGTATTGCTTGTTGAGGTTAACGGTTAAGATGACAGCACCATTCCTATCCACAAGCCGCAACTCCGCAACGACTGGGAGTATGACGGGTTGCCGCTGCATTGGCAGGTGTCGCGTCGTTAGACACTTATTTGGGGCAAAAGAGGGCCGCGATTAGCACTGTCACCTACTACTTATCTTCAGCTACATGTTTTAGGAACATTTTTCCTTGGAATAATCTGATGATTATCGTTTGTCTATCACTAATGACACGAAATTATAGTAGATAATGATACTGGATAGCAGTTAAACACTTGATACTTCTTGCTGTCAATTAAAATTAACAAAAAAACTGTAACAGGTTTTATTTATAGCCTGGGGTATTACGATAATTACTATGTTCTCCAATACTTTTCACTCATTAGGCATACACGTTCCTCTTACAGAATTCAAACTAATTTCACGAACATTTTGGTTCTGGAGTACCTTTTAACACTACCTAAACTGATGATTATATCACGGAGATGAAACAACGTAAGGTGGACGAAAGAATAACCAACAACATCCGGTAGCAGATTGCTGCAGGTGACGCAAACTTCCTCAGTAAATGAGCGTTGCTGGTCTCAGAACGGCATGTGGCATGAAAATGGCGAAGATGGTTTTGAAACTCACAGTCTGGAAGTACCCAGAATGAGATTTTCACTCTGCAGCGGAGTATGCACTGATATGAAACTTCCTGGCAGATTAAAACTGTGTGCCGTACCGAGACTCGAACTCGGGACCTTTGCCTTTCACGGGCAAGTGCACTACCACCTGAGCTACCCAAGCACGACTCACGACCCGTCCTCACTGCTTTAATTGCGCCAGAGCACTGGTAGAGCACTTACCCGCGAAAAGCAAAAGTCCCGAGTTCGAGTCTCGGTCCGGCACACAGTTTTAATCAGCCAGAAAGTTTCAGTCTGGAAGTAACACATACGCGGAAAAATTTGAGTAAAGGAAAATGAAACATTACGTTACAGAAAGACGTCGAAAATTTAGTGAACAAATTAAACGAGAAAGTAGTAAGTCAAGGGAAAAATAGTCGAGGAAAGAGGTCCGTACAGATCTCATACGATAACTATGAGGGATAGATGTAAAGTTGTCAGCCTGGCAGTGAAGGACTGCACTTACTGTTCAACGTAATCCCTTGATAGATCGCCGCACCCTGTCTATCGTTTCCTTTTGGCTGGTAAAATCCACCTTATTTTTTCATCCAGTTGTCCAAGAGAGTAGTATAACATTCGCCAGTTATTATTCCACGTGCTTCAAGATATAATTAGCAAAAAGTATCTCTTTTGTGTATCAGACAACCTTCTTCAAAACTCTTTTTCAGGACTGTTGATCTACTCGTATAGCTGTCGTTCGTTTTACAGCATGGAGTTGTGAACGCACGTCTTATCCACTGCAACACAGAAAAGAAGAAGCTAATTGCTTTGTGTCTGAAATGGTCTAAACATTGGCAAAAAATTGGGTTTCGCGGTTGGTTCCGTCAGTATTCGTTTAATGCTGCTCCTGTATTGTAAAAATTTCTCTGATAATATATTCTTCAATTTGCATGACAACTATTTCTTGAATAAACATAATTAGTCACTACTCGGAAAACACCCTCAAATTTTATTACTTTCATATCAGTAATTTGAACATTTCATAAGAGTAATGCAAGAAAAAAAACTTCTGTAAATGTAATGCAAAAATTAAATATGTTTGCAATCAACACTTGTAAGTACAGTACCGAAGCAGATAACGAGAGAAATAAAAAGATTTAATTGTTGGAGTTAGGCTGTTAAAATTCACAAAATTTTGAGGTAAAATTTACACATTTTGTAAGTGCGAGGAAAACCTGTCCTTAATATTCAGAGACAATTTGAGCAAGAAATAGAAATGGACTTCAAACGGTTAAGATGGACTAAGCTGAGGGCTTAAGAAGGCGAGATGATATTCAAAATCTCATGCGGCGCGCATGCGCTGCAGCGTAGGTGTCTTCTGTGGGCCAATTTGAGGCTGTTTCCCGGCTTGACAGACCACAAGTGTGCTTTTGATATGACATTGACATGTTTGTTTCGATTTCCCGTACACAACTGTGTTATATTGCAGACGGTTATCGTTTACACGCAATGTGCATATACAGGGTGTCGCAGAAGGAGTGCTCAATACTCAGGGATATGACAGGAATGATCGTTCGAAGCAAAAACGCCTGGTAAACATGGGATCTGAAATACTTACCTTAAGAGCTAGCACCGCTTCTTCATCTTCGATACTGTGAAAGAAATATCTTCTACTGCAAGCTGTTCGCTTTCCATGTTTTTGGAGAAGATGGCACAGACCAAAACAAGCAAAAATTATGTGGTAAGAGTGAGCTCTGAAGTGCATAGCTTAAGAGCTTGAAGCACATCGAGTGATATCTGGGTAATGTGGTTCTCTTTGGTTGAACGCAGCGTTTAAGTTGCGCGCGCTCAGCAAGTGTGGACATCATTCGTGCCACTCTTATAGCGGCGACGGAACTATGCGACGCCGCACGGCGCCTCATAGTTGGCCAGGTGGTCAGCTTTGCTGCGCAGTTCCACTGCCTAGTAATGCGTTCTCTCTCATACGATTTCATAAACCGTAAACAATATTTGGTCGCGCGGCTTGGCTGCAGTGCAGTTCCTCAATGCGGTCCTTACGTCAGCCCTGAGGAAAACAACGGCAGTTGGCAATACGGATAAATCAGTAGTAGCAGATCACACGCTGAAACAAGTGCAACACCAAATTAGTTTCTCTGCTATTGTGGTTTTATCAAGATCCAATCATTACTATACTAGGATGTACGGGGAGGCCACAGAGGTTCAAAACCACAATAACAACTTAAACAGAAAAGAAGGACTGAAACTATATCAGTTGTGGGGTTTAGTGCTAAATAAAACAAACAGCGCCAACTCTTCTCAGCAACAAGCTCCTTTAAAAACGTTGGTGATGACGTCATGAATCTAGAATTGCGTAAATACGTATAAAAACTTCGGTTTGCTGGGCTTGTTTCAGCCTGTAACTGCTTTCTGACTAGTCAGTGCCCCTGACGATGTTTCCAGCACTCGAACAGGAAACGTGAGGCAGAGAACTCTGCCCATAAAACATCACCGGTAACAGTTTAGAGTGTTATTCGTGCGTTATCAACGTCGCATCATTCTGGTGTATAAACGTTTTGGTCTACATTTATTTCTGCCCCAACTGTTTTGGAGGATGATTACCTCCAGACACATTACGATCTCTTAGTGAGGTTTTGCCGCAAAGCAAAACGTGTCTGTCGATAGAGCACGTTCTACAGACGCCTGTTACACTCTCAAGCGCAGCCTTCTCCAACTTGTCCGAAAACTGTTTGCTGTGCTATCGCAACGACACACGTCTAGTCGCGCCAACTAAGCGAACCGTGCCTCCTGCAGAGACTCCCAGCACGTGCTCGAAACAAATAAGGCGCGTCCGTGGAAAGAGGATAGAGGGTCGACGTCTTTGTCACGTGTCGATAACACTAATGACTTCTCTAATATGCATTAGCTCTCCGAACTTTCTCTATGAACGTCTATATTTCAAATACGTCTTGCTACTCCAGTTAAGACATTGACCTGTTCGCTAGAAAAATTTACAGCAATGTCGTATATAGTGCGAAAATATGTTTCAAAACCCTTAGATATTCAATCTGTGTATTTAGCAAGCAGTACATGAAACAAAAGCAAAATTTGGAGTAGGAACTAAAATCCATGGAGAAGAAATAAAAACTTTGCGGTGTGCCGATGACATTGTAATTCTGTCAGAGACAGCAAGGGACCTGGAAGAGCAGCTGAACGGAATGGACAGTGTCTTGAAAGGAGGATATAAGATGGACATCAACAGAAGCAAAACGGGGATAATGGAATGTAGTCGAATTAAGTCAGGTGATGCTTAGGGAATGAGACACTTAAAGTAGTAAAGGAGTTTTGCTATTTAGGGAGTAAAATAACTGATGATGGTTGAAGTAGAGAGGATATAAAATGTAGACTGGCAATGGCAAGGAAAGCGTTTCTGGAGAAGAGAAATTTGTTAACATCGAGTATAGATTTAAGTGTCAGGAACATGTTTTTGAAAGTATTTGTATGGAGTGTAGCCATGAATGGAAGTAAAACATGGACAATAACTAGTTTGGACAAGAAGAGAATAGAAGCTTTCGAAATGTGGTGCTACAGAAGAATGCTGAAGGTTAGACGGGTAGAACATACAACTAATGAGGAGGTATTGAATAGGACTGGGGAGAATAGGAGTTTGTGGCACAACTTGACAAGAAGAAGGGACCGGTTGGTAGGACATGTTCTGAGGCATCAAGGGATCACAAATTTAGCATTGGAGGGCAGCGTGGAGGGTAAAAATCGTAGAGGGAAGCCAAGGGATGAATACAGTAAGCAGATTCAGAAGGATGTAGGTTGAAATAGTTACTCGGAGATGAAGAATTTTGCACATGATAGAATAGATGGAGAGCTGCATCATACCAGTCTCTGTACTGAAGACCACAGCAACAACAACAACAACAACCCTTAGAATACCAACGGGACGTAAGTGTCCCACGATATGTTATCAGAGAATCAACTGGAATTTATTGCTTGTTATTGCTGTGTATCAGGGTCCCACTGGTAAAGGGAAGCCTACTAATGGTTAGCAGGATTCTTATAATTACAGATTGCTTCTGTAGATTGTGCCATCCTCAAGTTTCATTGTTAACCCTCGTCTCCGTGTTGTCACATCGAATTCGTTCGCGCCTCCAGACAGGCAATCCAATTAGCAGACTCGCAACGCGGGCTGCCTTCGCGCCTTCCCAGTGACATCGCGTTAACGACTTGCACCTAAGGATTGACGCTTGCGACATCACAAACGAAGTCCATATTGAGCACCTGTAGTGTGAGTTAAAAACTTAGAGAGACGTTCTATTCTCTGATGTGTCTCTTGTAGTTTTTGTGCGGTCGTCTTCTGAAACCCTGGAGGTGCTTATGAATAATCCTGTATGTCCTGCATCCCCCTCCCCCCCAACCCCTTGACAAATTAAACGGCGGGAAATATTCTTTTTATATTATTACTTCCGACTAAGACATTAAATAAAATAGCCACTCATTAATGTTTTTGAAACAAAATTTGAAACAAAACACACACATACACATTGCCGTTTGCTTTTATCCAGTCACATTATAGGCCAAGTTCATGGGATTCTACGAGGTTGTTCTTAGTTATATCTACAGTTATGATATTCTGAAACCCCGAAATAAGAACACCCTCCGTGGGACTGACCACTACGCTTATGGGACGGTTCTAGTCCAGATCTCGATAAGACGGTAGCATTGCCGACGTCATATCATATGTATGGTAGTGGAAATATATTTTTTGTTTCGTTTGTTTTTTTATAAAAAAGAAAAAGATGAATGATTGTCGTGCCTCTTATCTGTGGTGTAGCCAAGGTAATTGGTACTAGGATATTGTCCTGTCTCTTATCTATATTGTAGCCAAGGTAATTGGTACTAGACTGGGATGATTTTTCGTTTTAAATAATAAAGTAAAATTCCTGCAGAACTGTGAATGTCATGTTCCTACCGAGATCGGGACTAGTCCCTTACGTCTGCCGAATAAAACATTATTAGTTCAGTTTTATCTTCTCAAATGGCTATCCTACTTGTGAAAGAAACAAAATAAAAAATATAAAACTCATCATACGTGCCTACATTACTTTACCATCATGCCCCATGTGTATTTTTCACTGGACTGAATCTTGTATAAAAGCTCCTTTTGTTGACACAAAACTTAAAAAGTTTTTGCGGTTCAGATGTCTAAAATTTAATTTCGCTATTGCAATCCCTTTTACAAACTCATCAGTCAGTCCGTTTCTCCCCCTTGTCCATTGTGCCTGTATTAAGGAGGTTAACTGTAAACATAAGGGTTATGAGCTGGCACTGTAAAAGAAGAGCTGCGTAGTTTTAATTAATTCACTAAATTGCCCTTCACTGCTACACGAATCAATGTACTTGCACCGTTTCTTCTCGCCTGGTTCAGATTTTCCATCATATGTGGCTATGATTCTTTTTTTAAATCTGAAAATTGATCGAAACAGTTTTCATCATCAATTTCAATATTTTAATCCAACAAAAATTTGATAGATTATTCCACACAAGTCCGTGATACATCTGCAAAATCAAGCCAGTTAAAACAAGAAAATTCACTAAGTCGTTGCATCCACATGTTCAAATTCTCGAAACTTCCATCATAGAGGATTCCAATTTTGTGCTTACAATCCTCCACATTAGATGCATAACCATCATTTCCCATCTGAGCCAACGCCACAACTGTCTCTAAGATAAAACGATGGAAACATCGATCGTAAGCAATTTAGAGCAATATTTTTGATTTTACTAGCATCTCACGTCGATTGTAAACAAAGATCAAATGATGTAATTCAGCTGCCGAAGTAAAAAGTGTATAAGATGTGAGATGACAAAAATCAAACTATCTTAATTCCCAAAACTAAAAAATATGGACGTTAGCAGAAATCGTAGAAATTCATGCAGAAGCGTAACTGTCGAAAATGAGGTCACGTCCGCATATATGTGGATTTATCGTAACTCTAGGTATATCGGTTCGCTTGACTGTTTGGACCCCATTAGCTACACGGAACTGTAGTCAGATTCATTTTGCTCATACTCAGGCGTGTAGTAAGCCAGCACATGGCCGTAGATAACTTTCTTAATCTAGATCTGCACTCTATGAGACCGTACGGTATGTGGCGGAGGGGACATTGTGCACTACAACAGTCTCCGCCCAACCTCCACCCTCCCCATATTTCATTGGTGCAAGCTGTGGAGGAAGAAATACTGTCGACGCGATATGAATACGCCCCACTCGAATTTTGTCCTTGTGGTCATCACGAAAGATGTTTGAGGATTACATGCTTCTTCTCTGATGCCAATTTCTCTACTTTTCTTATCGGGTTGAGATTCTAGGACCTTTCTCAATAAGTCAGACGTGAACTACACAAAGAAAGCGGTTACTCGTGTAGTTGACCCCGTGCGGCGTACATATGTTCTTTTTCTCATGTTATAACTGTAAGCTCAAAGTTGAATCACTTCATTCTCGGAGGAGAATTTCCATCCATAGTAAAATCTCACGAGAAATTTCAATTATGGAAGATAACAGCATTGAGAAAGAAAGGCGGCTGAAGGTTACAGCAGCGAAATCCTAAATTCGCATTCGAATCAAAGATAGTTTATACGTCAATGGTCCAAACAAAGTTCCTACTTTGTATCAAACTTTGAACCAGTTTGGTGAAACCATATTTTTTCGTTGACATTCAAGGCCCTTTTTTAAGGGACTGATGGCGTAATAATCGCATTACTTCCAGGGTCAGTGTAATCGATAGATATGTCACAGAAATGACTTACTACAACGAAGTGTTCTTTCAAGAATGATATTTAACATCTATTCCAACGACCAACCTTTTTCGGCGAACACAAGGAGTTTCTTTTATACCGATGATCTGGCACTAACGAGTGAAGGGAAATCTTTTGAAGATGTTGAAGCCCACTTGCCGGACGCACTAGGGGAGCTAAGTGCCCATTCTAATAGCCAAGTTCGTCCAAACCCAATTAAAACATAACCGTGTACGTTTCATCTTAAGTGCAATCAGGAGCGTCGCGAACTTGACATCACATGGCAAGGGTTACAGTTACTAAATACGACACAGCCAAAATATCTACGAGTAACTCTGGATTGGTCTCTGGCCTGCAAACAGCATTGCGAGAACGAGGTTGGTGAGCAGAAATAATAACCTTCACAAGGTCACTGAGAGCACGTGGGGCTCTCGACCACAAATGCTACAGCGCTGCAGATTATGCGTGCCCAGTCTTTCAGTTCTTTCTTTCATTTGTTTCCAATGGTAATTACCTCGAATTTTATTTGTTTTCTGACTCGAATAAATAATACGTCATTTCTCTTTAAGCGTCACGTACGCTTTACACGTCGAGCAAGTCATCAACTTTACTCAGTGTATACATATGTTGCGATATAACAGAAAAAAATTTCTAGTTGATGTGACGAATGGCAGCTGACTGTAAATGTAGAAAAATGTAAGTTAATGCGGATGAATACGAAAAACACACCCGAAATGTTCGGATGCAGGATTAAAAATGTCCTGCTTGACACAGTCACGTCGTTTAAATATCCGAGCGTACGTTGCAAAGTGATATGAAATGGAACGGGGATGTGAGGATTGTCGTATGGAAGGCGAATGGTCAACATTGGTTTATTGGGAGAATTTTGGGAAGTGGGTTCATCTGTAAATGAGACCATATAGAGGAAGCTAGTGCGAACTGTTCTTGAATATTGCTCGACTGTTTGGGATCCGTACCAGGTCGGATTAAAGGAACACATTGAAGTAATTCACAGGCGGGCTGTTAGATTTGTTACCGGTAGGTTCGATCAAAACGAGAAAATTTAGAGAAGCGTCGTTTTAAGCTGACTGCAAAACGATTCTGCTGCCGCCAACGTACATGTCGGTAAGAACCACGAAGATAAGAGAAATTATGGCTTGTGTGAAGGGATATAGACTGTTGTTTTTTCCTCGCTCTATTTGCGATTGGAACAGGAAAGGAAATGTCTAGCAGTGGTAAGAGGTAACCTCCTCCAGGCTCCATATGACGGCTTGCGGAGTACGTATATAAACGTAGATATAGAAGCCGCAGTAGTTTGTTTAGTTTGACATTTAGTATCATGTTCCTATTTCCGTTTCATCGAATTTCTGGCCTTCTATTTACTAGTTTGATCCTAACTAATACCTCTTTCTCGTCAGATAGTTGTGAACCCACTTATCAAACTTAATCCCAGTAAATTCATGAATTAATTGTTTGGTTTGGAAACCATACGCTGCAACTTTTGCGTCTGATTATACAAAGACACTTGTTTGGACACTTTCAAATTATATAGAAGAATGGTAAACGAACCTCCACTGCCCAGAAAGAGATTTAGGTCTTTTAAAGATTATAATGACATGGGTACGATCTCCTTAAATAGGAGTCAGAAATTTCTTGCGGATGAATGCACGAGATTTCGAAATATAGTGTATATCAAAAAGAATCATCCGATTTGACACGTCTGTATTTCAGAAACCAACAAACATATACAATAAATTTTGTTTTTTTGATGAACGGGAAACTTAAAAGGTTTTTTTCATGCCTTTTCATAGATGTTAAATATACCCCCCTTGAGATGCACCGTATATGTCAGTGTGGTATTGAAAGTGTTCCCACGCTGCATCGAGTATGTCTTGAGTTACAGCTTCCAAAGATGCTGTTATGCGATGTTTCAGTTCGTTAACTGTTTTTCATAACGGAGGTACATAAACACAGTCTTTTATAAACCCCCATAAGAAGTAATAACAGACAGTCAGATACGGTGACGCTTAGAGGCCAGTAACGTAAGGCTGAATCATTTGGTCCAGTGCGACCGACCCTTTGATTTAAAAATTCCCCCATCCTGTTGTTAAATGAAGTTCTTCGAATCAGTCTCCACGTGTGGGAAAATATAGTTCTCAAGCACATCGAGATATGTGCTTCATGTAACAGTGTTCTCGGCAAAGAAAAATGGACCATATACCTTTTCCCGTGAAACTGCACAAAATAATTAAATTCTGGAGAGTCCCTCTCATATTGTACAGCTTCATGTGGTTGTTCTGTATCCCATGTTCTCACATTATGGCGGTTCACGTTTCCATTTAAATGGAATGTTGCCTTGTCACTAAACACTAAGCGTTGAAGAGAACTGTCGTCCTTCATCACACCAAGAACGAAATTACGGAACTCCAAACGTTGTTGTTTGTCACTTTGACGATGAGCTTGCAGTAGCTGAATTTTGTATGGTTTCATATGTAAACGTCGACGCAACACACGCCAGACGGACATCGGGGGCATGCTGAGCTGTCGACTGCACGGCGATCGGATTTCTGCGGACTCCTTGGGAAAGTATAGCGGATGCGTTCGACGTATGTGTCAGACACTCAGGAAAGGCCCAGCGATTTGCCTTTACACAAACAACTTGTTTCTCGGAATTGTTCATGCCATTGTCTGATGCCCTGTGCTGTAGGAGAATCCACACCATACCTAGTACGAAAGTCACCCCGAACAGTTATTACTGACCCGCACTGCGCAAAACGTAGAACACAAAACGCTTTCTATTGTCCCGACACCAGTTTTACTAGAACTGAAGTGGGGGTACACTGCTGTTACCTAGCGAGAACCATGTAAAACTCGAGAGATTGCCCTTTCCAACAGTACGCTGTTCACAAACACATCTCAAATAACACAGTAGATAGGATATTTTTTAAATCGGATGATACTTTTTGATACACCCTGTACATATAGATGGATGAGGAATGCATTTTTAAATATAACAATTTCAGATTGCCAGTTTGTGCTTCCTCCGGATTGCTAGTCGCAGTTTGTACCCTTAATTCACTGCAAATTTTTCAAACAACGGAGAGTGAGTATTGTGATAAATATCACCAGTAATGAAAAGATCATCAGGCTGTGATGTGAGACCTATAATTTGAAATAATCAAATATTTTTAGCCAACAGTTTCCCTGCAATTGTTTGAGAACAACTGTCCATTGAAGAAACATGAAAATCGAAAACATTTGGTATTTTCTTTTTTATGCTTCAAGAAAACATTTTCATAAAAAGTACTTTAACAACTTAGCTCCGTTTACATATAGTACATTCTTTCAGTAGTTCAGGAGATAACTCAGCCTGCTGCTTTCTGCTTTCTTTGAATCAAACCTACTATGGATATAGACAGGATACTTTGCGTGGCACGGCGAATGTCTGCTATAAAGAGCACACAACAAAGAAGTGGGGCCATGAATCTCCACAAAGGATCACAGTAGTAGTGGGGCAACCTTCATGTCAAGCCACTCTGAATTGTTGCCGAAGTTATTCAAGATGGCGGCGATGACGTCATCCAAGATGGCAGCATTAGACTTGGCAACAGTGCATGACGTGTTCCAAGATGGCGGCTTTTTCGGGAAAATAGGCCAATTGTGCTATGTCCATTATGATGAGTCGCTCTGCTTTCTCCTACGCCCCAGGTAGGCAGTGACCACCCCTCGGCTACCGGGGTTGCATACCACTCACATTATGTAAACATGTTTATGCCAAGCACTTAACGCCGGACAGGATGGAACCTGTCCATGGCTACATCACAATGGTCGGCCATTCAATCCAGCATGTGGTAGACAGTGAACACACTCTCCCACTTTTGGCGGCAAAGTTGTTTTTCTGGACAGGTTCGAACAGGTCCATATTCACGTTAGACACCCGCCGATCGATCCGTGTTCCACCACATGTCTGAGTCCCAGACAAAGGCACATGTTTCAAGCCAAAGTTGTTTTTCGGGACACTCCAGTCTTCCCTGACGTCACACAAGGGTCCAAGATGTTTGCTACAAAGTTCTATCACGTGACCTGCTAAAAGCTATTTCTGCCCAAAAGTTCGGAATTTCCCCACTGACGCGAACCAACACGCTCGAACTGGAATGTTTGCTTCCTAGTTGTAAACTTGCTTTACGTCACAACACGCGATCGATCACGTGGCTCTGTGGCACAAGGAACGCTGTCACTAAGTTAACTGATCACGCAAGTCTGATTATTCAACCCACATGGTCCGATTACCTAATCCAAGATCTTCGCGAAAACACTTAAGTACGCGTGAACCGTCACTCCCGCCAAGATACGTACCTCTGCAAGTCAATCTAACACAAAGCTACATCTCAAATTAAAAATAACAAATGGTTCAAATGGCTCTGAGCACTATGCGACTTAACTTCTGAGGTCATCAGTCGCCTAGAACTTAGAACTAATTAAACCTAACTAACCTAAGGACATCACACACATCCATGCCTGAGGCAGGATTCGAACCTGCGACCGTAGCGGCCACACGGTTCCAGACTGAAGCGCCTAGAACCGCACGGCCACACCGGCCGTCTCCAAAAATAACAACTCAATATCACGCGGACATGCAGGAGCCATCGCATTCTCTTAGCAAACTTCTCAACTCACATACCTATCAACGCACTCAAATTCTATATTGTCCCACAAATACTTAACCTTCCCTTTATTCATTCAAAATAAATTCGCTCCCTACCATAAATTCGTTGCCAATAAAAATAGCTAACAATGTTCATTTCCAAAAACATTTGCTTCAGCGCCATTCTTAATACAATCTACCTCGAATCACGCCTATATAGCATACTTTTAATAATAATAATAATAAAAATCACTTATCCTAACGCACACACACACATAATGATCTCACTATGAACCTGTCTCTATTTTAAATAAGATCTTCACTCATACTATGAATTATTTATATATAATTTTATAAATTATAAAATGCTCAGCCCTCCACCATGTCCTGGAACCATCTGACTAGTTCGGCTTTCAGCTACTAGCGGCGCTAGTGAACTCATTCACCACCCCCACAGAATTCTCATATCCTAAGATCACATGATACTTCGTCATCACACTTATATAAGGAGTCACCCCGCTGTCATCTTTCTCACTCTTCACTACTTGCCTGCCGTATTGTGCGCTTGTGTGTATTAAAATGAAGAGATTCAACAGCCAGGAGTCTGCTGCTGCCGAGTAAGTAAATAATTTCTATTTTTCATTATCAATTTTCCCATATATATATATATATATATATATATATATATATATATATATATATATATATATATATATATATATATATATTCCGATTATTAATTATATATATATATATATATATATATATATATATATATATATATCATTGTTATAGTGGACCTCGCGGACTTCATTTTACAATCCGAGGGGCGGACTGGAGTGCAACAGGCTCCTTTGCTCCACTCACAGCCCAAATTACCTTGTGAGTATAATATGCTACTCATTCATATTAACCATTTAAAAAACTTATTTTCTTGTTTTTTTCTTTTTTTTTTTTTTTGGATCACGTAAGGCAATTCCAGCTCGAGTTAGAAGCAGAGCTCGGGGCTGTCCCACGTAGCCCCCTACATAATTGGGTTCAGCCCCCAGCCACTCACGTGAGTATACCGAAAAAATAAATCTTCTTTCACTCTAGCTATCCATTTTTTCAAAATAACTAAAATTTTTATCTCGTTCTGTTACAGGAAACCCGATTAATGATCTTATGGCCATTGATCGTGAGATCGAGACCATTCAACGGCAATTAGAGCAACAACAACAACAGCCCACTCGGAGGATTTTTAAAAAAGATACCTATCTCTAATAATAATATTAATATACTTATTTCTTTTTCTCTAACAATTCTATTTATAAAATATCTTGTTTGTTCTAGATGATTATACACAAAAAAATGGTTCAAATGGCTCTGAGCACTATGGGACTTAACATCTGAGGTCATCAGTCCCCTAGAACTTAGAACTACTTAAACCTAACTAACCTAAGGACATCACACACATCCCTGCCCGAGGCAGGATTCGAACCTGCGACCGTAGCAGTCGCGCGGTTCCGGACTGAAGCGCCTAGAACCGCTTGGCCACCGCGGCCGGCGATTATACACAATTAATGGATGATGGGTTCCAGGGGATTTTTGAGGGGGTAGTAGACTGCCCCAATGAATTGTTCATACTGTGGAGTCAGTGCCAAAAAGGTAATTAGTCCCTCTCCTTATAACCATGTGTGTGATCGTTAGAAATCATATACGTATACAATGTACTTATTTACTTTATCTGTACACAGAGATCGACTCTCAGCACGCGGTTGCGCACGTGCCTGTCGCGGCGGCTAAACCGGTCGGTCAGCAGCGCCCGTGGAGATGTGCCTCGGCGGTGAAAGCACCCTTGGTCGCTATGCACGAAGTTGCCGCCAAGGCCACGGAGCCAACCCCCGGCTGCTCGCACTGGGGGACGCCAGCTGGGTCCTCACAGCAGCCACCGCGTGCGTCACCTCCAGCGTGCGAGGTACAGCACTCCTCATCTAGTTATAGCAGTAGTATTAGTGATCCTGTGGCTAGTGGCATTTCTCTCACCCGCCCATTTAGTCAAGTAGATCAGGTCAGTGACACCATACCTCAGTTGCACTACTCGGACATTGCGGACGCCTTTCAGGATTGAAAACTCGGCTCGGGTGTACCGCGATCCTGATGGATGTTTAAACGTGTGCCTCCCTGTCCCGAAAACCGAGCTCCTGAAGGTTGTCCAAAATCCGCGTTATCCGGCCGTTAAATGTGGTACAGTTCTCTGTATCGAATTATCGCATTCCCCCAAACTTCAGTCTGGTGATGGAGAGACCAGCATCCATTATCTTTGGGGGGATAATGGCGTGATAACGCGGAGCACATTAATCGCCGAGTGGTTTCGTAGATCCACTTTGAGTGTCATATTGGGCCGGTTTTCCGAGATGGAAGTCAACGGTTCAGCTAAGGCACCTGGACATCCATATACATGTCCACGATCCGTTAAATGGAGGGTCCAGCTATATTAATCTCCCTCAAGATATAGCCAACAAGAGGGTGTGCATTAATGTCCAAAATAGAGAAGATCAGGCTTGTTTTGCATGGTCAGTCCTGGCTTGCCGAAGAAACTACAATTATAGAGATCACCCTTATCGTCCGGGTACATACAAAGTCAGTGACATTACCCCACATTATAACTTTGATGGTATTGAGTTCCCCATCAAGATCCAGGACATTCCTAAATTCGAGGCACAAAATACTGGAATATCGCTAGACGTTTATGGTCTGGAGAAGAAAAGCAAGTCAGACAAGCAAGACAAGCATATCATAGTCGGCCCCTTCCATTTCTCAAAATTTGCTGGTGAGCGAGAGCTGCATGTAAACATGCTTCTCTTTTCTGAAGGTGACAATTATCACTATGTCCCGATCAAGGACATGTCCCGACTCCTTTCCTCCCAACTATCAGCTGATCATAATGTAAAACATATTTGTTTAAGGTGCCTCAATTATTTCTCATCTGAACAGTTATTACCTACGCATCTAGTACGTGTTATCATGCCTACCCAGGAAAACAAATTCATTAAGTTTAGCAATGCTCAGCACCAGGAGCGGTGTCCGTTTGTAGTATACGCCAACTTTGAATGCCTCCTCGCTCCTGTAACCGTTGTGAAGGCGATCCTATGACCTCACACACTGCCTTTACAGAGAAACACGTACCATATGCGGCAGCGTGCCAAATTGTATCGTCATATGACACCAACCTTAACCGATACAAACCATACGTCGGGGCTAATCCATCGATTTCAAATGGCTCTGAGCACTATGGGACTCAACTGCTGTGGTCATAAGTCCCCTAGAACTTAGAACTACGCCTAGAACCGCTCGGCCACTCCGGCTGGCTAATCCATCGATTTGGTTGCTCTCTGAGCTTGAAAAATTTTCACACGACGTTGATACGCTGTACGGCGGCAACGTTCCCACGACCAAATCAAAGGAGAATGAAGATTTGTATAACAACGCCACCGAGTGTCGTATTTGTGGGCTGCCGATAAACAGAAAAGCGGAAACTCCTCGTAGGGATCACTGTCATCTTACAGGGAAATTCCGCGGCATAGCTCACAATGCTTGCAATTTGAAGTAACAATTACCTAGCCACATACCAGTTTTCTTCCATAATTTATGTGGGTATGACGCTCACTTTCTAGTTGAGCACTTGGCCGATTTCGGTTTGGAGAAAGATCAGGTGAGTGTCCTACCTGAGAGCGTCAAGAAGTATATTTCATTCTCCAAACGAATGACGCCAAGAATTATGCTGCGCTTCCTCGATACACTACGTTTTATGCAGGCACCACTACAGAAACTTGTTGAGACTTAACCTCGTGGGGAAATGAATATCACTCGAGCTGCATTTCCCGACGAGGAAAAGTTTCAACTTATGACTAGGAAAGGGGTTTTCCCATACGAGTATGTGGATAGTATGGCCAAACTCGACGAAACCAGGTGCGACATAACTGCATTCTCCAGCAACCTCACAGGCGACACCATAACGAATGCAGAGTATGAGCATGCCGTGAATGTCTGGCGGGGATTCAACATTTCTAATTTAGGAGAGTACGCACGTCTTTACATGGGCACAGACGTGCGCTTGCTTGCGGACGTTTTCGAGAATTTCCGGAGTCTATGTGTGACCACATATTCTCTGGACCCCGCCTTTTATTACACGGCATCTGGGTTGTCTTGGGACACGATGCTCAAGAAAACGAAGTGCAGTATCGAATTATTGACCGATCCTGAGATGCTTCTTTTCTTCGAGTGGGGGATCTGTGGGGGGCTTTGCCAATGTATTCATATAGGTACGAAAAGGGGTTCGCTACGTTTTCAACTACCTAGTTTCAACTACTTTTCAAGGTCATCCAACTGCTCACTTCCACATCCTAAGACATTTCCTATATACAACGACCTATGTGCATGTATTTCGGATGTGGAACTGAGAGGTTGGATGTCCCTGAAAAGTAGTTGAAACTAGGTAGTTGAAAGTGTAGCGAACCCCTTTTCGTACCTATATGAACTGTGGCTACAGTCCTCCCTTGAATGCCTGCATGAAATGCAGTTATTGAAAGCTGGTCTATCACCCACATTCATCTCTATGATCGAACACATGGTGATGGTTTGTCAACGACAGCTCAGCAAAGACTGAATGTGCAGGAGAACAGTAACGGTAGTTCAGTGGAGGCAGCACAATTGGCTTTCTTCCCGCCAAAATCAACCATCTTGAATGACGTCATGGCGGCGCTCTCTGGTGGCAGGGGTATGAACTAGCACAGTTGGACTGCATACACACGTGCATGATATAAATAATAATAAATAATAATAAATGATAATGAATGTTAATAAATGATAATCAATAATAATAAAGACAAGTACAGTTTTGCATGCATTATCCTGTTGGAATTTGAATTTGGCGCCAATTTTTTCTGGAGGATTAGGTTAGTGGACGTAGCCAAATTAGTATATTTTCCCGCCAAAATTCAGAATTCCCGCCATTTTTTCTGGATGTTAGGTTAGTGGACATAGCACAATTGGCCTATTTTCCCACCAAAAGCCACCATCTTGGATGATGTCGTGTGCTGTTGCCAAGTCTACATGCCGCCATCTTGGATGACGCCATTGCCGCCATCTTGAATAGATTTGGCAACAATGCAGAGTGGCTTGACATGAAGGTTGCCCCACTACTCACAGTGCTTACGAACATGAGCTAAACAAGTAGATCATGCATGTTTTATATTTTCTTTTATTTGTGCTACCTACTCCAGCGGCATCCAATTCATATTGAATCACTCACACATTCATATACCCATGATTCGCATACATTGTTTACTTTGGTTGTAAACATATTGTTTACAACATGATATGATCCTAGCATTTCCATGAGGTCAATCTATACGCCAATTCAGTATGGAACACATGACATTCATGCCTCCAGACAACTTTCCTGCGCTGCTTACATCGCATAAGTTGTACGAAGGTTCTCTGAAATTCATTCGTGGCCCCTAAGCAAAATATGCTACGCCACTCAAGTCGTCTAGCCATAAATGCTTGATGCTGCCCGTGCGAAACCGGACCGGGTCGCTAGTTTCATTCATGTCAACGGCCCCTCGTTGCAAAAGTAGTTCTTTGAGAAGTTTTCCTTTGCAAGCGACATTTCTTGGGGATATTTTTCGTCATTGAAAACAAAGACAAACACCGTCTGAGGAGGCCTCGAAGGCCTAACGGTACAGACCGGCCGCCGTGTCACCTTGAGCCCATAGGTGTCACCGCATGCTGGTATGGAGAGGCTTATGGTCAGCACACCGCTCTCCTGGCCATTGTCAGTTTTGGTGACCAGAGCCGCTGCTTCAAAATCAAGTAGCTCCTCAATTGGCCTCACAAGGGCTGAGTGCACCCCACTTCCCAACAGTACTCAGCAGACCCGGACGGTGACCCATACAAGTATACATACAGGTACACAACGCTTGACTTCGGTGATCTGACGGGAACTGGTGTTACCACTGCGTCGAGGCCATTGGCTCGTGACTGAAAAGTTCTATGATATTACATGGAGAGATAGTAATCTGGTCCAGTTTCATAATACTATCGTCTTTGCCCTTTTGGCACTTACATCGAAGTTTGTTTTTCCAACACAGACATTACGCTCTCTATTTGGTAACGTGGATTTGTTTAGGAGAACTGTCCCACAGCGTACTATGGTAAGCGTGATCCTCCATGATGTAGCTATATACAGCATAACCTATTAGAGTGTGGCATAACTAGCACAGAAAAAGAAATAGTAAAGTGTCGATAATTTTATAATCTACTATTCTTCATCCAGTCGCACAACAAACACTCATCAACTGAAGTTCGTGTTTCTGAGGCTAGAGAAATTGTCTACAATAAAGCACCTTACATTATTCGTCCAGTAAACTATCTCTGTTTTTAACGTGTTTGACAAGTATTTAAATTACCTCATTTGTAACTTTATACCACCATTTGTAACTTTCGGCACTTCAAGTTTCATGGGCTCTTATTCAACGCGCACCTAACACAACTCCAGATCGTAAAGCTGGTAACATTGAAGACCATTAACATTTTGAAGTGAATCGGCGCGAGAAGCTGGGAACCAGATATGTCATATCTACTACAGTTCCATTGAGCAGTCGTTCGTGAAACATGAATCAGTCTGCTCAACCTCCCTATTTCAAAATGGTAAATACTCTGAAGAGCCTAAGAAACTGGTAAACGCGCCTAATATCGTGTAGGGCCTCCGTGAGCACGCTGTAGTGTCGCAACACGACCTGGCATGGACTCGACTAATGTTTGAAGTAGTGGTGGAGGAAACTGACACCACGAATCATGTCCATAAATCCTAAGAAGACGAGGGGATGGAGATCTCTTCTGAACAGCACTTTGCAAGGTATCCCAGATATGCTCAATAATGTTCATGTATGGGGAGTTAAACGGCCAGCGGAAGTATTTAAACTCAGAATAGTGTTCCTGAAGCCACTCTGTAACAATTCTGGACGTGTAGGGTGTCGCATTGTCCTGCTGGAATTGCCCTAGTCCGTCGGAATGCACAATGGACATGAAAGAATGCAGATGATCAGACAGGATGCTTAAGTACGTGTCACCTGTCAGAGTCGTATCTAGATGTATCAGGGGTCCCATATCATCCCAACTCCACACGCCCCACATCATTACAGGGCCTCGAGCAGCTTGAACAGTCCCCTGCTGACATGAAGGGTCCATGGTTTCGTGAAGTTGTCTCCATACCCGTACACGTCCGCTCGCTCGATAGAATTTGAAACGAGACTCGTCCGACGAGGCAACATGTTTCCAATCATCAACAGTCCAATGTCGGTGTAGATGGGTCCAGGCGAGGAGTAATGCTTTGTGTCGCGCAGTCATCGAGCGTACATGAGTGGGCCTTCAGCTCCGAAAGCCCATATCGGTGATGTTTCGATGAATGGTTCGCACGCTGACACTTGCCGATGGCCCAGCATTGAAATCTGCAGCAATTTGCGGAAGGGTAACACTTCTGTCACGCTGAACGACTCTCTTCAGTCGTTCGCATTCTTGTAGGATCTTTTACCGGCCGCAGCGATGTCGGAGATTTTATGTTTTACCGGACTCCCTGATATTCATGGTGCACTAATGAATTGGTCGTATGGTAAAATCCACTTCATCGCTACCTCGGAGATGCTGTGTCCCATAGCTCGTACGCCGACAGTAACACCACGTTTAAACTCACTTATATCTTGATAAGCTGCCATTGTAGCATCAGTAAGCGATCTAACAACTGCGCCGAACACTTGTCTTATATAGGCATTGCCGACCACAGTGCCGTCTTCTGCCTGTTTACGTATCTCCGTGCACCTATAACAGTTTCTTTGGCGCTTCAGTGTATAATGTAACAGCGGGCAATTAACTCTTGCAGAAGTGACGTTTTCCGGAGGATGGAAAATTTTTCTTTTTGTGGTGATGTTCTTAGGAGACTTTGTAATAATTTTAGATCCAAGATTTATACAAAAATATGTACACACTTTGAAAACACACTTTGTACACTTGACTTCATTTTATGCACTGAAATAGGTAATTGTGAAATATTCTCTGTCGTAAGAAATATTAAAATGATCATTCAGTAATTACGATGGAAAATAACAAAAAAAATATTGAATTATACAGTGGAATGTAGCGAACCAACCACATTCTGGTGGTCACGAGCTGCTGCGCACTGCTACGTCGACTCACTCATCTTTTCATAGTCCTGCTCCAACAGTTGGCAGCACTTGTGCCTGATGAAGTGGTTGAACATTCAAAAATGCGTACCTTATGTTTCCATAGGGAAAAAATACTTCTATTGCAACTAAGAAACAGTAAAAGCTTAATGTACACAACTGTAGCCAGAGAGACTGAGAGGGGTACGTAGAACAACCCACATTTCCGGAGTCTACCTCTGAAGGTAGTGAGCAGCCTGTAACAATCCGATAGAAGCGCCTCACCATCAAACACGAAGTTTGTGTCGGCGACTCTGTGATTGATACAGTCATTCACGAGTCCAAAGGTGTAAGAGACCAGAGCGATGCGGGTCTTTTTGGATCACACTGTAGCAGAAGAAGTTTCTCCCACGCAGTTGGATCCGCTGACCCAGTACAATTTTTAAATTACTGGCATACAATAAGACAAGAGCTGCAAAATTGTGTCTGTCAACACTTTTCACTTATGTTTTAAACAAGCTCTTCATTCATATAATCTGATAGCTACAGGCTGCGAGTTTTATTACTTTGCACTGCAGTTTTCTCTAGGGAACACCTTTGGAATACATCTATCAAGCGGATTCACTCTCTTTAATAAGGAGTTGTGAGTGATCCACACAATCTTTAAGCAAACTGGGCCGACCGAGCACTGAAGTTCATTAACTATTCTGATGCTCTGAGTGTTCTTCCTATTACACAATGAATACCAGTAAAGCTTGTCCAAGATATTAGGGACATCTTCTTCTCCCTCAAAAAATCAAGAATCATTCTGTCGGGCACCGTTGGACGCCGAAATCTACGTAATAAAGTAGCTTATGAACGAAGTGTGGTGACCTAAAGCACTAACCTTACAATTAGTATGTTCATTTTTCAGGACCGTTACAGAGAGAGGAGGAAGAGATTGGCTGGAAGTACACCGACATCTACACCTACAGTAAAACCGCACAAGCCACCAAACGGTGTGTGTGGTGGAGGGTACTTCTGGTACCACTGACTGACCCCATTTTCCCAGTTCCATTCCCGAATGGCGGGTGGGAAGACTGATTGTTGGTAAGCCTCTGCATTAGCTCTAATTCTCGAAGCTTCTCGTTACGGTAATTTCGCGAGACATATGTGGGAGGAAGTAATATGTTTTCCGACTCTTCTCTAAAAGTACTCTCTCGAAATCTCGGTCGTAAATCTCTCCGTCATGCACAACGCCTCTGTTGTTGCCTCTGCCATTGGAGTTTTTTGAGCATCTCTGGAACGCTCTCGCGCGGACTTGAAAAGATCCCATGGCGAACGCTCCGCTCTTCGTTGGATCTTCCCTATCTCTTCTATAAGTCCCACCTGGCAAGGTGCCAGACCGTTCATCAGTACTCTAAGGAGCTCTGTAAGCCACTTCTTTAGTGAATGAATTACATTGGCTTTTCCTCCCATGAATGTCAGTCTGGAATCTGCTTTCACTACCAATTGTTTTATGTTCATTCATCTAAGGTCGCTCCGGACAGATATTCCCAGATATTTTGCAGTAGTTACTGTTTCCAGCAATTTGTCAGCAATAATGTAGTTGTATAGTAGTGAATTCCTTTTCCTGTGTGTGGACAATGCGTTACATTTATTTACGTTCACGGTCAACTGCCAGTCCCCGCACTATTCATCAACACTCTGTAGGTATTTCTGCAAATCACTACTTTCTACTGGCTTTGAGTCCTCCTTATAGGGAGTGCTACATATTTGCAGCGCTCTGCCGCTGGTGGGCTCCGAATTGTAGCGTGTAACATAGCGGTGTATAACGTAACAATGTAGGTACTTCAACAGTTCGACGCCTCGGGTTCACTGTAATCGATCGTCCTACACACATATGCTGATTTTCATCTGCTTCCAAAACTTTAACACCTTCGAGACTTCACTTTGATAGTGACGGAGCGGTGCAAGCAGAGATTATATTGTGGCCCCGTCAACAAAGTCAAACATTTTACAGAGAAGATATCAAGGTCTCTCGTGGGGAGAAATGTGTTAGTCGCCAGAGCAACTACTGTATGGTGAAAAATAAATGTGTAGACGTCAAGAATAAAGATGAAGGACGTTAAGAAAATTTGTTTTATTTAAAAAGCTTTAAGAATTTTCCGTTAAGAGTAAGTAAAAGAGAATTAATTTTGATTGGACAAACCAACTGCTCGACCATGGTACACATCCATCGAACCACTGAAACGACACGCATAAATATCACGTCGCCTTCTTTATTGCGTCTTACCGTGCCATAAGAAAAGCTACCAGAGTGTGATTCCTGTGGCACAACCCTAACAGTGCGCTATATTTTCTGCGAGAGTAGTTTATGTGTTGTTGAAACAATTCACCGTCTTCTTACATCAGGTAAAACTAGAAGGCAGGTTCCATTGAGAAAAAGAATGGGTCACATCAAACGTACTTAAAGGAAAATATAAGGGATAGAAATACCTCGCTTACCTTGCATTCAAGTCGCAGAAGTACACCGCAGATCTGTCTCTACAATCACTCGGATGAGATTTAGTGATAGCAGCTTCCCCTCTCATTTGTATCGCCTACAACTAAAAATTCAGATATTTGTGATTGCAATAATTCAGGCGTTGGAGGTATTTAATCTTTCTTTCATCCAAATTCCAGCAACATGGAGAACAATTCCTTGCAGAACTGATAGCCCTTACGGTACCATTCCCTACAAACATTTCTGGTCTTTTACTAAAGAATAAATTTGAAAAAGAAAAATATTAGACGCCTGATAAGATTTATTTTAATTAGTAGTTTTCAAATCTAACCACGGACATATAGAGAAGCTGTAATCACTCTTTTTACCAATTAATTATAAAATACATTGTTTCTCAAAGACTGGTGAATGTTCAAAGCTGTTTATAAACATTTTTATACAGAAAAATCAGGATCACCGTCTAGTGGCCAGATAAGTAAGTAAATAAACTCTTATACAAAACGACAAGTATGACTTTTCTTTTTTTGAAAATTTTTCTGGTCCAGGAAGAACCAAAGTAACAGACAAATATACAGGAATAGTGATCATTTTCTATTATCTCGTTGCCCATATTAGAATATGTGTTTTAGTTACTGTACATAATAAATTTAGGTCCGTGCTGGTGTTCTAGCCTAAATCCAAACCTCACAACAGCGTCTTACGGAGCAGGGATATTCGAGAGTTGGTACTTAAATAGTGCCAACTATTTATTCACAACCGATGTGGAAGGCGTAGTATACCGTTAGCAGAACCTGTTCTGTTGATGGTGCGAATGGAGTGGTCTAAAGTTATGGTGATTCTCGTGTACGACTGCGATGGTGTTATCCTAACGCATTACGTTCCTCCACGGCAGACCGTCAATGCACAGTATTACTGTTCCTTTTTGGAGCATCACTTGCGACCAGCTTTTGCGAAAGAAGCGGCGACACTTTTTGCGCAACCCACCCATCATTTCGCACGACAATGCGCTGGCGCATACAGCGCAACCTGTGGCTGCTCTGTTCGGTCGATGGGACTGCGAAGTACTGTAACATCCACCATACTCGCCGGGCTGAAGTCCTTGTGACTTTGACTTGATTCCGAAGATGAAGGAACCACTTCGAGGCATTCGCTTCAGAACTGTTCCAGAGATTCGACGGGAAATAGACCGCTCCATTCGCACCATCAACAGAACAGGCTCTGCTAACGGTATACTACGCGTTTCACATCGCTGGCAACTGGTTCTACACAACACTGGTGACTACTTTGAAGGACAGTAACAGGTGCAAACATGTAACTCTTTTGTATCGGTTGTGAATAAATAGTTGTCACTATTTAAGTTCCAACCCTCGTATAATAAAGTGGTTAATAATATTCTATGGACAGAAGCATACACTCTTGGTCGGAGTAATAGGCTATGGTTCCAAGAGTAATAGGCTATCTTTCAAATCTGAACTCCACAATGTCTTTCTTGCATTAAATTTTTGTCAGTTTAAGAATCGGTATCACATAGGTTTTTTACAGTCAGAACTGGAACTTTTTTATGGCTTCTTGTTACCAATCCTCTTGCATTGCAAAATATTAAAAATACTCATAACCCTCAGCTCAGGCCTCCGCTCCCCCCCCCCCCCCCTCCCCACTGCCACCCTTTCCTTCAAACTATCGTTCGGGCACCCTTGTACAGGCAACACGATATTCTCGTTTTGTTGGCAAAACTCGTTACTCAATGCAGGTTATTCTTGCACGAGGTAGAAATAAAACGAGGAGGCTGGAGGTAAAGACGCATTTCTCATCCATGTAAAAACATGACAATTTTTTACACTATTCAAAAATTGTACGTAGATTAGTGTCTTCATCTACTGTACAAGAATAAATACTCACTGGACCTGCTTCAGTATGCGGAGACATCTGCCATCAGTAGTAGAATAGCGATGAGAGGGAGAAGAGTGAGAGAAAGGAGGGATGGAGCGTGGGACGAGTAAACGGGCGCTAATATCTTAAACTTACTCCATAGCAATTTTAAATTTTTGTTTGGTGCAAAACTCAAGGATTTCACTTGCAACTTATTTATCAGCAATTTTTTCAGTTGTAAATGTAGTTTAAACAGCAACTGTTACCGATATTAACTACTCCTCTGGATGTGTGTAGGTAAAGCGATCTGCGCATGCGCTCCCGCCCCTTCCCCCTGTTGGCTAATGGTTCAACAGTGTGACGCCACAGACTCTTTAAGATCTCGGCAGACGACGCACGCCACGGGCAGTATCTGTGCAGCTCTCGCTAGAAGCAGCAATGGCGCGCGTCTCGCTGTTAGTCGTCGCGGTTCTGCTGGCGTCGCCTGCGCTGTCTGCAGCTGAAGACGAGTATTTCAGTGGTAATCTCGACAATGCCCGTTGCTCGACTCTCTGTGAACGTTCAGTGATTATCACAGGACCATTTACGCAGAAGCCAGTTCGATATATAATTATCACTTCGCGTTTTTCCGAGGTAGCAATATCTGAATGGTATCCACTCAGCATCACGATGTAAAATACATGCTGCTTGAACGAGTATGCAGGATGCCAACACCAAAGACTCTAAACTGGTGTCGAATCGGAAGACTTGTATTTATTGGGATAGGATGCGTAACACATTTATTGCTACCACTCGGGTATCACTAGATACGACTGTAACAACGACACTCCGCGGGAAATGTTTCTAGTCTCAGTACGGGTTGCGATTTTTTCTGGTGAGAAGAAGGCAACAGTATCACTGTCGAAATAAAAAGAAAGGTAAGGTTCCTAGTTATGGCCCTAGCCGGCCCAATCGTATCCGAACGACCGCCGTCTACCAACGGCGTCACTGGTTGCGACGTGGATAGGCATGTGGTCGGCACACCGCTTTCCCGATCTCTTTTGGGTTTCTTGACCTTGAAACCGCTACTAATCGGTGGAATAGATCCTCAGTTGGCGTAACGAGGTTGACTGCACACCGTACCAGTGCTCCGACCAAGGAAAAATCCCTGGTAGTATCGGGAATCGAACCCATGTCCACAGCCGTGCTGACCACTCAGCTACCACTCACTCTGTTGAAGTAAACAACTGAAAATAGATACAGACTTTCTTAAAGCTATGTGTTGGGATCCGCAATCGCTCTAATATCGATATGCTGCGTCCTTCACATATTAGTTCTACAACTTGGCTTCCGCCGTTTTTTATCGAATTTCGAGGCTTATTATGAAAAATTGAGAAAAAGAACGTATCGCTGGCCACTACTTTTTCCCATCGTTCAGGCAGCATATGAATCACGTGGTGGAAGAACTAGGCGGCTTTAGAGGAGATCCATGAATCGATCCAGTTTTGTACATGTGTCCAGTGATGCTGGTCGGCCAGGTCGTCTGTTGTTGATCGAAAAAGGTGATAATCAGACGGAGCAATGTCTGAAGAAAATGGCGTGTGGTGTAGGACCTACCCATTTCGACGTTTACAAGTATGTTTTCACGGGTTTTGCGGTATGAGTTAGAGTACTGTCGGGTTGAAAAATCACTTTTTCATATATGTCGTTGTATTGTGGCCGTCTAATTTTCAGTGTCCGGCTCGGACGCATCAACTGCTTTCGATAAAGGTCCCCTGCGACTGCAGGTTGCAGTAGCTTCGAAAACCTTCTCTCTTCCACCACCGTGCCAGTCTTCGACGTCAAAATCACCGTTCTTGAAGCGTTGAATCCATTCCCTGCACGTTCTTTCACTGACAGATGCCTCATCATAGGCCTTACCCAGCATTTTACTACCACTGATTTCTTCATGATAAAGAGGAAGTTGGAACTTTCCGCAAATCACAAGAACTGGGCTCGTAAGTTGACATATTCAATCGAGAATAATTGTATGACGCAATCATAAATCAACTAATATTTTGATGGCATTATGTTTACAAATGCCTAGGCTTATTGCATGCCGCTTACGACTTACCACCTGCACCATTGCTTGACGCTACTGCCATCTGTAGCATAATGGCGGAAGCAAAGTGGTAGACATAATACTTATCAACTTTTTATAAATCAGAATTTCAAGAGAAAGCTTCGGTGTATGATGAATCCCTAGTCAATCCCTCGCCTCCTCCGTCATATACGCTAATAATAAGAAGACCACACACATATATAAACTTATTGGTATCTGAACAAATTTTCGTTTTATTAATCTTCCCCGAAAATACTGCCCATTTTTATTAAATTTATGTGTAAACGAGCCCGTACCATAAGATACTCATTTTACAGCTACGTAACAACGGTCAAGGAGATCCTATGTTTCTGTCCCCTGTCAGGTGAAGCGTTGGTGTGGGGAGGGGGCGGGGGGGAGTTATGTATCGACTCTCCAGTAACGGTTCCCCAATTTCATTTTATCGCGCGTACGGCATCATCATATTCTTTATTTCTTAATAGTCAGTTTAATTTTAGGAATACGTTTCCAGAATATTCTGCCTCGGTCACTTCATCTTTGCTTATCTGCTACATACTATGCCCTCATTACTTTTTAACACACATCCTGATCTCTGATGATTTCTACAATTCGTTCCTCCATTGTCAAACTGTCAAGTCCTGAATCCCTTTTTACTGTCCCACCGACTACTCTATCATTCTTGGATTTCCTTGTCTATCCTTCCTAGTCCACTTAATTTCCTATTTTATCCATTCTCAAAACTTTTGTGTACTTTATGCAACGCCACATTTCGTGTCTCTAGTATCATCACTCACTTACCAGGTTTCATTTCCGTGGAGTGCAGTTGTCGAAATGTACAGTTCATGAGCGATTTCATTAATTATATATCAACAACTAACAACAGAAAATCGCTTTAAGGGGACTGATTCGTAAAGAGAAGGGGATATCTTGAAAAACATGTCAGGTTTCTAAATAGTGAGAACAATTTGATGTATGAACCACAGGTTTTGGCACAACATTTTTTTCTGAATTGCGTTTTGTGTTGCAAGTGAAATAAAGCATGGTAGTTATTATGTATATCATAGGTACACATATCTCTTAATAAAAACAAAGTAGAAGGTTGATGAAACGTCCTGGCAGATTAAAACTGTGTGCCGGACCGAGACTCGCAGTCAGGAACTTTGCCTTTCGTGGGCAAGTGCTCTACGAACTTTTCTTTTTTTTTCTTTTAATCTCGTTTTGTCACTTTTGTTCGTTGTATCTGTTCGGGGCGGACGTCGTAAGACATCCGTTTAAGTTCATTGATGATTAATTAACTCAGTTGTTTTTATTACAAAGGGCACGTAGCCCTCTGACCGAGCACGCTGAGCTACCGTGCCGGCACCAACTGAGCTGCCCAAGCACGACTCACGCCCCGTCCTCACAGTTTTACTTCTGCCAGTATCTCGTCTCCTACTTTCCAAACTTTACAGAAGCTCTCCTGCGAACCTTGCAGAACTAGCACTCCTGAAAGAAAGGATATTGCGGAGACATGGCTTAGCCACAGCCTGGGGGATGTTTCCAGAATGAGATTTTCACTCCGCAGCGGTGTGTGCGCTGATATAAAACTTCCTGGCAGATTAAAACTGTGTGCCGGACCGAGACTCGCATTCGCGACTGTTGCCTTTCGCGGGCAAGTGCTCTACCAACTGAGCTACCCAAGCACGACTCAACGTCCCCTCCTCATAGCTTTACTTCTGCCAGTATCTTGTCTCATATCAGCGCACACTCCGCTGCAGAGTAAAAATCTCATTCTGGAAACATCCCCCAGGCTGTGGCTAAGCCATGTCTCCGCAATATCCTTTCTTTCAGTAGTGCTAGTTCTGCAAGATTCGCAGGAGAGTTTCTGTAAAGTTTGGAAGGTAGGAAACAAGATACTGGCAGAAGTAAAGCTGTGAGTACCGGGCGTGAGTCGTGCCTGGGTAGCTCAGTTAGTAGAGCACTTGCCCGCGAAAGGCAAAGTTCCCGAGTTCGAGTCTCGGTCCGGCACACAGTTTTAATCTGCCAGGAAGTTTCATATAAGCGCACACTCCGCTGCAGAGTAAAAATCTCATTCTGGAAACATCCCCCAGGCTGTGGCTAAGCCATGTCTCCGCAATATCCTTTCTTTCGGTAGTGCTAGTTCAGCAAGGTTCGCAGGAAAGCTTCTGTAAAGTTTGGAAGGTTGGAGACGAGATACTGGCAGAAGTAAAGCTGTGAGGACGGGGCGTGAGTCGCGAGTCCAATCTTTAATAGTTTTTAACCAATGTGTACCATTACATAAAAAACTGAACTTCTAGAAAATTCAAGCTAAAACTGGTTTCTCTATCTACTCTGCGTAACACTAATGCAGCCCAGGTCCATATCCATTTTGTATCTGGTGTTGGTATCGCCTTTTTTTTATACTTCTCCTGATTATTCTTTTTTCTTTGGTGTCTTCCAACACTGATTTCTCTGTTCCGCAAAGTCTCTTGCGGTCAGGCATTCCCCTCAGTTCAATAATCTTAAGCCTTGACACGGCACCATCATCCAAACATTGCAAACCATCCAGCATTCCGATTTTCAAAATATTTAGTCTTACCCGGACAGTGTTTGGTATCTGTTCCTATATACAGTGGTTAGTACCCTCATTTGGGTTTTGAGTGCTACCATTTAATTACTTCTCTAATTATATTGTGTCACTAAGACATTAGAAACGAAAAGGTCGTAAAAAAACAAACAGCTGAGAACAAAATTCTGTCTTTAATAGAGCTGTCTGTATGACGTGGGTGCGTCGTCATATGTGCAGACAATTTTAAATTCCTTTAAATATTTGCCTTTCTTCGGTACAATTTCCTTGAAGTAAACTTTTTCTTGTTCAGGAAACTGCACAGAACCTTTTAAGACAAAAATCACAAAATTGTTCTTTTTATACCTACACACGTACTAGTCCCCTTAATAAAGAACGTTTTCTTAGATCTTAACAAGTAAGACCCTTATGACATCCGTGTAACATCTTTCTTCAACAGTCTTCCTTCAGCGTCAGCAAAATTACTTCGCACTTTCTGCAGTTCATAATTCTGTTTGTTATTATAAAAAAAACACTTCATTTTTAAAATGGTTTACCATAGTGAATCACGAATGTAAATTCAAATATTAAATTTTTGTATTTTAAAGAAAAAGTACGCCACCTTACAATTGTAAGGATTTTCTCATTTTTCTGATTAATCAACTCATTCAATTTCAAGGAAAAGAATGTGCAATCTCACAATCCTAAGAACTTTCTCACAAGTAAAAAAACCCGTTGCCTTTGCCATCCTATCAGATTGCACTCTGTAAATTTAAAAAAAGGAAAACAATGGAAGCTCCAGGTACAATCATGGCACTATACTTGCTTGAACTAATCAGAGAGAACTGAATACTATTGAAGACATCACAAACTACAACTTCCAGTACAATTACTAAGTTAAAAATTTGCTGTTAAGTTAACATTTCGTCTGTGCAAATTTCTATCCGTGTTACATTACTCTTAATCCAGTCTCTTAACAGCCTTCTTATCGACTGAAACCAGACATTCGAGACCTATGTCCTCGAAAAAATGTACGTCCGAGGTTTTTGAGTGGATTTTATTTTAAGCGTCACTCGAAGAGGAGTTATGTACATGCTTACTACGACGTGGAACGCATTTTGAACATGTATTACGGTAAACAGTAAACAGACAAACAGATTTCATTTGTCGCTGCCACAGGAGACGGTGAAAGATACAACGGCTTGTTCAATCGTACCGAGCTTGCAACACATCACATAAATGCAGGAAACAAAAACATGCTTGGAAAGCAGAAAACGTAAAAAGCGTAATTAAAGTTTAATAAAATCAAAACACATATGTACACTGACGGGGAAAAAATGCAACACCAAAAAAAATTGACGTAGAGTAATGAAATTTTCTGGAAAACATTTGTCTAGGTAACATATTTAAGTGATTAATATTACAAGATCACAGGTTCATGTAAGCGTGAGACAAGCCATTGCAACTGTGAAATACTGGCACATTAATAACCGGTGTAACCGCCACAATGTTGAATGCAAGCATTCAAACGTGCATGAATTGTGTTGTTCAGGTGCCGGATGTCAGTTTGTAGGGTGGAGTTCCATGCCATTTGCACTTGGACGGTCAATACAGTGACAGTTAATGTTGTTTTTGGACGACGCTGGAATTGTCGTCCGATGATGTCCCACATGCGCTCCACTGGAAACAGCTCTGGTGATCGTGCAGGCCAAGGCAACATATTGGCAACATGTTGGCTGGGTTACAACAGCGGTATGTGGGCAAGCATTATTCTATTGGAAAACAGCTTCTGGAATGCTGTTCATGAATATCAACACAAAAAGTCGAATCACCTGATTTATATACAAATTTGCAATCAGGGTGCGTGGGATAACCACGAGAGTACTCCTGTTGTCATACGAAATCACACGAGAGACCATAACTCCAGGTGTAGTTCCAGCACGCAGACAAGTTGTTGAAGGTCCTCGACTGGCCTCCTTCTAACCAACAAATGGCCATCCGAGGCGGAATCAACAACTTTCATCAGAAAACACAGTAGACGCCCACCCCGCCCTCCAGTGAGCTCTCGCTTGACACCACTGAAATCGCAAATGTCGTTGGTTTGGGGTCAATGGAATACACGCTACAGGGCGTCTGGCTCGGAGCTGTCCCTGAAGTAAGCGGTTTGTAACACTTCGTTGGGTCACTGTGACCTCAACTGCTGCTCAAATTGCTGCTGCAGATGCAGTACGATGCGTCAGAGTCCTCTCGGTAGTGCCATGTGGCCTCACGGAGTCCAGTCATCTTGCGAAAAAAGGACGAATATTGAGGAAAGAGACCACCTGATCGTTGCCACGGCGCTTGAGGTATCAGAGGAGCATGAGAAGGTTGTGGCAGTTGATGAGGATACGGAGCTTCTCATCATGTCAATCCCCTGGCCATACCACTCGCAAACATATATTTCTCAAAACATGGAAGAAGAACGGCTTCATCAAAAATATTTGGTCCCAACAGCTTCAGACTGGCAGACAACATCAGACTCATAAGTCACCGCACCGCAAGTGCATGTGACAACTCCAGCACTCTTCAAGAAGGCCAAGAAGTAGGCGGTCAAATTGCAGGGCGAAAATGAATGTCTTCTAGAAGAAATCAAACTTGTCTTCGAGTATGGCCCTTAAGCTGAAGCTATACCGAAGTGGCATGCGATTTTTAACAACCCTCTGGGGAATTAGGGTAGGAGGTTAGATAAATTGCGATTCGATCTGTTTACAAAGCCCTCGTGAAATCCAAATTCAACCTCGCATCTCTATCACCAACATCCAAAGGAGGCCGCCAGATTGCTTGAGAACTTGCCCACAAGAAAACATATGGATAGAACACTAGATTGTTCCGCTTCTCTAGGGATGACAGGCTCCAAAGTTCGGTCTTGACACTGTTCCTACCTCCAAGAAAGCAGTTCCACAGTCCCTTCTCTCCACAATTTTCTGCAAATGCAACAAGGGATGTGCAGGTGGTTGTGGGTGTCGGAAGGCTGGGATTAAATGTTCACTGATTTGTGCCAATTGCAAGAGGAACTCGTGCACTAACTTCCTCCAACCAGGTGATACTGACGAACCAGATGTTGATGAAGACCTGGACTGCACATAGGGCGCGACGTAAAATTACGGACTTTGAGGAGCCGAGAGCTGGGGGGATGGACTCCAAAAAGGAAATCACATACTTCGAGGAGCCGAGTTGCTCAACGACAGGTCAAACGTTGACATCTGTGAAATTTGTATATCTACCCTTTTTTTCTTCCTTTCTCATCTTCGTATCTTTAACTACAATTTTTGTTATTATGAAATATGATCTTCACTAATTGATTTCAAGATTGTGTTTCTTATCCTGCCTCCATGTCTGTATCATGTGAATGCATCTCATCATATTCTACTTGAAACCATTTTTCAAAATTACCTTTTTATATATTCTACAATTTTAATATTTTATTGTACTACTATATTTACTAAGTACAAGATTAGTACACTGGAGTACTATCGTGCTATATTTAATATAGTGTAAAAGACACTCATTGAAGAACTGCAGTTTAAACAGTCTTCATTGATGGTGAGAAATGGTCCAACTATAAGGTGGAGCTTTATGGAAATGGGTGGTCCAAAAAACTCACTTTTCGTCTCATCGAAAGGAGTATTTATTCCTCCGTAACTTACGTATGGGCCACTTTATTGACACATGGATTAGTTTAGATGATGTTACCAAAAAGCAGAAGTCAAAACAAAAAATTTTCATAAATATGTAAAATTTGTCCAACTTTGATGAGCACTAGCGTGGGAGCGGATGGTATAAAAAATATGCGTCTGGTCTCATTCAACGAGAGTTTAATGTCCTACAACTTTTAATAGTGCAATTTGTTCGATATTATGGACCCTGTGAGAGATATAACCGTAAAGCAGCAGAAATACCCCTTTCGGTGGTATATTTTTACCTCCAATCACTTAAGCACAACTCCACCGAACTGGAAAAACCTAGGACAGACGAATTGGACCACAAATTAAGCAATTAAAACAATAAAACCTTTTGTAAAAATTATTTCTGATTCGATTTTTTGATTTTACACTACTGGCCTATAAATTATCTTTTCCCTAAACGATCTTTTATCTAATCATATGTTATTTCAATCTCACATCAGCTGCGGAACTAGTAGTCGTATGGTCTTTCATCTATATCAGTCATTACAATTTGTTCACTGTGCTATTCACAGTAGCTGACGCATATTCTTATTTTCTTATCCATTAATGAAACAACTACTGCATTACCGCTATTTGATCTTATTTTGAGGTATATGCACCGATCTGACTAGTCCTGCTGTCGCACTTCACTAATTCTCACTATATCCAACTTCATCCTACCATTGCTTCTTTTAAATATTTAACCTGCCTACTCGATTAGGGATATAACATTCAACGTTCCAACCCATAGAAGGTCAGATTTGCATATCCTGATGATATGACTGAAATGGCACCATATACCAAAATATTTACCAGACAAAATATTTTCAATTTTGTAAACTTTATTTTATCAAACTAATTTGTTGCTGACTTCCCACCTGAAATTCTGAAACTTGTCATGTTGCCTTCAGTTTACAGTAAATCACTGTAAATGTCAAATTCGCCTTTCAGTTCGTCCTTCATGAGTTATTCAGAATACATCATTCCCCATAACATCCACATGCACATCTATACTCCGTGTTGTGGAAGTTGCTACTTCTGACGCCATTCTCATTTCCTTCAATTCATTATTGCATTTGCAGTTGGTTTGCGGTGAGAGAGACTGTCGCTAAAGCTCCATATGAGCTCTAATTTGCTCGATTTTCTTGTTGTAGTTATTTCGCGAAACGTTTGTGCATGGAAGTAATATATTGCCCTGTTCTTAATGGAACGAACGCTGTCAAAATTTTTCAACAGGAAAACGCCTCGTGATGGAAAACGCCTCTCTTGTAGTATCTACCGGCGTTTGTTGAGCATTTCTGACAAGGAGACAGTGCTTACTCGTCATCACCTATTTCGTCCCATTTATGGAACTGGAGCAGGTTGAAGACTACGAACATCCATGAATGAATGTGAAGAGAAGTGAAAATATTACTTACCAAAATGCTGTGTAGACGCTGTGGTGGACAGAATAGTGGTGGGGCAGATGACATCGGTCCTACAAGAATTGTGGGGGTTCTCCAGCAGATGGCAGCACAGTGATGTCGCACCGAGGCAACAGCTGCAGCCGTACCCAGTGTGGGGTTGGGTTGTTTTGGGGAAGGAGACCAGACAGCGAGGTCATCGGTCACCCAGCGTGCAATCATGGATTGAAACAGTGAGCAGTCGTGAGGCCGTGTGTCTATCATGCTTGAGTGTTGTACAATTTAGCAAATCCATTGTGTCCGTGAATACCAACATGCTACACATGTTCACCCATGCAGAATACACAGACATGTTGTTTGTGTGCGGCTACTGTAATGGCAGTGCCCGTGCACCTGTGACAGAATACCAGAGACGCTTCCCTGATCAACAGACCCCCTGTGCAAGGGTATTTCATGGCTTTTCAAACATTAGGTGAATCTGGAATACTACCCATTGCACATGTAACATCAGAACATGAGGCTGTCCAATCACTTGAGGAAAGGGAAGACATTATTGCAACGGTACAACGGAGTCCCATCACCAGTACATCAGCTCCATATTCCACAAACATGAGTGTGGCATAAATTAGATTCTGAGGGCCTGTACACAGTCCTATGTCCAGCCTGTGCAACGTCTGCATCCAGATGACTCAGTAAGCAGACAGCAATTTCGTGAATGGTTGGCTGTACACAGAGGCGTTGTGTAGTACACTTTATTTACAGATGAGGCCACATTTACACGCAGTGGTATCATGAGCACCTGCATTTCTCATACATGGTTGATGGAGAACCCACATGACACTAGTGGAATAAGATTCCAAGTTAAGTTGTCAGTGAACGTCTGATATGGTATGATTGATAACCTAGTGATAGAGCCCGTATTCCTGCCAAATCACATGACACCTGCAGGACATGCACATTTCCTGATAGAAGACCTACCTGCACTTTTGAAAGACGTGACATTATGGCAATGACGGCATATGTATCTGAAACATGATGGAACACTGATTCACTATATCAGACAAGTATCCCAGTTGAATAATACATTTCTCCAGTGGGCATTGCGCGTAGTGGTCCCATTAACTGGGCTGCCAGATCACCCGACTTAACCCCATCACACTTCCGTTTATGGGTGATGCGTACACTACGAAGGTGCATACACGTGACGAACTTGTCGCTCGCCTCACCGCCGCTGTTGCCCTCATTAAAGTCCGCTGAGATGATGTTCGATACGCAACAGAACAAATCCTCCAGTGCACTGACAAGCGCATCGAGATGGGTGAGAAATTTTTTGAACACGTCCTGTGGGATTGATCAGTCATCTGTCCCACCATTATTCTGTCTACCACAAAGCCTACACAGCATTTCTGTAAGTAATATTCATGCTTGTCTTCATAATCATTCATGGATACGTGTAGTCCGCCTGCGTAGCTGAGTGGTAATGTGTTTGCCTACCATGCAGCGTTCAATTTCCGGTCGGGTTGGAGATTTTCTCCGCTTGTCGACTGGGTGTTGTGTTGTCATTATCATCATTTCATCATCACCGACACGCAAGTCGCCCATTGTGGTGTCACCTGAAATAAGACTTGCAATTCGGCGGCCGAATTTCCCCCAGTCGGTGCCTCCTGGCCGTCAATGTCAAGTGATCATTTCATTTCATGGATGTGCGTAGTCTTCAACCCGCTCCACTTCCATAACGATTGAAAACCAGACCCATTTTCACAGGACTTTTCGATTTGTTTTCACACGTAGAATCACCTCACAAAGTACGTGACATTTCTCCTGAATCAACCTGTACATGTTGTGTGTTTTCTCGTCCGCCATTAGATCATTGTGTTGGTCTTTCCTTACCGTGGTCAATCCTACAATGAATCGTTGGATTCGGATATCTATCTTTTGTAGTTTTTGATAGACAAAAGTTTCAATGGAGCTCCTTATTTTTTAATTGACGTGCAAAGCTATAGCCAGCAAAGAACTGTTCTGAGCTACCTTCTGGGGAAAATTATGTTTTTCAAATCTTTGGTTACAACTTTTGTTACAGTTCCAGCGAAGAAGATAGCCGAAGCGTTGAGCGTAGCAGAACGCTATGGCAGAGCGTTTCTGGAGCTAGTGAAGGACGGAACAACTCCACAGGCACACAGCCCCGCCTTCAAGCACTACGTGAACAGCCGCGCTACCAACTTTAGCATTCAGGCCGACCTACGCGCCAGAGCCTTCATCAAATTGTGCAAGGAACTTGAAAGGTAAGCTTACTAATGTGCACGTTTCCCTGTTAACTTACACTAATAACATAAAACACAATGTTCTAAATAAGCCGGAGTTGGTTATTGTCGTCATGAAGACTGACGAACTGAAGAATACTAATATGTGCATACATTGGAGGCTATTAAAACTGCTACACCATGGATATGGCATACAACAAACGTTAAACTGGCATAAAGTGTACTACATGGTTGGACCACAAATATTAGCAGCCTAGTGCAACCTCGACTGTGGAATCGATCGGTCAGGACAGCAATACTTAGTGGCTTCGCGTGACTAGCGCCCGAAAGGACAGCCAGATTGTTCCCTCACTCGGTAGGATCGTACAACCTCACAAAGCAGATATCTACATCTACATCCATACTCCGCAAGCGGAAGGTACCCTGAGTACCTCTATCGGTTCTCCCTTCTATTCCAGTCTCGTATTGTTCGTGGAAAGAATGATTGTCGGTATGCTTCTGTGTGGGCTCTAATCTCTCTGATTTTATCCTCATGGTATCTTCGCTAGATATACGTAGGAGGGTGCAATATACTTCTTGACTCTTCGGTGAAGGTATGTTCTCGAAACTTTAACAAAAGCCTGTACTGAGCTACTGAGCGTCTCTCCTGCAGAGTCTTCCACTGGAGTTTATCTATCATCTCTGTAACGCTTTCGCGATTACTGAATGATCCTGTAACGAAGCGCGCTGCTCTCCGTTGGATCTTCTCTATCTCTTCTATCAACCCTATCTGGTACGGATCCCACACTGCTGAGCAGTATTCAAGCAGTGGGCGAACAAGCGTACTGTAACCTACTTCCTTTGTCTTCGGATTGCATTTCCTTAGGATTCTTCCAATGAGTCTCAGTCTGGCATCTGCTTTACCGATGATCAACTTTATATGATCATTCCATTTTAAATGTTCAAATGTGTGTGGAATCTTATGGGACTTAACTGCTAAGGTCATCAGTCCCAAAGCTTACACACTACTTAACCTAAATTATCCTAAGGACAAACACACACACCCATGCCCGAGGGAGGACTCGAACCTCCGCCGGGACCAGCCACACAGTCGATGACTGCAGCGCCCAGACCGCTCGGCTAATCCCGCGCGGCCCATTTTAAATCACTCCTAATGCGTACTCCCAGATAATTTATGGAATTAACTGCTTCCAGTTGCTGACCTGCTATTTTGCAGCTAAATGATAAGGGATCTATCTTTCTATGTATTCGCAGCACATTACACTTGTCTACACTGAGATTCAATTGCCATTCCCTGCACCATGCGTCAATTCGCTGCAGATCCTCCTGCATTTCAGTACAATTTTCCATTGTTACAATCTCTCGATACACCACAGCATCATCTGCAAAAAGCCTCAGTGAACTTCCGATGTCATCCACAAGGTCATTTATGTATATTGTGAATAGCAACGTTCCTACGACACTTTCTTGCGGCACACCTGAAATCACTCTTACTTCGGAAGACTTCTCTGCATTGAGAATGACATGCTGCGTTCTGTTATCTAGGAACTCCTCAATCCAATCACACAATTGGTCTGATAGTCCATATGCTCTTACTTTGTTCATTAAACGCCTGTGGGGAACTGTATCGAACGCCTTGCGGAAGTCAAGAAACACGGCATCTACCTGTGAACCCGTGTCTATGGCCCTCTGAGTCTCGTGGACGAATAGCGCGAGCTGGGTTTCACACGACCGTCTTTTTCGAAACCCATGCTGATTCCTACAGAGTAGATTTATAGTCTCCAGAAAAGTCATTATGCTCGAACATAATACGTGTTCCAAAATTCTACAACTGATCGACGTTAGAGATATAGGTCTATAGTTCTGCACATCTGTTCGACGTCCCTTCTTGAAAACGGGGATGACCTGTGCCCTTTTCCAATCTTTTGGAACGCTGCGCTCTTCTAGAGACCTACGGTACACCGCTGCAAGAAGGGGGACAAGTGCCTTCGCGTACTCTGTGTAAAATCGAACTGGTATCCCATCAGGTCCAGCCGCCTTTCGTCTTTTGAGCGATTTTAATTGTTTCTCTATCCCTCTGTCGTCTATTTCGATATCTACCATTTTGTCATCTGTACGACAATCTAGTGAAGGAACTACAGTGCAATCTTCCTCTGTGAAACAGCTTTGGAAAAAGACATTTAGTATTTCGGCCTTTAGTCTGTCATTCTCTGTTTCAGTACCATTTTGGCCACAGAGTGTCTGGACATTTTGTTTTGGTCCACCTACCGCTTTGACATAAGACCAAAATTTCTTAGGATTTTCTGCCAAGTCAGCACATAGAACTTTACTTTCGAATTCATTGAACGCCTCTCGCATAGCCCTCCTCACACCACATTTCGCTTCGCCTAACGCCATCTACAATCTGTATATTTAAAAAGATTACAGAGCGGCTCTCTCACTCACAAATCGCTTTCTAATGTTAGTTGTTCATTAGCAGCTCGTGTTAGACCTCATGTAAGGAGAAACGTGTACTAAGCCGTGTCGGAATTCATCAGTGGGAGAATGTTCCCTATCCAGATATGCTGCTCGCGCTGATCGGTATTCCATGACTACAATGCGAATATGGAAATGATGAGTCAGGACAGTGATACTCAGTGGCCTCGCATGACAAGCGCCTGAAGGGACAGACAAATTGTTCGCTCGCTCAGCGAGTCAGGAAATGGGCTTGTATGCAGCAAGACAACGTTGTAGTTTCCCTGCCAACGGACATGCAGAATGTCCGTGTTTGCGTTTATCTCTATGCTCGCCTCTATGTAGCATTTGGACTTCCTACTCGTCTGTAGAATGACTCTCATGTCGATTTTCCTTCCCTCTGTTGGGGTTCAGCTTTCATGTTTTGATGTCGAGCCACAATCGGCTCGTGTAGTAAAGTTTGAGCTGGGTTCACGACTTTGTCATGCCTTGTGCAGATGTAAAAGTGGCGACAAGGATATGATTCGTTCGTGGTGCACGTCAGTAGGGAGCAGGTGACCAGTTAGCCTAATCATCTGTGCCAGCGACCTATGGGACCCCTGCCAACGTCGTCTCGAAGCCGTTTGGGTGACGGGGTCAGTCGCAGTATTGGTCCGATAGGGAACATCGAATTGCGACAGCATACAACTCCATGGCCCCTCCTTCTGCGCCTTCCGCCGTCCTACCTTCGATCGCGGACACGGGAACTGGTGGGGATAGCTTCAAATTCAAATGGCTCTGAGCACTATGGGACTTAACATCTGAGGTTATCAGTCCCCTAGAAGTTAGAAAAACTTAGACCTAACTAACCTAAGTACATCACACACATCCATGCCCGAGGCAGGATTCGAAACTGCGACCGTAGCAGTCGCGCGGTTCCGGACTGAAGCGCCTAGAACCTTTGACTGCCGATGTGGAGCCCATGGAATTTGACCAGGCGAACTCATCCCCATAGTCGCCAGTGGTTGAAATGGTTCAAATGGCTCTAAGCACTATGGGACTTAACATCTCTGGTCATCAGTCCCCTAGACTTAGAACTACTTAAACCTAACGAACCTAAAGACAGCACACACATCCATGCCTGAGCCAGGATTCGAACCTGCGGCCGTAGCAGCAGCGCGGTTCCGGACTGAAGCGCCTAGCACCGCTCGGCCAGCCAGTGGTTGAAACCTGGCTCAACCAATGCCGGCGGATATAACGTCACACCAGCCTCCACAATCTCCCGCATCTCCAGAGGACCTAGCTGGATCGGTGTTGTCTCCTTAAGTGGTCTGTCCGCTGCCAGAAAACTTCACGCCCTCGCCGGTTTATCAAAAAGTTTCTGCATGAAGCCTGTACAGTCCAGAATCGGTATGCCAATCAGAAAAAATCGCCGTGAGCACTGAGGCAACCATCCCACCAATTGACGAGGTTGAAGAAACCACCATATCCTACTGCATGAAGACGTCCGTATCGGCCTGCTGCACATTGTCATCTGACGGGAATCTTCGGTCCTTCAAGGCCTTTTTTAAGGGATCGAAGGCGTGATAATCGCGTGGGAAGATATCAGGGCTATAGAGTAGCTGCTCCAGCGTCTCCCACTCGATTCGCGTAACTTGCGCGGTACGACATTTGTGATATGGGACCGTGCGTTATCATGAAGCACCAGCAACCCTCATTGCACCATTCCAAATTATGGTTTTCGACAGATATACTGTCCCATATACATTCATCATTCTCTGGTGGATGTCTACCAGTGTTTCTCCTTCGGCAGCCAAGAAACGAATAACAGCACGTTGGTTCTGTTCGTGCGTATTTAGTAATAACGTCACCATAGTTCACGTTTCTGCATTTACCGTAGCACTTCTGAAAGACACAAATGCCACACTGATCCCTTGCCTATATGTCGGTGCTTATATACCCGCATCGGTGTCGCTCTACGATGCATATACGCTGCAACAACGACCTCAGACGTAAACGTTTTGATGGCCCCTTGTAGTGTCCCGTCTAGATGGTAGCGGATAAACTGGTGTGGATATTACAGCGTAACACTCGTAGTACAGAATGGTGTCACGGAGAAAGCGGGTGAAGCATGGCATGGGCAGAGCCACTGATTTTAAGTGTTTACCTTTCAGCAAAATTTTGGAAATTTGTGCTGAAGCCATCGGTCCCTAAGCTGACCCCCTACTTAACCTAACTTAAACTAACTTACGCTAAGGACAAGACACACGCCCAAGCCCGAGGGAGGACTCGAACCTCCAACTGGGAGAGCCGCGCTAGGCGTGACAAGGCGCCCAAGACCGCGCGGCTACCCCGCGCGGCTACCTGTCAGCGGCGATAGTCCTGGATCAGCAGTTCTTATCTTGATTTCAGCTCCCTCAGCTCTGGCTTTTAGCTCGCGCCATGTTCTGTTCCCGCATACAATTCTTTATGTTGATATGTTATCAGTTATTCGCTCTTGTCACAATTGTGTTTACCTTCATGCTCTCTCTACGCTGCTTTTGGACTCTCTGCTTCACTCTCTGCTTCCCCGTAGATAGACTCGTACGTCGAGTGTTTCTTCCCAAAGTCTAGGGCTCAGTTCAGCTTTGATGTGGAGCCACTGTCAGCTCATATACACTCCTGGAAATTGAAATAAGAACACCGTGAATTCATTGTCCCAGGAAGGGGAAACTTTATTGACACATTCCTGGGGTCAGATAAATCACATGATCACACTGACAGAACCACAGGCACATAGACACAGGCAACAGAGCATGCACAATGTCGGCACTAGTACAGTGTATATCCACCTTTCGCAGCAATGCAGGCTGCTATTCTCCCATGGAGACGATCGTAGAGATGCTGGATGTAGTCCTGTGGAACGGCTTGCCGTGCCATTTCCACCTGGCGCCTCAGTTGGACCAGCGTTCGTGCTGGACGTGCAGACCGCGTGAGACGGCGCTTCATCCAGTCCCAAACATGCTCAATGGGGGACGGATCCGGAGATCTTGCTGGCCAGGGTAGTTGACTTACACCTTCTAGAGCACGTTGGGTGGCACGGGATACATGCGGACGTGCATTGTCCTGTTGGAACAGCAAGTTCCCTTGCCGGTCTAGGAATGGTAGAACGATGGGTTCGATGACGGTTTGGATGTACCGTGCACTATTCAGTGTCCCCTCGACGATCACCAGTGGTGTACGGCCAGTGTAGGAGATCGCTCCCCACACCATGATGCCGGGTGTTGGCCCTGTGTGCCTCGGTCGTATGCAGTCCTGATTGTGGCGCTCACCTGCACGGCGCCAAACACGCATACGACCATCATTGGCACCAAGGCAGAAGCGACTCTCATCGCTGAAGACGACACGTCTCCATTCGTCCCTCCATTCACGCCTCTCGCGACACCACTGGAGGCGGGCTGCACGATGTTGGGGCGTGAGCGGAAGACGGCCTAACGGTGTGCGGGACCGTAGCCCAGCTTCATGGAGACGGTTGCGAATGGTCCTCGCCGATACCCCAGGAGCAACAGTGTCCCTAATTTGTTGGGAAGTGGCGGTGCGGTCCCCTACGGCACTGCGTAGGATCCTACGGTCTTGGCGTGCATCCGTGCGTCGCTGCGGTCCGGTCCCAGGTCGACGGGCACGTGCACCTTCCGCCGACCACTGGCGACAACATCGATGTACTGTGGAGACCTCACGCCCCACGTGTTGAGCAATTCGGCGATACGTCCACCCGGCCTCCCGCATGCCCACTATACGCCCTCGCTCAAAGTCCGTCAACTGCACATACGGTTCACGTCCACGCTGTCGCGGCATGCTACCAGTGTTAAAGACAGCGATGGAGCTCCGTATGCCACGGCAAACTGGCTGACACTGACGGCGGCGGTGCACAAATGCTGCGCAGCTAGCGCCATTCGACGGCCAACACCGCGGTTCCTGGTGTGTCCGCTGTGCCGTGCGTGTGATCATTGCTTGTACAGCCCTCTCGCAGTGTCCGGAGCAAGTATGGTGGGTCTGACACACCGGTGTCAATGTGTTCTTTTTTCCATTTCCAGGAGTGTAGATAGATACATTTGTTATCGACAGTGACGATTCGTGGCATTATTTGTGCACATATAAAAACGAGTATCCACCGAACGGACAGGCTTCTTTACTCCCGTGCAAGCCAAGCTACGCACGACCCGAGCACTCTAAAGGAATCTTGGTTGCATTTCTGTCTCCCCGCAGTGCTATGCTACGTAGCAGTTTATTCTTATACTCTCATTGAAGTATTATGAGTAGGGTTCGGAAGTCTTTTGTCCGAGTGTAGCAAGGCAACGCCCATTATATTACATATTTATTTTGGGTCGTTGCGGTCCAGAAAATTGTTGATTTCATTTGTCCTTTTTTTCCTTTTTAGGTGTTTTTATGACATATTTATTCATTTCGATGTGAACGATTTTCTCTGTATTTTCACCTTCCTTCGACTAGGACTGGCTATTCTCAATTCGAACCATCATTAGGTCACCTCTGGTATATGTTTTCTGTAGCAAGCAGAAACATCTCTGAAAATCAAGGTCCTTTACAAAAAAATGGTTCAAATGGCTCTGAGCACTATGGGACTCAACATCTGAGGTTATCAGTCCCCTAGAACTTAGAACTACTTAAACCTAACTAACCTAAGGACATCACACGCATCCATGCCCGAGGCAGGATTCGAACCTGCGACCGTAGCAGTCACGCGGTTCCGGACTGAAGTGCCTAGAACCGCACGGCCACCATGGCCGGCAAGGTCCTTTACACTGAAACTGAAGACGTCTCTTATACTGCAACGTCAACTAATGTAAGGTTTTGGAAGTCTAGTTTCTGCAACCTTGATATATTTCAGCCCAATATGAAGCCAGTTATACCGATTTTAATTACTTTTTCCAGGATATGTTTTCCGGGATCGCTCAATTCATTCTAAGTGGCGAAAGTAGTTCATTCTAAATTAACCAAATGCATTTTAGCAAACACGAAGTTCGTTTTTCATATTGTGTTAATTCAAAAGTATATGTCTGAAAGAAGAAGGTTTTCTTTCATACTAAGCTTTCTTCGCACTATGCTGCACAGTACCAAAATATGGTTTCTAGTATCCAGTGAGCCGTATTTTTTTCCTATTTCAATCAATGTCTGCCCTAACTTTAAAAAGCCTATATAGGCCTAGTACTAAATGGTCTTAAGTCCTGAGCACACATTTCCATACACTTGCCCGCTGCCATGTCTTTGTCCTCTTTCAAAATATTTATGGAGTGAAGAAACTATGGAGCAAATTTACAAACATTTCGCAACATACTTTAGGTTCCAGAATAAGTGTGCAATAACTTTTTACGCAATTTGCTTTGTTGAACACCTACCAATTTACGAACTTCCATCATGGTGCAGTAATTTTAGGACAGCAACTTGTGTTAATCAATACGGCGGGAAAACAGTCAAAGTTGCAAATTTCACTTTTATTTACTTGATAACTAATTATATCTATGTTCTGTAACTGTTCATTTGCACTTTGCATAACTTCGTTACCTTGACATGGTTGCTATATTTTGAGAAACACCATTTTGACTATCTCGATCATCTGAAAACCAATCCCGATCCGAAATTTGTCATCAAGTAAATAAAAGCCTATTGACCTAGCGACTTGTTTGAAGCTGCCTCATAAACACTCGAAAATTTGTCCATTTTGCTGCTCCCACCGTTAAGATAACAGAGCTGCAGTGAAACTACCTACGCAGGCATATACCTGGCTATTCTGTAGTCGCACTGGGTTGACAGCGCTATCTGTTGTCATGTGTGGCAGGTTGAACGCGTACTGCGAAGTTTGCTAGGCTTGCGGAAACCCACGTTGGCCTGCTTTTAACCTCTGTGCTCTAGTGTCTCCGTTGTGGCAGGTTGAGACAGAGGCAGGCAGGCTGGCAGGAAAATTTTTACACCTCTGTACACTGACAGTGCGACGAGTCACGAGCATTACGGACTGTCAGCACGGCAACTGTTACAGCTTCCCCTGATGCGGCAACAGAGAGAGGCGCTCCGAGAATGGTGTGCCCAGTGAAAACACTGCACATAGCATTGGTGCCACGTCGTCTTTTCAGAAGTTTCTTGTACAGCATCAGGATGGACATATCCCTATGTTGAGACACACCACCTGTTGAGATGGTATGGGGTGCCATTGAGCACACGACACGTGCATTTCTGGTCCGCATAGCCGATAATTAGAACGTCAGGAGTTAGATTTCTGACATGTCACAGCCGCTGGCTGTGCCCAACTTCCAGGACTCTTTCAACATGATAAGGCAAGAGTGCATGTTGCCCAAGCTGCCCTGACCTACCTGCATACGGAAGGTGCTCGCACTGCTGCCCGGGCACGCTAGTTTTCCAGATCTCTCACTGACTGAAAACAATTAGTAATAGGTTGCCTAGAGGCTGGTAGGCCACCACTCAACAGCAACTACGATTGATCAACTCTGATCTAGAGCTGATGCAGCGTGGAATGACTTACCTGTATCTGTCATCCAAAGTCAGTCAAGTTAGGGCCATTTTTGTTCTCAAAGGTGGAAGCTCTGTGAACTAAATTTCACAAATAACCTACAAACTTAATAATGCATCCGTTCTACTGTACTGTGTTCGCGAAATAATTTTCATTCTTTGTTATTCATTCTGGAGTCCAGGTTTTAGTGGACAGCGTGTAACATACAGCCGGATAAAAAAAATCGCAACACCAAAAGATAATTAATCCGGCGTAATGAACTTTCGCCATTACATTTTGAAGCAACGTTGCAAGCTCGTAGGTTAATGTAAGCGCGAGATATGGCCTTGGAAATCTGAAATGCTGGTACGTTAATAACCGGTTTAAGCGCGATAATGCTGAATGCACGCACGCACTCGTGCGTGTATTGTGTTGTACAAGTGCCGGATGTCAGTTAATGGGATGGAGTTCCACGCCTGTTTCGCTTGGTCAATCAATACACGGACGGTTAATGCTGTTTGTAAATGACATTGGAATAGTCGTCCGATGATGTCCCATACTGGCTCGATTGGAGACAGATACGGTGATCATGAAGGCCAAGGCAACATGTCGACACTTTATAGAGCATGTTGAGTTACAGCAGCGGCATGTGGGCGAGCGTTATATAGTTGGAAACCACACTCTAGAATGCTGTTCACGAATAGCAGCACAATAGGTCGAATCTCTGTTGATGTACAAATTTTCAGTCAGGGGCCGTGAGCCGCGCGGGGTAGCCAGGTGGTCTGGGCGTTTGCCACGGTTCGCGCGGCTGCCCCCGTCGGAGGTTCGAGTCGTCCCTGGGGCTTGGGTGTGTGTGTTGTCCTTAGCGTAAGTTAGTTGAAGTCAGATTAAGTAGTGTGTAAGCCTAGGGACCGATGACCTAAGCAGTTTCGTCCCATAGAAACTTACCACAAAAAAAAAAAAAAAAAAAATCAGGGGGTGTTAGACAACCACGAGAGTGCTCCTGTTGTGATTCGAAACCTCACCGCAGACCATAACTCCAGGTGTAAGTCCAGTGCATCTTGCTCACAAACAAGTTGATTGTAGGCCCTCAACTGACCTCCTTCAAACCAACGCACGGCCATCACTGGCACCGAGGCAGAATCAAGCTTCCATCAGAAAACACGACGGACCTGCAGCGTGACCTCCAATGAGCTCTCGCTTGACACCGCTGAAATCGCAAGTGGCGTTGATTTGGGAATGCACGCTGCACGGCGTCTGGCTCGGAGCTACCGTTGAAGTAACCGATTTGTAACAGTTCGTTGTGTCACTGTGATGCCACCTAATGCTCAAATTGCTGCTGCAGATACAGTACGATGCGTCAGAGCCATGCGCCGAATATGACGGTCTTCCCCTTCGCTAGTGCCATGTAGCCGTCCGAAGCCTGGTCTTCTTGCAAATGTACATTCTCGTGAGCAGCGCTGCCAGCAGTCATGTATAGTGGCTACATTCTTGCCAAGTCTTTCTGCAGTATCGCAGAAGGAACATTCCCGCAGAGGGAGCATTCAGCTTCTCGTAGTCCTGTTACATGACCCGTTCAAACTCAGTGAGGCGTTGATAACGGCATTTTTGTTGCCTTAAGGGCATTCTTGACTAAAATCAACTCACCACGTCCAATCTCAAAGGTAACTAACGCTCACGACCGTTACAGCGCGTATTTAAAGCAAACCTGATTTGCATCCTCATAGTGACTCTGCTAGTGTCATTCTTATCCGACCGGCCTGAAATTTGACCAGCGAGACTCCCCATCACCACATCTCTGACTACCGAGCGGCACTGAGTAGATACTCTCTGCCAGTTCAGTCTGGACCCAAGCTGTGTCCACAACAGTGAACATATATAATGTAAATAAATTAGTGAACTCTTAATGTATCTATCTGTGTTATAATTTAGCACACCCATCCGTACGCGAGTTCCGAAATGTTTAAGCTTTCAGAGCCAGTGGCTCCTTCTTAAGGCAGAAGGACTGAAGGGATAGAAAGACGGATGAAGGAAATGGGCTGGCGAGATTTAGGAAATGGGGAAAGTTACAAAAAGTCGCCCAGAACTCAAGATCAAGGGAGATGTACAGGTCGGGATGAGCAGGAAAGACTGATTGTTGGGATCTACATCGGATGAGATTTAAAAAGCTGAAAGCCTAAAGATGGAAGATAGCATGATAAACAAAACAGATGGTACTGAGAAAACATAGTACAAGAGTTAATAAAAGCAAAAAACTAAGTGTATTATATGTGATAGAGATGGAGTCGGGGGAAAAATAAACAGGGCAGAAAATAAAAGATACGCACACATCAAAAAAAGTTTTGCATCATCTCGCCTCCGAGAGTTTCGGAACCTGTACAGAAAATTGGAATCAAGATCGACATAAACATCATATCCGCCCTTTTTATTGCTCATGAGAACCTCACATTGCATGTTGTACCACCATACAGCGAGACCTTCAGAGGTGGTGGTCCAGACTGCTGTACACACTGGTACCTCTAATACGCAGTAGCACGTCCTCTTGCATTGATGCATGCCCCTATTCGTCATAGCATACTATCCACCAGTTCATCAAGGCACTGTTGGTCCAGATTGTCCCACGCCTCAACAGCGATTCGGCGTAAATCCCTCAGAGTTGTCGATGGGTCACGTCGTCCATAAACAGCCCTTTTCAATCAATCCCAGGCATGTTCGTTAGGGTTCATGTCTGGAGAACATGCTGACCACTCTTGTCGAGCGATGTCGTCAATGAAGACGAATGCCTCGCCAATGCGCTAATAATATGTTGCACTGTTGGTCGGAGAATGACATTCGCATATCGTACAGCCTTTATGGCGCCTTCCATGACCACCAGCGGTGTACGTCGGCTCCACATAATGCCACCCCGAAACAGCAGGGAACCTCCACCTCGCTGCACTCGCTGGACAGTGTGTCTAAGGCGTTCAGCCTGACTGGGTTGCCTCCAAACACGTCTCCGACGATTGTTTGGTTGAAGGCATATGCGACACTCATTGGTGAAGAGCGTTCGTGATGCCATGTTGTTGGGCCCATCTGTACTGCGCTGCGTGGTTGCAAAGATGGACCTCGTCATGGACGTCGGCAATGAAGTTGAGCATTATGCAACCTATTGTGCACCGTTTAAGTCGTAACACAACGTCCTGTGGCTGTACGAAAAGGATTATTCAACATGATGGCGTTGTTTTCAGGGTTGCTCCGAGCCATAACTCGTAGATAGCGGTCATCCACTGCTGTAGTAGCCCTTGGGAGGCCTCAGCAAGGCATGCCATCGACAGTTCCTGTCTTTCTGGATCTCCTCCATGACCGAACAACATCGCTTTGGTTCACTCCGGGAAGCCTGGACACTCCCCTTGTTGAGAGCCCTTCCTGGCACAAAGAAATAATGCCGACTCGATCGAACCTCGGTATTGACCGTCTAGGCATGGTTGAACTACAGACAACAAGAGCTGTGTACCTCCTTCCTGGTGGAATGACGAACTGATCGGCTGTCGGACCACCTGCGTCTAATAGGCACTGCTCATGCATGGTTGTTTACATCTTTGGGAGGGTTTAGTGACATCTCTGAACAGTTAAAGGGACTGTGATACAATATCCACAATCAACGTTTATCTCAGAAGTCCTGGGAACCGTGGTGATGCAAAACTTTTTTGATGTGTGTAGAAAACTTAAGAGGAGTGAAGAAATTACCAAGGACATGTTCCCACCTGCAGAGTTCTCAGAAACTGGTGTCAGGTTGAAGAATCCAGACGGTACGTGTGGTGAAACAAGCACCAGTGTCACGACTGTCATTTTGTAGAGCATTCTCTACAACAGCACATTCTGTGTTGGCATTATACACACCAGTCTGTGCCCATTCATCCTAACTGATAACTTAGTTATTACCTCTAAGGATTTCAAATCTCATCCAATGCTGTCCCCAACAATCAGTCTTTCCTTCTCATCCCATCCAGTAAGTCTCCCCTGACCTTGGATTCTGGGCAATTTTTCCGTATCTCTCCCCATTTCCTAAATCTCGCCAGACCTTTTCCCTCAGTCCTCTTCCCCCCCTTTAACCCTTCTTGCCAAAAGTAGGAACCACTGGCTCCAAAAGCTTGCACAATTTCTTAACTTTTATATGTGTTTTTTCTTACCACCGCTTGGTGAATATATTTCCCATCTATCCAACAAAATCGTATTTTCAAAACGTGATTATTTTCGTTGGTATGTAATTAGGAGCACATCACCAGTATAGCACAGAACTGTACAGTAACTTGCTGAAAATATATGTGGAAAATTCAAATATAATTTTTAAAAATTGATTCTGTTTTTCATATTCCATTCACAAATCGACACTTATAATCATTTGCCATTATTGCCCTATGTCAGTGCTCCAGTCAATTTATATGCCTCGCAAATTTCCAGACTCTGAAGTACCATCTGTTTTTCAGGATCCACTAAAGCGACTGTTGCTTACACTCTAAAACATCAAAGTTTCCGCAATCGTTGCAAATATTTGGGAGAGACAAATTAAAGTATTTTGTGTGTTTTCGTTTAATAATAGCCTATGGAACAATGTTCTGAGGTGATCCATTGTTGAGAAAAGAGGTTTTCATTGCCCCAAAACGTGCTCATTCACGATCATCTTGTAGACATCTGTTAACTGAGCTAGATATAAGTCCATTGGACTACTGCTTCAAGGTATACTTATTTCCACGTGAGGCTTGTTGTAAATAACCCACAACAGTTCAAAAGAAACTAAGATCTACACAATTACAGAAGCAGAAGAAAAAATGACTTTCATTATCTCACATTAAAGTAGACTGTAGCCCAAAAAACGGTGCCATCAAAATTTCTGACCATCTATCCAATGGCATAAAATGTCTGGCAAAAACAATTTGAAAAAAACTTGAGAAGTTTCTTCTTTAGCACTCCTACCACTCCGGAAAAAAAATTCTATTTGCGTGATGTGTAAAAGATGGTGTGTAGGGATCACTCATTTACTTCCGAAAAACTTGTAAATGATCAGCATGTAGTCATATTTACGTACCGTATGATGTAAAATGACTCATTCCACATGATCATTATTAAAAGTACCAATGACACACAAAACATGAAAATATCTGTATGCGCTGTGTCGTTTCATGGTTCACGGATTACTGATATTTGCAGTGGCGAATTTACCAGCAGGCCGAGTAGGCTGGAACCTAGGGCGGCAAATTTGGGGCCTTTTTCTTCACACAGAAATTAAAAAGATTCATATTTATACACTTAAATGTTATTGGGTCCACACAAACAATTCAGCTTGTAATATGTTTCACCACTTAGATAATTGTTTCTTTTTTTCAGTTTGCGTAGTTTGCGTTTGGTTGTGGCGCGGGAACGAGTGTCATGACCGTTAGCTAAATGTGTCTGAATTCACCGCACGAGTGCGGCGCGGCCGCAGCCGGGTCGTGCTGTTGTAAACATATGCCTCGTGGTGGCATTGATGCAGAGCGAGAGAGACAGATACAGAGCCGCGAGGCAAACGGGGAAGTTCCGTCCCGTATTTACTCCAAAATAAAAGAAAAGCCGCCTCAGTTGATTGCGTACTACTACACCGAAGAGCCAAAGAAACTGATACACCTGCGTAATACCGCATAGGGCCCAAAAATGGCTCTAAGCACCATGGGACTCAAAATCTTAGGTCATCAGTCCCCTAGACTACTCAAATCTAATAACCTAAGGACACATCCATGCCCAAGACGGGATTCGAACCTGCGCGGTTCCCGACTGAAGCCCCTAGAACCGTTCTGCCACAGCGGCCGGCTTATAGGGTCCCCGCGAGCACACACAAGTGGACTCGACTAATGTCTGAAACAGTGCTAGAGGGATTTTACAACATTAATCTGCAGGCCTGTCCATAAATCCGTAAGAGTATGAGGGGATGGTGGTCTCTCCTAAACAGCACGTTGCAAGGCGTCCCAGATATGCTCAATAATGTTCGTGTTTGGGGAGTCTGGTGGCCAGCGGAAGTGTTTAGACTCAGAACAGTGTTCCTGGAGGCACTATGTAGCAATTCTGGACGTGTGGGGTTTCGCATTGTCCTCCTGGAATTGTCCAACTCCGTCGGAATGCACAATGGGCGTGAATGGATGCAGGTAACCAGACAGGATGCTTACGTACGTGTCACCTATCAGAGTCGTATCTAGACATACCAAAGGGTCCCATATCACTCCAACTGCACACGCCCCATGCCATTACAGACCCTCCACCAGCTTACACAGTCTCCTGCTGACATGCAGGGTCCATGGATCCATGAGATTGTCTCCGTACACATATACGCCCATCCGCTCGATACAATTTGAAATGAGACTCGTCTGACTAGCAACATGTTTCTATTCATCAATAGTCCAATGTCGGTGTCGACGAACCCAGGCGAGGCTTCAAATGGCTCTGAGCAAATGGCTCTGAGAACTATGGGACTTAACAGCTGTGGTCATAAGTCCCCTAGAACTTAGAACTACTTAAACCTAACTAACCTAAGGACATCACACAGATCCATGCCCGAGGCAGGATTCGAACCTGCGACGTAGTGGTCGCGCGGCTCCAGACTGTAGCGCCTAGAACCGCTCGCCACTTCGGCCGGCCCGGGCGAGGGTAAAGCTTTGTGTCGTGCAGTCTTCAATGGTACACGAGTGGGCCTTCAACACCAAAAGCTCATGCCGGTGACGTTTCGCTGAATGATTCGTACGCCAACCCTTGTTGATGATCCAGCACTGAAATCTGCAGCAATTTGCGGGAGGGTTGCACTTCTGTCACGTTGACGATTCTCTTCAGTCGTTGTTGGTCCCGTTCTTGCAGGATATTTTTCCGGTCGCAGCGATGTTGGAGATTTGATATTTTACAAGGTTCCTGATATTCGCGGTACACTCGTGAAATGGTCATACAAGAAAATCTCCACTTCATTGCTACCTCGGAGTTGCTCTGTCCCATCGCTCCTGTGCCGACTATAGGACCACGTTCAAACTCACTTAAATCTTGATAAATTGCCATTGTAGCAGCAATATCCGATCTAACAGCTGCTCCAGACACTTGTTGTCTTATATAGGCGTTGCCCACCACAGTGCGGTATTCTGCCTGTTTGCATATCTCTGTATTTGAATACGCATGCCTATACCAGTTCCTTTGGCGCTTCAGTGTATTTGGTCACGATAACTTGACGATTCTAGCGGTGGCTGCTGCGAACGACCTTGCCTCCACATTAAAGTTGTCCAGGGAGAGGAGTGGTAAGAGGAAGGCAGCGTCTGCTGCTTGCAACAGTGCTAGCATAACTACCCTCAACAATGTGTACAGTACCATTTTCGCATCTACGGGCAGTTTATCGTCGACAGCCCTCGGAGACAAATGAATGTCTTTCAGCTAGAGTCGATTTTCTCCCTCAAGTTATCGTGGCAAAATAATAACGTATGAATATTTCTCTGCTACACTTTTCTGGCTGTGTGCTGTAATTTTTCAAAGTGTTTCGGGAATTTTACGAATAATTTCAGAACACAACGTCAACGGTGGGTATAAACTTATAGTAGGTAAATAATCATAATATATTACAATAAATAATCCGTGACAAATCAGTACGACGTAATTTAACTTTATAAATAGCTGTTTCGGAAGCTACGCAAGGAAATTTTAATTTTTTTGTTACATCACTCTGAAGTAAATTTTTGAACTTCTGTTAGGTAATTATTCAGAGTCTGTGTCTGAAGTCTGAACAAAGGATACTGATAATTGTGCACGAGAAATAAAACTCCCAATGTATTTTTTTTTCTTGGACAAATAATGTTAGAATGAGTGATGAGAGCAAGCGAAATAAAGCAGCTGAGTATAAAAAAATGCCAAAATTAAAAGAAAAGAACATGTAGAAAATTAAATGATCATGTGGCATTGATGGTCCGGACCCAAGTTCAGGAGCCGGCTGCAAGTCTTATTTCAGGTGACGCCCCATTGGGCGACTTGCGTGTCTGTGGTGATGATATGATGATGAGGACAACATAATACCCAGTCCATGAGCGGAGAAAATATCCAACCCTGCTGGGAATCAAACCTGGATCCCCTGCATGATAGGCAGGCAATTTTCTACTTTTTTTTGTTGATCTAATTTTGTTCTACATTGTTCGTTGATTTTGTTCGTGGCGGACGTCCCATGACACCCGTTCAGGTTTTCGTTGATCCGTTTACTCAGTTTTTTTTTTTATTACAGAGGGTAACTAAACCCTCTGACTGAACACGTTGAGCTACCGTGCCGGCTCCACTCAGCTAAGCAGGCGGACAGAAGAGAAGAGATTATCAGTAATATGATAAAGAATTGACAGTTTTTGAAAAGAGGAAGTGGGAATAGTGTTAAAAACCAGGAACATCAACAACATGCACTGACACAATATATTCTGGAAAAGATGAAACGGATTTGAACTCTGACAACAACAGTCTTCTGTTGAACTATCTACTTTTGAAAAAAAAACCGGATATTTATGTTTTTGATGAGGCGGTAGAGGAACCATCAATAAGTATAACAATTGAAGATGCGTCTCAGAATCAGACGTTAAGTAATGACCAAGTGCAAGCAACAATAAGTCTAAACAAAGATCCAGCTTTATGGGAAATCAACGATACCTTAAGGGAGATTATCCCAAGGCACGGCTTCGCTCAAAACAAGTCCTGTAGCTTCTCTAAAAGTGAAAAAATGTATGCCGATCAGCGAGGTTTCTTGCCAATGAGCACGTATGTGACCATCACAATGCTGTAAACAGAATCTGGATTCACTCGAAAAAATGACGTTTTGCCATTCGTGCACCCAGTTTAATCGTTGAGTACACCATCGCAGGCGCTCCTCTCTGTGAAGCAGCGTCAACGTCAACCGCAGCCATGGTCCCCGAGCTGACAGTCCATGCTGCTGCAAAAGTCGTCGAACTGTTCGTGCAGATGGTTGTTGTCTTCCAAACGTCCCCATCTGTTGACTCAGGGATCGAGACGTGGCTGCACGATCCGTGACAGCCATGCGGATAAGATGCCTGTCATCTCGACTGCTAATGGTACGAGGCCGTTGGAATCCAGCACGGCGTTTCGTATTACCCTCCTGAGCCCACCGATTCCATATTCTGCTAACAGTCATTGTATCTCGACCAACACGAGCAGCAATTTCGCGATACGATAAACCGCAATCGCGATAGGCTACAATCCGACCTTTAACCCTTAACTACTATCGACCGTCTCTCAGACCGCTACTAATTTTTGCGTCGAGATATTTCTCACACCCCTGCAAAGCCAAATGGGCTCTTCCATGTACGTTCCTATTGGCTGTCAAGCTACACGTGCCAGCATTCTTGCATTGTTGCTGCTCTTTGTTTCGTAATTATTAGCCTTGAGAGGTCTCGCAGACGTACCGTAGTGTTTGCGTGCCGCGTTATTATTGCATTGCTACTGTTTCTCCATGGCGGGGAAAGCTGGGCCTTGTGTGCAACGTGTGTTATGTGAGACAGATGTCTTGACTTGCAAGATGAGCCTCAGACACCGAAAGAAGAATTCGAAAATCGAAAAACGTGCACCTTTTGCCCTCCTCGTCTGAAGAGGAAAACAAGGTATACATGTCAACAAATGTTCAAATTTGTGTGAAATCTTACGGGACTTAACTGCTAAGGTCATCAGTCCCTAAGCTTACCTAAATTATCCTAAGGACAAACACACACACACTCATGCCCGAGGGAGGACTCGAACCTCCGCCGGGACGAGCCGCACAGTCCATGACTGCAGCGCCCTAGACCGCTCGGCTAATCCCACGCGGCTACATGTCAACAGCGTGGTGTTCCGATTTGTTTGGAGTGTTCCAGGAAGGTCTGTGTGAAGTGTTTGCAGGTGGAAATTGACTAAAGTGTGATTCAGTGGCACATGAGAAGAAGTATTTAGTTTTTACTTGTAATTTTAGAAGCAAAATGGCGGCAAAGTTTCTTCATTCATGGACTTATGGACTGAAATATTCGCTCTACATTGCAAAGTGAGTCGTAAACTGAAAGCTGACTTCGCACACAATTTATCGTAAGTGATGTCGGATTTTTCCACCTACTTATATTGCCAATTTGTAATATAATCCCTCTGATGAAAATCTATGTGTGAGTAGAGAGCAAACTATTTGCCGTTATTTTCGTAACTCATAAAATAAAAATATACTCCAGATTTCGCTTTGTTTTAATTGTCGAAGTGTATAAAATACCGCAGTGTTCAAAAAAAAAAAATTCTACAAAAGCCACCTCTAAGATGTGTAATGAATGACTGGAAGTCAAGAAACCATATATATTCAGCAAAATTCTGGTTTGATATATAAAATAGAAAAATGCGGTCTGTGAGACCCCTCCGCAGTAACTGTGTTCCTGTGAATGACCATAGTAGTTAATGGTTAAAGCCGGAAACGTGATGGTACGCATTTCTCCTCCTTACACGAGGCATCACAACAACGTTTCACCAGGCAACGCCGGTCAACTGCTGTTTGTGTATGAGAAATCGGTTGGAAACTTTCCTCATTTCAGCACGTTGTAGGTGTCGCCACCGGCGCCAACCTTGTGTGAATGCTCTGAAAAGCTAATTATTTGCATATCACAGCATCTTCTTCCTGTCGGTTGAATTTCGCGTCTGGAGCACGTCATCTTCGTGGTGTAGCAGTTTTAATGGCCAGTAGTGTAGGTAGCACAAAGAAGGGGATCTACTGACGGTATGTGTGGAGCAAAAGCTCTTCGCCAAGCAAAAATTTCTGCAATTTTCAAAGGTTGCGCTATTAATGGACGCGCGTGGAAAGCTGAAATACAATATTGATTGGATGGAAAAACACATTTCCTTGGATTTATTACGACAGAGAATTGCACGAACTGTTCTTTAGTGTGTAAAAACGCTTTTGATTCCAGTATAGTCCTTCCGTCGGCAACTGTTACAGACAGGGATTCGTCTACCATAAAACGGGGCAACTTTGCCAATCAGGGCAACTTCACCACTTTTTGAATATCTTTGGCGTTCTAGCAAGTTCCTGGATCATCGAAAAGAGGCACTAATGCTTTTCACTGCTCAAGGCAACAATGAACTACAGATTTGAGGCGTATTTCACTTTTTTTTTAATTTCAGTTCTTCGTTCCTTGTTCTTTCCTTTTCTCCCAGTACACTTTCATTCGTTCGCTTCGTTGCTTCCTTCTCTGTTGGTTATATCTTCTGTTTTTATTTTTTCTGAATCCTTTTTTACTTCTTTGATCCATCTTGTTGTCGACTTCTTATCTCACAAATATTTGAAAATCTTGTTAGTTAATCCATTCTCATTCATTCGAAATAAATGTCCAAAAACATGAGTCTTCTTTTTCTCATTACATTTGAAATGTTTTGTATATTTTAGTGTATTTCAGTATTACTTCGCAATTTGCAAACTTCTGCTGTGTTTCGTGGGCCTAATATTTCCCTTATAATTCGCCTTTCAGGTGCTGCCTCTTCCTAACCTTATAGGCGAGATGTTGAGTTCAATACGTTTTTCGTTCCAAATTCTCACTGTTTCAATAACACACTACGAAAAAAAAATAGAGGATAGCCAGCACCTCGTCGTACACCTGTTTTTATTTTGAAAGGCTGTGAAATTTCTCCCGCAAAGTTTACTTTGGAGACTGTATCTGTAAGTGTTTAACATATTAGGTTTGCCAGTTTAGACTGTACGCGAGATTCTCGAATTATTTTATCTGTAATTTCTCTGTCAACAGAATAGAAAGCCTTTTTGAAATCTACATAGTCTTTTGAATTCAGTAATCTGTGGCGGATTACTGGCTTGAGATTAAATATTTGTTTTGAGCATGACCCTCCTTTCCTAAAACTACCTTGACATTCACGTAAATGGCAGCGCCATCTAGCGGGCCAACCATAGCGCCATCTGGTTTCCCCCTTCAAGCTAGACGAATTTCATTCTCTGTAGTTTTTTCGTTTGATGCTTATTTTGTGAAATATTTGGCCCGGTCACTATCAATGGACCACCCTGTATATCTGTGTCTATATTTGTATATATTTTTATTTTTCTGATTTTAATTGTTTCAATATGAAGAAAACAGCAGCTGAGTTTCATCAAATGCTCTCAAGTACTTATGGTAAGGACGCTGTTAGTGAAAGAACGTGTTGTGAGTGATTTCAACGCTTCAAATACGGTGATTTTAACCTCATAAGGGTAAGATAGATACTGCCTACAGGAAAATTAAAACGACCTTTGGAGAAAAGAGAGCCACTTGTATGAATATCAAGAGCTCAGATGGAAACCCAGTTCTAAGCAAAGAAAGGATAGCAGAAAGGTGGAAGGAGTATATAGAGGGTCTATACAAGGGTCCCCCCCCCCATGAACCATGGACCTTGCCGTTGGTGGGGAGGCTTGCGTGCCTCAGCGATACAGATGGCCGTACCGTAGGTGCAACCCCAACGGAGAGGTATCTGTTGAGAGGCCAGAGAAACGTGTGGTTTCTGGAGAGGGGCAGCAGCCTTTTCAATAGTTGCAGGGGCAACAGTCTGGATGATTGACTGATCTGCCCTTGTAACACTAACCAAAATGGCCTTGCTGTGATGGTACCATGAACGGCTGAAAGCAAGGGGAAACTACAGCCGTAATTTTTCCCGAGGGGATGCAGCTTTACTGTATGGTTAAATGATGATGTCATCCTCTTGGGTAAAATATTCCGGAGGTAAAATAGTCCCCCATTCGGAACTCTGGGGGGGGGGGGGGGGCTACTCAGGAGGACGTCATTATCAGGACAAAGAAAACTGGCGTTCTGCGGATCGGAGCGTGGAATGTCAGATCCCTTAATCGGGCAGGTAGATTAGAAAACTTAAAACGAGAAATGGATAGGTTAAAGTTAGATATAGTGGGAATTAGTGAAGTTCGGTGGCAGGAGGAACAAGACTTTTGGTCAGGTGAATACGGGGTCATAAATACAAAATCAAATAGGGGTAATGCAGGAGTGGGTTTAATAACGAATAAAAAAATAGGAGTGCGGGTAAGCTACTACAAACAGCATAGTGAATGCATTATTGTGGCCAAGATAAACACGAATCCCACACCTACTACAGTAGTACAAGTTTATATGCCAACTAGCTCTGCAGATAATGAAGAAATTGATGAAATGTATGATTAGATAAAAGAAATTATTCAGGTAGTGAAGGGAGACGAAAATTTAATAGTCATGGGTGACTGGAATTCGAGAGTAGGAAAAGGGAGAGAAGGAAACATAGTAGGTGAATATGGATTGGGGGAAAGAAATGAAAGAGGAAGCCGTCTGGTAGAATTTTGCACAGAGCATAACTTAATCATAGCTAACACTTGGTTCAAGAATCATAAAAGAAGGTTGTACACATGGAAGAATCCTGGAAATACTAGAAGGTATCAGATAGATTATATAATGGTAAGACAGAGATTTAGGAACCAGATTTTGAATTGTAAGACATTTCCAGGGGCAGATGTGGACTCTGACCACAATCTATTGGTTATGAACTGTAGATTAGAACTGAAGAAACTGCAGAAAGGTGGAAATTTAAGGAGATGGGACCTGGATAAACTGACTAAACCAGAGGTTGTACAAAGTTTCAGGCAGAGCATAAGCAAACAATTGTCACAAATGGGGGAAAGAAATACAATAGAAGAAGAATGGGTAGCTCTGAGGGATGAAGTAGTGAAGGCAGCAGAGGATGAAGTAGGTAAAAAGATGAGGGCTAGTAGAAATTTTTGGGTAACAGAAGAAATATTGAATTTAATTGATGAAAGGAGAAAATATAAAAATGTATTAAATGAAGCAGGCAAAAAGGATTACAAACATATCAAAAATGAGATCGACAGGAAGTGCAAAATGGCTAAGCAGGGATGGCTAAAGGACAAATGTAAGGATGTAGAGGCTTATCTCACTAGGGGTAAGATAGATACTGCCTACAGGAAAATTAAAGAGACCTTTGGAGAAAAGATAACCACTTGTATGAACATCAAGAGCTCAGATGGAAACCCAGTTCTAAGCAAATAAGGTATAGCAGAAAGGTGGAAGGAGTATATAGAGGTTTCTATACAAGGGCGACGTACTTGAGGACAATATTCTGGAAATGGAAGAGAATGTAGATGAAGACGAAATGGGAGATACAATACTGCGTGAAGAGTTTGACAGAGCACTGAAAGACCTGAGTCGAAACAAGGCCCGGGAGTAGACAACATTCCATTAGAACTACTGACAGCCTTGGGAGAGCCAGTCCTGACAAAACTCTACCATCTGGTGAGCAAGATGTATGAGACAGGTGAAATACCCTCAGACTTCAAGAAGAATATAATAATTCCAATCCCACAGACAGCAGGTGTTGACAGATGCGAAAATTACCAAACTATCAGTTTAATAAGTCACGGCTTCAAAATACTAACGCAAATTCTTTACAGACGAATGGAAAAACTAGCGGAAGCCGACCTTGGGGAAGATCAGTTTGGATTCCGTAGAAATATTGGAACATGTGAGGCAATACTGACCTTACAACTTATCTTAGAAGAAAGATTAAGGAAAGGCAAACCTACGTTTCTAGCATTTGTAGACTTAGAGAAAGCTTTTGACAATGTTGACTGGAATACCCTCTTTCAAATTCTGAAGGTGTCAAGGGTAAAATACAGGGAGCGAAAGGCTATTTACAATTTGTACAGAAAGCAGATGGCAGTTATATAAGAGTCGAGGGACATGAAACGGAAGCAGTGGTTGGGAAGGGAGTGAGACAGGTTTGTAGCCTCTCCCCAATGTTATTCAATCTGTATATTGAGCAAGCAGTAAAGGAAACAAAAGAAAAATTTGGAGTAGATATTAAAATCCATGGAGAAAAAATAAAAGCTTTGAGGTTTGCCGATGACATTGTAATTTTGTCAGAGACAGCAAAGGACTTGGAAGAGCAGTTGAATACGGAATGGACAGTGTCGTGAAAGGAGGATATAAGATGAACATCAACAAAAGCAAAACAAGGATAATGGAATGTAGTCAAATTAAGTCGGGTGATGCTGAGGGAATTAGATTAGGAAATGAGACACTTAAAGTAGTAAAGGAGTTTTGCTATTTAGGGAGTAAAATAACTGATGATGGTCGAAGTAGAGAGGATATAAAATGTAGACTGGCAATGGCAAGGAAATCGTTTCTGAAGAAGAGAAATTTGTTAACATCGAGTATAGATTTAAGTGTCAGGAAGTCGTTTCTGAAAGTATTTGTATGGAGTGTAGCCATGTATGGAAGTGAAACATGGACGATAACCAGTTTGGACAAGAAGAGAACAGAAGCTTTCGAAATGTGGTGCTACAGAAGAATGCTGAAGATTAGATGGGTAGATCACAAAACTAATGAGGAGGTGTTGAATAGGATTGGGGAGAAGAGAAGCTTGTGGCACAACTTGACTAGAAGAAGGGACCGGTTGGTAAGACATGTTCTGAGGCATCAAGGGATCACAAATTTAGCATTGGAGAGCAGCGTGCAGGGTAAAAATCGTAGAGGGAGACCAAGAGATGAGTACACTAAACAGATTCAGAAGAATGTAGGTTGCAGTAAGTACTGGGAGATGAAGAAGCTTGCACAGGATAGGGTAGCATGGAGAGCTGCATCAAACCAGTCTCAGGACTGAAGACAACAACAACAACAACTGGATTATCGAATATATTGTTTTTAAACTGCAAGTACTCGCAATAAAAATTATTTAATTATGTTTAGCGAATGTACATTATTGTGTAAGTAGTATTTAGCCATACCTCACCCCGCTTTTTTAGTAGTACATGACTGAGCTTATATTAGCTCAGAAATATATCCTAAAACTATTTTCTGTGCAATATTAACTAAATTGTCGGGTTGTAAAAATAATGTTGGGTGATAGAGTAAAAATCATAAGTTACAATTTCATTGACAGAAATGTATTTAATATGATTGTAAGTAGGGTGTCGAGTTGTAGATGTCGGTAGGGGCGGCAAAAATCTGCGTAGCCTGCTGGATATTTGGCCTGTCATTAAACTCTGCATTTTTTTTATTTGTGTGGTACACTATAGACTCACATTATATGTGGTTGAAATATCATTAATAGGCGCGCTTTCCGTGCTTGCAACGGTTTAGTAATGCGTACAACATTTGTTTGCAGCAAGGAAGATGACATTATGAGGCTGCCACTTAAGGACAATGACGTATGCAGACGGCCTTCCTTCAAGTGCCCCAGTATCACCAACGTCTATCGGACGCACGATGGAACGTGCAACAATGTCCGCCGGCCTGGTTGTGGACGTTCTAGCTCCGGATTCTTGCGTCTTCTTCCTGCCCACTACCATGACGGTTTGTAGCTCTCTCCTGAAACAAAGTTCCGTCAAGTAATTGTCTGTGCCTGATGATTATTTTTCTCTACTAAAAAGAGACATTTAGCGAAATTCTGATAACTTGTATTATTAATAATTTGAATTATTTTTAATTCCCTACTCACGAGAGTAGGGCGAGTTGCTATCTCTTCATCTTTTTAGTCAAATCCCAACAAGCTGGGAAAGGGGGCATTGACTGTCGAATTGGTAATGTGGTGTTAATGTAATACATTTGTACTAAGTAGCCCAACTGTATTTAACTCCTGAAACAAAAAGTTAAAAATTCAGACAATATGATGATTTAAAAAAAAATTCGTGTTGGCCAATGCTAGGACGTAATGCCACCAATATGGTTGTAAATAAAGGCCTACGCCTAACACATGGGGCATTCAGAAATGATTGGCACAACAATTTTTTGTGCTCAGAGGAATCATTTACTGAACAAACGAATACAGGTTATATTACAAGAATCTCCTGCCAATGTCTCTGCATTCTTGGAATTATTCTGACAGCTGTAGTATTTTTGTAGCAAACCATTCTTTGAAGGTATCCTGGCACCACTGTTGGTGCATGAAGTTTGTCATTCATGGTGAACTTCTGAGCCTGCAGGACCTCTTCAGTTCCTTTGAATAGGTAGTAGTCGCGAGGAGTCAGATTCTTTGAATATGGAAGCTGTGATAGTGAAGTAAACTCTAGTTCATAGATGATAGCAATGGTCTGGCAACTGGCATGAGGCCATGCATTGCCGTGTCAGAGCAGAACCCCACGGCACAGTTTTCTGTGGTGGAGTTGGTGCAGTGAACTGCAGAGCCAATCACTGGTGAGGACTGTGTTGGGAGAGAGCCAATCCACCAGCAGTATCCCTTTCTGACCCAGAACACAGTCGCCATTTGTTTCTGCATTTGTTTCCAGCCATGACTTCTTGGGATGACGCCTCCCAATGTGCAAGCCTGGCTGAATCATGGTTCTATAGGCAACTGCAAACATTTTTCTATGAAGGCATTCACCATCTTGTCTCACCCAGACATAAATGTGTTAACAGTTGTGGTGATTAGTTTCGAAATAATAAACAGTTCACTTACTTTTTTCCATCTGTTTCATTTTTATTTGACTGTTCCTTATATGTATATAAAGGCAACAGGTTCTGAAAATATGTAATATAAGGGTGAGTGTACCCTAATCTTAAAGTTGACAATTTGAGAGATACTCCTTAATACAAAAAACACCAAACTGTGTTCTACAATTAATTTATCAATGTACTGACTGTGTTTTAGGTTTCTATCTAGATAGACACCAATTAGTTTTACAGATAGTGTTTCATTCAGTGTGTTATCATTAGTGCATAATTTGGGATAACGGAAGCGTCCGATTCCACCCCTCTGCTTTGACCAATGACGGTCACCAATATGGCGGAAACGACCATTCACAACATCTCCCTCCCGCTCCTATGACGTCATCACGTAAACATGACAACATACACAAAAATACATCTAAAATCCACCGAACAGATATTCCTCCAAAATATAATGAAACTAACGGCACAAACGGGGGAAATTGGCAGTTTTTGGCTGGGGACAAACTAAATATAAACACACGTCACTACATCAAACAACAAAAAACACTAAAATAACAAGACCCCACAACCTTCCCAAATTCCACTACGCAAAAAAAAAAAAAAAAAAAACAAACCTGGAATCGAACATTTCCCTTGTCCTATATAGGTCAACAGCAACTAATGACGCCAAACCAGCCATAGCCACAACCACACATTGCAATCAAACACTTCCCTAAAGTCATATAAGTCAACAGCAAAGCAAAATACCAAATCACCAATACAAACAACCAAACAACTCACAAACACCCCATCAACCAGTTAACAAACAAAACAAAAACAGAAAAAACATCAACTCACCACTAAAAAGCTCCGGCACAGCCGTCTAGGTCAGCCATCACAATTACACCCAGCCCCCCCCCCCCCCCTCCCCACACACACACCAATACACACATGCAACAAACAAAAACATACAAACCAACAGAAAAAGAACACAACCAAAAAAAACTCGCACCCCGCCCACAAACCTAATCCAATCCCCCCCCCCCCCCCTCAAAAAAAAAATAAAAGACCCATAAACCAAGAAAAACCAAAAACAAAAAAAAATTACAATCAGACTCTACAACTCAACAACAACTGTAACAAAAAAATCCTCTACACAAAATAACCCCCCCCCCCTTCGCCCCCACATCCATCTACAAACTTCACCTACAACTAACCACCTGCCCCCCCCCCCCCCCCCAAGCCGCAGCCACTACCCCCCACCCAACACCTAACTAACCCACAATCTTCGGCCTATACATCCTACTAACTGCCCTTAAAAAGACCCTAAAAATACAATAGCTCTCAGGGCCGCTCTTCCACCAGCAGTATTCTTCTAGATGACACTGAAGGTTAGAAGAGAACCTCTTCCCCCTCCCAATCACTGACATAACTGCCGCCCAAAACCCCTCTATAGTATTTGTACAGTCCTCTGTCTCATAATTCTTAAACTCAATACTGTGGTTCAATACTAAATGATTGTACCCCTGATGACCCAACCCCCTATAAGAAGAAAACATGTCTGAAACTATGGTGGTACCCTCTTCAATAAAATCCTCAATCAATCCCACTAATTCCCTTTATGTCCGGTCCTCCAAAACCCTAAATATACATTCTGAACCCCCCCCCCCCCCCCGATAACACAGCCCCCCACACCCATAAACCAATGAAAGACTTACCCCTCCCATACTTTCTCTTCCCAAGCTGTGACTCATCAATCTTCACACAACACCAGGCCTACCCAACCTACCTCTGTACTTAATATATTCAGAACACATCTCACGACAGTAAGGATACCAATCAAGCACTGTTCTCTCACTCACACCCACCTCATGTGCACAGAAACTGTGAGAGGATTTATAACAAAAATGATAGTCATTAACACAATTTCTCACATGGCCAACCTAGACTTCTCGAACCAAGAACCTCACCTAATGGAGCACCACAATTTATCCTTACGACATCTCCACATATAGCTGTCCCTGGTCCGAGACGCTGGAACTTAAGTAAGCCTCATTTCTTCATGACACACTGAACACTTCACAACTTCAGCCAACAGGCCAAATAGCTGAAGACATTTTATTAGAGACAACGCACTGTCCCCCATCATCACCAACAACCGAGAACTGTTGACCTTGTCAGTCATATCCATACCTACCAAAGACATAAACAAAGCAATTTACCAAAATTCACACACAACAAGCAGAAGAAAACTACAATAACAAAACCAAAATCGTTAGCTCACTGAAAAATATTGCGCTGAGAGCACAGTCACCACCGATATCACACACGTGCAATGCTACCATGCAAATGAAGCCCATACGCCATATAACACGCTACCCATAAATAACACCACCAGAGAGAACCATCAACTACAATATACTACCTATAAACACACCACACATGCAAACTACAACTACCTAACACACAACACATAAACACACCACCAGAGAGCACCACCAATCACATCAAAACGACACCTACAAACACGGCACTCTCACAAACTAAACTCCATGACGTCACACAGCACAACAGCCTTACATCATGGGTCAAAGCCGACGGGTGGAATCGGACGCTTCCATTGACCCCGTAATTTTAGGTACCAGCATGTTGTTTTCTATGCAATTCCATGATATGACTCTTTCAGGGATTAATAATTAATTGTTTGCTCGCAATTGGTTGTAGGCATCTTTGACTGTGTCTGGTATTGTCCAAATGGGTCCTTGGTTAGTATGCTTATGTCATCAGCAATACTTGAAATTAATGTAAACTAACTGAAATTTCTATTGTATAGCTCAGGAGTAAAATAAAAGTAGGGCTCCATATTTTACCAGAATGGTAACATTTCGCAACACCGACTGTCATTTGAGTAGTAAAACATTCATTTATTTTGCTTCCGTTACTGCACAGTTTTGACTGTGAAACCAGTTTCAAATATGTGTGTACATACAGCCTATCAGAATGTTTATGCTTGAGTAACAGTAGAAGAGCTAAGAAAACCAAAACATGTAAATGTATAAATATGGGGACTGGCCACAACAGACAGTGTGGTAATAAGTGTGCCTAAACAGTAGTCATCAAATGTAAAACTTAGCTCTGGTTGGACATACACCTACTGGAAAATATAAAATGATATCTTATGGCCAACTGATGAATTTTACTTATGAAAATATTTCAAAATTGCATCACAGCAAGAACTGTCCTGTAATCAAAACAGAGTAAATCTAATAATACCCCTTGTGATAAAATATTATCAAACATATAGTTTTTGGTGATTGTGCACCTTGTTGCAATCAAAACCATTCATATTGTATGTTTCCTCATTCTGAGTTTTGCATTATTTCTGTAGTCCAGTTAGTTGATTTGGCTCACTGCTTTCTGCTGTGGAGATTTCTGTATGCAGTTAGTTGATTTGACACACTGCTTTCTGCTGTGGAGAATCATGCAATTCATGCAAGAGGGATATCTAAAAATTTTTGTTTCCCATGTAGAACAATTAAAGTACCTGATGGGTTCATAGTGTAAACAACTAGGATAGTTTCAAATGATGGAAAAGCCTAGATGGATGAATAATGTTAGGAAAAGGATAGTTGCTACTTACCGTATAAAGAAGATGCTGAATCACAGATAGGCACAACAAAAAGGCTTTCAGAAAGTGAGCTTTCAGCCAACAAGACCTTTGTCGAAAATCGACAACATACGCATGATCTGGCTTCAGCTGCCAGAGACTGTGGACATGGATGTGAGTGTGTGTGTGTGTGTGTATGTGTGTGTGTGTGTGCGTGTGTGTGTGTGTGTGTGTGTGTGTGTGTGTGTGTGTTTTGTCTACTTTCAACAAAGACCTTGTTGTCTGAAAGTTCTCTTTCCAATAGTCTTTTTGTTGTGACTATCTGTGACTCAGCATCTCCACTATATGGTGAGTAGCAGGATAGTTTTGTTACCTGGCTATGCCAGGAATTCTTTTTGAATTCGTAATTGGCTTTTCCTGTAATGAAACATTCACAGAAGGCAAATCAGAGGCAATTAATAATTTATGTTGTGAAAAATTAGTCAGAATTTGTATTGTAGGCCACTTCCTCATAACATTTTAAAAATTATGGAAAGAGGGAAAGATGACTATTATTCAAGGTGATTTGCTTTTACCTTTTTTAATTGACGGGTGCCAGAGATACATACTGCTTGTTTAAGTCTGCCATGAAAAATTCCTTACACCATTATCTGATTACAATGATAGTTCAAAAGCCTGCATAAATTTTAATGCTCTTCTTCATTGTATTGGGACTACAAGAATAATTTCAGCTTTTTAGATTTATAATGATATTCATTATGTCTCTACTGTACACTATTTTTGTGTGACCTTAACCTATCTGCTCACATGTTTTATTTTCAATATTTTCAATAACCATATACCATACTGTTTTACATGTAATTGGCTGAAGGTATTCTGCTACAACAATAAAAAAGAGGTTGACAGTGAAAGTCTGACATTATTTGAATAGCACTGTGAAGTATGAATCCCAATGGGAATTTTACTGTGGATGTAAAGAGCTTTAGGTGTTTTCAGTCAAAACTATTAAACAGAAAATCATTTTTAAAGTGTTCACAAACAATCAGTCTTTAGTTATGTGTGCATAATCTCATTAACACTCTCTCCAATCACTTATGGAAACTAAATACACTGTACTTCTTGCTGTTAGACTGCAAACTGTCAGTAGTACATGTTTGTGTGTTTCCTGATCTACTGCTATGGTACAGCCTTTAAATGGGTGTTCAACACAATATTCGCTAACTTCTTTTTTAAAATTCATGTTTAGTTCTTCCCCTTTTCTTTTGCAAGATCTGCAGTAATACTGTGTTATCTTGTATCCATACTGATGTAGTGTTCAGTTTTACTGATGTCAAAGAGTTTGTCTGATCCAGACATGTGTCAATCTGCATCTTGATTTGCAAGCAGCTATTTGATCTAGTGATAAAGTCTGACATTATTTGAATTCTCTCTCAGTATTTAATCACTAACCAGTTGTTGACTTTTTATGCCATGACATAATTGCATAAATAATAGTTGAAGAAACTTGCAAAGTGTTTCCTTTTTTATTTCATTTCTCCTTAGATGTTACATGCCCCAAAAAAATTGCCGCCTATTGATTCTGTTGTTCCAGTGAACCCTATAGTTTCATGTGTTTTGTTCACATCATCTGTTTAATTTTCAATACTTAATTTAGTTTTTATAACCACAAAGGATTCATTAAAGAAGTATGCTATATATTGAGGATCTGCACTCATGACTATAATTTTTCCAAGGTTGATATGTTCTGTCCACTTTGTTTATCCCCTCTCTCTTCAATCATGAGAGAATGTAAATATTCTTTGATTTATCTGTTACTCTTCTTGTAAAGCTAAAGTGAATTTGATTATATTACCAGCAAGTAACTGATACACTATCTCAAAATATTTATGCAAGCAGTCACAAACAGTTTTCTAAACTCTTAATGGATGCCTATCTAAAATGAAGTAAATAAGGAAATTTTTTCATATAATTTGATGATCAGCAGCTGTATAAAATATCATTCTAAAGTATTCAGTGAATGTGCATCTTGTGATATCAACTAATCTGGGTATAGGTATATTACCCATCTGTGACACATATATTACCCATCTGCCTTGAACCTGAGTTTCCTGCTTATTGCGAGTGGTTGCTTTAACCATTTTGGCTATCCATGCACACTCCCCAGCCTGATCTAAACCTCCATATGTTAGTGTCCACTTCCTTATATTGTAGTCACATGTACATCTCCCTTTAAGTCTCAACATTACTTTATACCTGTTGAGGGAGAACAACACTACCACAAGGAATCGAGACCATTTTTATCATTGTATGCCCTGTCTCAGCTTAAGATACTTACATATGATTTGATGATCAGCACCTGTATGAAATATTATTCCAAATTATTCATGTGAGTTTCATAACATCGGCTACAATGTGTGTGTTTTTTGAGTGGGAATCAAGTAATGTTGTGAGCATAAAGGGAGGCATACGTTAAGCTACAATATGAGGAAAGTGGACAGTGAAATGGAGGTTGGGATCAGGCTGAGGAACTGGCATGGATAGCAGAAATGGTTAAGATGACTGCTCACAATAAATGGGAAACCAGATTTGAGTCATGGTCCAGTGCAAATTTTCATATGTCAGTTGATAATACATCTGTATCCATTGCAGTTGATAACACAACATTCACATTCGAAATAATGACATAATTTTCTGGGCGACATATTTGATGTGAAAGATTTTTGAATTAGTGACATTCTGCCATTTAATAATCATCTCTTACATAATATTTGGAATCATCGGATGAGATTTTGACAAGGGAAGAAGAAAGAGTATTGAATAATGCTTATTTCAAATAAAATCAAAAGACATAATGACATCTTTGCCATAATTAATGCTTGCTGTGAATACATTTTCAGGTGTCTATGAAATTCGACGGTCAGTAACTGGACATGCACTGCCTAGTGCCAGGGAAGTTCAACTGAAAGTTTTCGGAGAGAAACGAATTTCTTCTGATGATTTTAACCAATTCTTCATGCAGTGGGGGCAGTTTGTCGCACATGATTTGGGTCTTTCCCCCACAAAACAAACAAGTAAGAAATATAGTCTGTAAGTCACTCGTAAGTCAGAAATTAACGAGCAATGAATGATGCAGTGCCATTGATATGAAAAAGTAATATTAAACTGAGATTAAATTATGGTACCTTTCTTTCAATTAAAAGAAACAGTCTACATGGACATACAGAAAGACAGCAATGAGCAGGTTAATATGTTGTAGACTAAACTAAAGAAATACACTTCCTGAGTTCTAATGTACCATCACGTATCAATTAATTAACAAACCAGGTAAGTAACAAATAATTAAGACACAAAGATAATGTATAAACATTAACACACTATCAATCAGTTGTATTTTTCTCGGCATGTGAAGGATGGGATATGTTTTCTCATATTATCTGCTCCATGTAAGTCAGAAGAATATTAATAATTAGACATGGCACTTATATTTATATAATATGGAACAATGTTTGGTACTTCTGGTTGGTTGTATTATATTCCAAACTATACATGAAGACCATTGCCAGTAAGTTTATTAGGCACAGTTGCAAACTTGTAAGATTGAGCAATCAGAGTATATGAGCATACCAGAGTGTGTGTTATTCAGAATATTGTGTGATTTTAGGTTTTCCTGGTGTAGGAAAATTTTGAATGTTTCTCAGTTATTCACTTGCATGATGTTGTTAAGAAGGCATGATATTTTGACAAGCCAATTTCTTGCCATCTTCAGACAATCCCAATTATTGATTGTCTTCTCCAGTTTCCTGCCTTTATAGCCACTTGCCTTTCCCCTGCCACCTGCAGCCTCCAGTTGGCTGGCACTGGACAAGGATCTGTCACAGTGCCACGGAAAGTGTGACACCATTAATACAGGCACAGTGGACAAAGAAGAAAAACAGATTCACTATTGGCACTGTAAAAGGGATTACAATGGTGAAATTTAATTTTAGAAATTTTGGTTGCAAGAACTTTTTTTTAAATATTTGTGCCAAGAAAATGAACTTTTGAAAAAGATTCAGTCAAACGAAAAATACGAGTTCTAAAGTGTTGTAGGTGTGTGAGATGTGTGTAATGTTTTTATTTTTGTCTCTTATTTAGTAAATTTAAGAAATAGGAAGTACCCTCTTTCTTCATTCTAAAATATGGAAAATGTTCTTTTTTTGGCATTCCAAAATCTGGTTACCCTAACCAAGGCTCAGACACTCTGCAGTTAGTTCTTGATGTGGATTTCTGCCAGTGTGGTGACGAATTGTCCTCGTCCTCTTCAATTTGATGGGAACAGTTTTCCACATAGATTCATTTTGTGCATTAAGCATGCTGAGGCCTTGCTTAATTGAAAGCTACTGTCCTTATTTATTAGTTTGTGTTATAGTTGGATGTCTACAGTCTCTTTCAGAATATTGTTCCAGAAGGTGTTGGACTGTAGCAACAACCTGGTGCCATAATAATTTATGAGCTGTCTGTGGGAGATGCACTGCTCTGCCCCAGTTGACTTTGTAGGCAGTTCACTGTCTGCATGGTATTTTAAGCTCAATGCATTTCTCCTGTACAACCTGAATAGTCTTGCTTATGTACATTCTCCTGCACTGGCAAGGGATGTGGTAGACTCCCAGTTTCCATAGTCTTAGGTCATCCTGGAGTGATCCCAAAAAGACTTCTTCTTTGGTGGGCAGAAAATGCACTTGATGTTATGTTTGAAGAGTATTCTCTGATTTTTGCTGGTGTGTTCCTGACATATGGGATTAGGACCATCACATCAGGTTTCTCTTTGTCCCCAGCAGGCTGTGATCTTGGCTTCTTTGGTCTTAAGGCACTGTTGGTTGCTGTAGCAATTCATATGGGAGCAATTTGGCTGCTAGACTATCATGATCTGTAATTTTACATAGCCTGTGCTCTAGCAAATTTAGGTCACCTGCTCATTGTGAAGGAGCAGGACAGCTGGAGGCATGCAAATGAAACCTGTATGTGTCAATTTACAGTAGATGTTATCTCCTTGTGTCCTAGTGTGCCATCTGGTCTTCACTTGAGGAGCATATTCAGAAATGGAAGGTGATTATTTTCTTCTGTCTTCATCACAAGTGCAGCAAGTTCAGCTGTGCAGGAAGTCTTGTAGATGATGTCTTTGTGGCCAGATTAGAAGCGTATCATCTACATATAAAAAAAGCATTAGGCCTTGTAGACTACCAACTCCAAGGCTTCTTTCAAATGCCTCCATAAACACATTGGCCACCACTGGTGATAGCAGGCAGCCCATCACTACTCCATGTCTATGTCCCTAGTAATGTCAATTGAATAGAAAGTAGCTAGATATAAGCATGACTTAGTGCTAGCCCAAACTTTTCTCCTTTGAGGCTTAGGGACTTTCTTGTAGTTACCCTTGTAAATAGGGATACCACATTGGAACTCACCACAAGACCTTCATGGTCCAGTCAGAAGTTCTAAAGCTGCTGGTGAAATATATTGCATTGCCTATGTGTTGCTGACATTCAGCCACAAAGGGATTGAACATCACTGCCAGGTGTTTTGCTAATTCAAATATTGGTGCACCAAATTGCTAAAAATTGAGCGGATTACCATTCCTTCTTTGTGGACTTTAGGCAGTCTGTAAAGTGTAGGTGGTGCAGCCACTCATGGATGTAATCTCTTCACCATCTTCTTTTCTCGGAAAATGTGTTGGAGAAGCTCAGTAGTCTTCCTCTTCACTAGGTTGGTAGGATCATCTTCAGTTCTCCTGGAGGCACTGTCCTCTAATAGCTCATACATTGGACTCTAGATCAAGCCACAATGACATCTTCTCAAAACAATGTGCCAAGTCTCTGCCTAGAAATGGAACCCAAGATGAAAGTCTTGTTTGCATTAGTCAAGAATAACCTAGGATTCTGGAAACTATGAGTCTTCTATACCCATAACCAGTGCAGGAAAATCTGTGTAGGCCAGACTGTCCATACAGTACAGGAGAGATGACATGAGCATAAAAGGCACACAGACAACTAACAGCCAAAAAAGTCTGCTGTAGCATAGCACTGCATCTCCCACAGACATGTCGTGAATTACAGTGGCATCAAGTTGTAACAGGCCTTCACCTTCCGAGATTGAATTCTAAAAGAGGCCACAGAGATTTGACTACACAATGAACCAATAGATAAAGGCAGTGGCTTTCAGTTTAGCAATGATTGAGACTCAGCCTGAGAATGTTCAAAGCATAGCAGCAATCTGTGTGGAAATCTGATCCCTTCATTGAAGAGGATCAGGAAGCTTTGTCACCATCCCAACAGAGACTCACATCTGGTTGTGTCCTGCTTGACATAGTCATGTCATTTAAATATCTGGGCATAATGTGCCTAGTTATATGAAATGGAATGAGCATGTGAGGATTGTGGTACTGAAGGTGTATGGTCGACTTTAGTTTACTGGGAGAATTTTGGGAAAGTCTGGTTCATCTGCAAAGAAGACTACATATAGGATGCTAGTGTGACTTATTCTTGAGTACTGCTCAAGTGTTTGAGATCAGCACCAGTTCGAATTAAAGGAAGACATCAAAGCAGTTCAGAGCTGGGTTGCTAGATTTGTTACCAGTAGGTTTGAACATCATGCAAGTGTTACGGAAATGCTTTGGGAACTCAAATGCGAATCTCTGGAGGGAAGGAAATGTTCTTTTCAAAGAACACTACTAGGAAAGGTAAAAGAACCAGCATTTGAAGCTGACTGCTGAACGATCCTACTGCTGCCAACATACATTTTGTGTAAGGATCACAAAGATAAGATACAAGAAATTAGGACTCATATGGAGGCATATAGATAGTTGTTTTTCCCTCACTCTATATGCAAGTGAAACAGGAAGGAAACAACTAGTTGTGATATAGAGTACTCTCCACCATGCACCATATGGTGGCTTGTGAAGTGTGTGTGTCGATGTAGATGACTTAGGGCATTGGATTTAGCCCCACCATTGCACTTCCTGCATCAGTGCACCACGTTCTGTTTCTGGAGATGGCTGGCTGGAGGCTGTGGATGAGGGTGTGGGATATAAAAGCAGCACCCAGCACAAGTCAACCAGTCATCAATAATGCTTGAAGAAGTTTAGAAATCATCTTGCTGGCTGAATTTCCTAGAAAAGTTAAAGATAATTCAAAATATTGGATTTCTATATGCACCAAACCTCCACTAGGCTTCATGCAGCACTTTTGATAATTATTAGTAGTTAATGAGAATATTTTATAAAATAATAATAAATACAGTAAAATGTTTATGATATATCACCAGATGTTAAAGAGGCTCAGGTGTCATTGTGGTTTTCGAGACTGTTTCATAAACACACTCATAAAGAAAAGAAAATGATCCTCAAGCAACAACTGTCATAGTATGTATGAACAATGGAACATTTTGTGAGTATTTTCTTTGTTAATTTATTTATGAGTTTATTTCATATAATTTAAGAAACCTATTGCTATCCTGTGAAGGAACATTTCAAATCTCTATTTTGCTGATTTTTTTCCCCCACTGATCATTATTGTATTAGGTTACAGTTTTCTATGGCTTGATTTCTTAGTGGAGACTACTTCCTTGTTTCTCTTTTTACTCCTTCCTTGCGTCAGTCCTCTCAGTCTTGTACATATATTATTTTTAAGTTATGATAAACTTTACTGAAAGCAGATGTGACCGTTGTCATTTGTTTTAGATTTACTTTGGGTGAACTTTCACATATGGTTTCCTGCATTTAAATGTGTCTCAGTATGTACATGTAATATGTGCAGTCTGGCTGCTGCCTTTTGTCTGTTTCTTGCCCACTAACTACTGTCCAGTTAATCTGGAGTAGTATTTTCAGAATTTCTTTGTGATCAGTCAAGTTTAAAAGTATCACAGATAGTTCTTGGGTATCATGAGACTAATTGTAAGATAGTACGGTTGCCAGCAAATGGAGGGAATGAGAACTGGCAAGAACTCATAACATAAGAGCTGAAGACAATTGTTCTGAATTCATGCATAATTTACTGACAATATAGTCATCTTAAGTTGATAGTACATTTCTTCCACCTTGATACACTCTATTGTTATTTAATACACAAAACTGAGGTTCTGGTCTGAAAAAATAGAAAATAAATAAATAATATTTCTTACTTTAAAGAGGATATTCTGCAAATATATGTAAGCTTTGAGTTAATAACCACAACATAGCTTCAAAGCTTGTTTTTAAATGTGAGATATGATGAATTTTATGATTTCTTTGTATTTTTCATTTATAAGTAATGTTTGCACTCCTTGCAAAAAAACATCATTGATCACTTATCACTATCTCTGTTGAAATTTAAGAATTATTTGTAAGTTATATTTTCTTGCTATTCGTTTTTCCTCAAGACAAAAATTAAATATTGTGGTTCTCTGACCCTAATGTATTCAAGATGGGAACATTGTACCCAAATTGCTCATCATTTCATTTGTTATTCCAGCTTCTGGACCTTTCCAATGTTGTGAGAGTGATGGCTCAGCAGTTCTACCAGCATCAAAACTTTCTGATGCATGTTATCCAATTCCTGTGTCTCCTCATGATCCTGTCTATAGCAAATATGGTGTGTGCTGTATGGAGTTTGTGCGTGCAATGACAGTTGTCCCTGATGACTGTGTGCTTCAGCCAGCAATCCCGGTAATTCTTACATCAGTATTTTCCCCAAAAATCTAGATATTATTTAAAGTAATGTAAATATATCTAAAAACAAAGATGATGTAACTTACCAAACGAAAGTGTTGGTATGTCGATAGACACACAAACAAACACAAACACACACACAAAATTCAAGCTTTCGCAACCAACGGTTGCTTCATCAGGAAATAGGGAAGGAGAGGGAAAGAAGAGAGGATGTGGGTTTTAAGGGAGAGGGTAAGGAGTCATTCCAATCCCGGGAGCGGAAAGACTTACCTTAGGGGGAAAAAAGGACAAGTATACACTCGCACACACACACACACACACACACACACACACACATATCCATCCGCACATATACAGACACAAGCAGTCATATGTAAAGACAAAGAGTTTGGGCAGAGATGTCAATCGAGGCAGAAGTACAGAGGCAAAGATGTTGTTGAACGACAGGTGAGGTATGAGCGGCGGCAACTTGAAATTAGCGGAGGTTCAGGCCTCAACCTCCGCTAATTTCAAGTTGCTGCTGCTCATACCTCACTTGTCATTCAACATCTTTGCCTCTGTACTTCTGCCTCAACTGACATCTCTGCCCGAACTCTTTGCCTTTACATATGTCTGCTTGTGTCTGTATATGTGCGGATGGATATGTGTGTGTGTGTACCAGTGTATACCTGTCCTTTTTTCCCCCTAAGGTAAGTCTTTCCGCTCCCGGGATTGGAATAACCTTACCCTCTCCCGTAAAACCCACATCCTTTCTTCTTTCCCTCTCCTTCCCTCCTTCCTGATGAAGCAACCGTTGGTTGCAAAAGCTTGAATTTTGTGTGTGTGTTTGTGTTTGTTTGTGTGTCTATTGACATACCAACGCTTTCGTTTGGTAAGTTACATCATCTTTGTTTTTAGATATATTTTTCCCACATGGAATGTTTCCCTCTATTATATTCATATCATGAAAGTAATGTAAGTTACAAAAGCAAATTAGTGGCAAAAAATATTTTAATATTGAAACTTTCATGTAGTAAGCCACCGACACTGTGTCACAACGTGTGAAGTACAGGGCAAGATGGCACCACTTTTGAAGTGTTAGTAATTAGGTTGTATAAATGTAACTAGTCCTTCCCAGGAATCTATCAAGATCTTTGAAAACTTCACCATTTATTGTAAGGCAAGGTATGTAATACTAAGGTCGAAGCAACCAAAAGAACCTACATGAATGTACTTTATTAACAAGTCAAATTTTGGGATGACACCTTAGTATTACAAACAGATATGCAAACTGAACGTTTTCATCTCTATAAATATCAGCTTTTAAATTATTGCTGCTTATTTACAGTAAATTAAGTGCAGAAAGAACAGTACAACTTTTAATAAAACATCTGGTGAAATTTTGATTGTTCTAAGGAGTACGTAAGCTTAAAATTTGATGCAAAGCCTGTGGAAATGAATTGCCATAGTGGTAACAGAATGCTAAACATAAATTACACAGGAAAAGATAACAATGAAAACAATCAATTGTTGATAAAATTATATAATTGGATAGATAAAAAATCTACTCACCAAGCAGCAGCAGAACGCACACATAAAAAGACTGTTGTGATTGGCAAGCTTTTGGGGTCAGTAGCTCCTTCTTCAGACAGAAGTGTTCAAGTGGAAAAAGGAGGGAGAAGGAAAAGGACTGGAGAGATCAATGAAAAAGGGTAGATTTTGGGAAAGACACCCAAAACTGCGGGTCAGTGGAGACTTAGCATACAGGATGAGTAGGAAAGACTGGTGCAGTCCCCAACAATCAGTCTTTCCTTCTCATCTTGTATGGTAAGTCTGCCCTGACTCGCGTTTCTGGGTGACTTTCCCCTTTTCCTAGAACCCTCCAGTCCTCTTCCTTCACCCTTCTTCCTTCCCCTTCAACCCTTCTGCCTGAAGAAGGAGCCACTGGCTCTAAAAGCTTGCCAATCACAGTAGTCTTTTTTGTGTGTGTTCTGCTGCTGCTTGGTAAGTAGATTTTTTATCTATCCAATTAAACAGGAAAAGATAAGTAGCATATAACACTAAATACTTACTCTTAAATGAAATTGTGTTCAAATGGTGAATTTAAGAACACCAAAATAGTGGAAAATGATATTAGATCACTGTAGCACAAAGAAATAGTTTTAATATTAAGAAATGAACTTCTTCAGTAGACATGGGTAAAACTATTATTGATAGACAATGCTTAGCAAGTGAAATGTGTAAGGCTTTATGGGCCCACTTTTCCATTATATCATTATGAGGGATAATAAGTTGGCAGTTATCACATGAATGGAGAACTTAAAGTAGGATCTTGTGGTGACAGCAATCAGACGATGCACCACAACACGTTCATAATGTTCTCTTTGGAGTTAAAAGGATTATCTTTGGTACTGTCGGCATAGTAACTCATGTTTACTCTCTTACATTTGTTCTTTGTAGTGTGTGTTTGTGAGGTAGAAATAAGTAGTTATTTGAAGTAACCCTTTGTATTCTTGTGCAACAAATACATATATGCTGAGTTCCCAAAGTTGTGACCCCAAAAAGAAAGAAACAGAGAAACATATATTGTTGGAAGCAATGGATTTGCCAACCCAAATATCAGTGGCAAGAGTTAAGATGACACAAAGTTTTTCACTGAACCTAGGATCCTCAACAGTTAATTTGCTACCAACAGAAATTGTAGAGATAATATTCAGGAGAGAAATGTAAATACCTGAAGTGGGAACATTGAGCTTCTGTCATTCTAGATAAAGAGCCCGCAGCTTTGGTTTTTTTCAACAACGTGAAATGTTTGCAAATGGTGATAAATTCAATACAGTGGTTGTACACTTTAGTTTGGAAGTTATAGAATAGATAGAGGATGCCTTGGGACATCAGAACTACATTATGCTCAAGGTGGCACTCATTTAGCAGTATATCGTATCTCTGGTGCTACATTTACAAAAAATATTTGCAGAAGATGGTATGCGGAGAAGAGTCCATCACAGATACTTAGAACCCTTTGTACTCTGGTGGTGCCAGATCTTCTACTTAAACAATACTTATAGGTGCTGTGGTTGTGAAAATTTCCAGCCAACATCCATGGCACGGACAAATATACCTTTCTAGGACTTAGCTAAGATGACAGATATTGTTCCAAACAGTTTAGGGCAGGCCTCTCTGTGTGCAATCATCAATGTTAGGCAAAGGAAGGAGCCTGAAGCAAACATGGAAACAAATGAGAGTAGTATGAACTCTGTAACAAACATGAATGATTCATACTTACAAAGCATGTGGACTGAATGTACTGTGGAGCAGTTAGCAGCACAAGAGGCCAAGCTCAGTATGCAAGTAGCTATCCATCAGCAAGAGAGATGTCTTGACTGTGGGAAGAAGTGCAATAATACTGAACCATGACAGGACAATGGTGCTGGTATCACAATTGTTTTGGGAACCTTGATCGCCAATGCACTCAACTCTGCAGTTACCAAAACTGCAAAGACAGGCTCATCAGCAACCACTTAAGTGCCCAGTACTACACAAAATATGTGTAAATACACTACTGGTCATTAAAATTGCTACACCACAAAGATGATGTGCTACAGACGTGAAATTTAACCGAGAGGAAGAAGATGCTGTTTCCAACTGATTTCTCATACACAAACAGCAGTTGACCAGCATTGCCTGGTGAAACGTTGTTGTGATGCCTCGTGTAAGGAGGAGAAATGCGTACCATCACATTTCTGACTTTGATAAAGGTTGGATTGTAGCCTATCGCAATTGCGGTTTATCCTATCGCAACACTGCTGCTCGCGTTGGTCAAGATCCAATGATCGTTAGCAGAATATGGAATCGGTGGGTTCAGGAGGGTAATACGGAATGCCGTGCTGGATCCCAATGGCCTCGTATCACTAACAGTCGAGATGACAGGCATCTTATCCGCATGGCTGTAACAGATTGTGCAGCACGTCTCAATCCCTGACTCAACAGATGGGGACGTTTGCAAGACAACAACCATCTGCATGAACAGTTCGACAACGTTTGGAGTAGCATGGACTATCAACTTGGAGACCATGGCTGCGACTACCCTTGACACTGCAACACAGACAGGAGCGCCTGTGATGGTGTACTCGACGATGAACCTGGGTGCACAAATGGCAAAACGTCAATTTTTGGATGAATCCAGGTTCTATTTACAGCATCATGATGGTCGCATCTGTATTTGGCGACATCGCGGTTTACACACATTGGAAGCGTGTATTTGTCATCACCATACTGGCGTATCACCAGGCGTGATGGTATGGGGTGCCATTGGTTACATGTCTCGGTCACCTCTTGTTCGCATTGACGGCACTTTGGACAGTGGACGTTAGATTTCAGATGTGTTACGACCCGTGGCTCTACCCTTCATTCGATCCCTGCGAATCCCTACATTTCAGCAGGATAATGCATGACTGCATGTTGCAGGTCCTGGTCGGGCCTTTCTGGATACAGAAAATATTTGACTGCTGCCCTGGCCAGCAAATTCTCCAGATCTCTCACCAATTGAAAACATCTGGTCAATGGTGGCCAAGCAACTAGCTTGTCACAATATGCCAGTCACTACTCTTGATGAACTGTGGTACTGTGTTGAAGCTGCATGGGCAGCTGTACCTGTACACGCCATCCAAGCTCTGTTTGACTCAATGCCCAGGCATATCAAGGCCGTTATTACGGTCAGAGGTGGTTGTTCTGGGTACTGATTCTCTGGATCCATGCACCCAAATTGCGTGAAAATGTAATCACATGTCAGTTCTAGTATAATATATTCATCCATTGAATACCTGTTTATCATATGCATTTCTTCTTGGTGTAGCAATTTTAATGGCCAGTAGTGTATAAAATGTAACATTGACCTCAAGCAATGGTTTCCAATGATTGTTTGTGCATCACTATGTTTGGGGGAAGAAATTTCTGGTGGAGAGAGGATCAGAAGTCAATGTCTATGCAATAAAGCTACAGACACAATGAGAGCAACATCATAGTATTTATTGACAACAGTCAACAATTTGATAATTTTGACATATAGTGAATGACAACTGGAATTATAACTGAACCAAAATTGTTGTGGAGTTTCATTGTTGCAGATGTGCCAGGTTCTATCACAGGTGCAAATTTTCTCTAGTATTATCACCTCATGGTAGATTTAGTCAACTATCTATTGGTGCCAATTAGCACAGAAGAAACATTGCCAAAAATGCCTTCCAAGTCAGATTTCATGCAGTGCAAGGTGCCCACATCTTGCTGCATGGAGGTGTCGGGTAGCTCTTTCGCATCATCCATGTTGGGAGTCAGTGCTACGATTCTGTATCCACAATGATCTGGGACACACACAGGTGCGCCCTGCAAGAAGAACTCTAGAAGCTACTACAATTCAGTTAGGTAGGCAATGTTGCACCACTATCCATGGGTAATCTGTTTCACAGTTTACTTCTCAGCACTTAAGGAACCTGCAAGTAGCATTAGGAAGTGCAAGCATTGACACAGGATTATGTCCATATGACTTGAGGGCAGCCTGTCTCCTGTCATCCATGATATGTGGTTCCAGAGAATCTGCTCACAGCACAGGCATAGTTCGACCAGCTGCTAAAAACAGGTATTCTAACTAGTTCTAACAGTACATGGATATCACCAATTCACATGTTTCCAAAGAAAGATAAATCCTGGAGGATATGTGATGATTAAAGAGCACAATTCTGGCTCGGTACCCCATTCATAACATGACAGAGTTCAACAATACCATTAGTTGTGCAACAGTATTTAGTGTAGGTGGATTCTGTGAAAGTATATTCTCAAATTCCCATGGCTTCAGTAAAAAAAAAAAAAAAAAAAAAAAAAAACCCACACTTCAAATTTTTTAATACTATTTCATGCCATTCAGTCTCAGGAATGCTGCACAGACTTAGCAGAGGTTCATGCATGAAGTGCTATGGGAGTTGGCATTTGTGTTTTGTTAGATGGATTACATTTTAATATTCTCTACTTTGGTCTTTGGTAGATCAGCATTCAGACTGCCTGTGGCAGCTTTACTGCCTGGTGCAGGATTATGGCATCATTATTCATGAACTGAAGTGTGTCATGGGAGAGAGTGAAGTTCGTTTTCTGAGATACTTAGTTTGAGCTGCAAAGTTGGCACCATTACCTGAATGGATCAAAGCAGTGCAGCAAATGACTCTTCCCAGTACATAAAAAGGTCTCCACAGAGTTTTGGGCATCCTGAATTCATAGCTGCAACATTATGCATTATGGACTGGGTCTTCCCACCTGCTCAGGATTTAGATGATCTAATATACCAGTTGGACAGAATTTGGGATGATATGCCTTAGGAGGACATTCAACAACTCTGTCAATCAGTGCAAAGCTGAATAACTGCCTGCATAAGGGCCAGAGGTGAACCTACGTATTACTGACTTGCTTAATTTGCAAAGCTCTTTCTCTTGAGTAAATCATCAATTTTTTCTGAAATTATAGTTATTTGTTAGTCTGCAAATGAACATCATGTCTACTGATTCCCATCCTATTTGGATAATTCCTTTGTAGTGCATCACTTTTTTTATTTTAACCTGAATGTCATAGGTGTCATTTACTGATTCCTTGGATTATCTTTCAAAAACTCTTTTAACAGATGAATGGTGCCACATCACACTTAGATCTTTCTGTGCTCTATGGTAACAATGATTTGGCTAACAGTGGACTTCGTAAAAATGAGGATGGTCGCCTTGCAGTATCAGTTTTCCATGAAGGACAATTTATGCCCCTGACACCTGACAGTCCTCGACCATGTGCTTCTCAACGTCCTTCAGACACTGTCTGCTTCAAGAGTGGTAAGTGAACTGACTAGCAAATACCAGACTCATAACAATATGTGCAGTTTGAAATGTAAATTACATGAATGTTCTTTGAGCTACTGATTTGCATCTTATAATTCATTAATTAGTTGACAGAGGTAGACATATGAATACACAAATCAGTAAATACACATAATGTGTAAGTAGAACCATGTCTGTGGTGTCGAATTTGCTGTTGCCATGGTATCAATCAGTACAGTAAGTGTGCATAAGAATTATGCAGAGAGTGGAGCAGATCGTGTGTCAGAATAATGAAAAAATGAGATTTGTGTGTGTGTGTGTGTGTGTGTGTGTGTGTGTGTGTGTGTGTGTGTGTCTGTGTGTGTGTGTGTGGGGCAGAAAAGTACTTGATAAACCAAAATTATATACAGATATTACAATAAAATTCACATAAACTATTACTGCTTGCAAACACATTAAGTAAGTAATGGACTTGAAACAAATGATTTTGTACATAGTTCAATTTACAAAAGCAGCAGTTACAAGTGCAACTTCCTATTAAACAGTTAAGTCAATTTTCAGCCTTTTAATGACAGATTTCTCTATAGTCCTCTTCATCACATTCTTCACAAATGTTCAGTCCTCAATACATATGCAAAGCATCATATATTTGTGTGTCCCACTGTTAGCATCTTATTAGGCACTTGTTGGGTCATTTCATCCTGATATACCTGAAATAGTACATACAATCCTTGCACAAAGGTGTACAACTGGAGCACATACATAGGAAAGAAAAAAATTATATAATAGTAGATGCTCAGATACTGGTCTGTCTGTAATTATAAATAAGAAAAATGGTTATTCTAGTTAAGTAATCTTAGTCATATTTGTAATCAGTGTCATAAATCAGTATTCAAGATCTATATTTTCCATAAGTATTGAGTTCTTTCTATGTGTGCATTGTGTATATGATTTTCATAGAATTATGCAAAAAGTTTTGACAGCAACGTAAAACATTAAACAAGTCAGTAAAAGATGAAAGAATAGTACATGCATGGTAATTACGATTGTACAAATTTGTATTATTTGTGCAAAGAAAGTTGACACTCAGTGCAGTGGCTGATGGGAGCTACTGTAAATAGGAAATGCCTTTATGGTTGCTCTCATCAGCCACCTCACCAAGTGTCAACCTTATTTGCATATAAAGTGATGAAGACAATGTAGAATACTGTAATATACATTCTTAAAAGGGTAGATAATTAATAGCTGGTAAAGTAGCTGCTTATGTGCTTGCACAAAGAAAGTGTAGGCCAAAGTTTAACATAAAATATAAAATATATCAGCACTGAGCTAATGGTGACAAAATACTCTCACAGATACACACATCAAAGAAATATCCTGCTTTGGATGGCTGCTCCTTTTACAGGATTTTCTGCTGACAAGTTTAATCCAGACATTGATGCATTCAAAAAGGAAACTGATCCTAAAACTAAACAAATTACTTACCATTTGCTTCTAAATCAGTGTGGAAATGTAATAAGTTACTCTTAGATGTGTAAATATACACTTAGGGACAAAATGATCAAATGGGATACTTAAATTATCTATTTCCTATTCATTCGTATGTCCAACCTTCTTACAGAAATAACAATTAGATCTACAACTTCACTTCCCCTGTTTTTTCTCAAAGTTTGAGGCTTTATTATGAAAAAACTTACAAAAACTCTACAATTCCAAATATTGGCCACTTCTTTCTTCATCTTTCCAGCAGCATAAAAATCCTGCGGTGGAAGAACTGGACATCTCTTAAGGAGATCCAAAAATCGATCCAATTTTGCACATGGCTGGAAGTGCTGATCAGTCAGGCCATGTACCACTGATCAAAAAAGGTGTTAGTCAGAGGGACAATGACTGGAGAATATGGTGGGTGGGCTAGGACTTCCCATTTCATTGTTTCCAAGTATGTTTTGATGAATTTTGTGATATCAGGTCAAGCACTGTCATGGTGCAAAATCACCTTTCCATGCCTATCGTTGCTGTATTGTGGCCATTTGATTTTCAGTGCTCCTCTGAAAGGTATCAATTGCTTTTGCTAATGATCTCTCGTGATTGTTTCTGTTGACTTTAGTAACTTTGAAAACATTCTCTCTTCCACTACCATTCTGTCTCCAAAGCCAAAATAGGTCCATTTAAGATTACTACTTGGGCTGTTGCATTTCCTCCAAGTTTATTCTTGAGGATAATAATATGTTTGTAGACAGGCAAGCGGTGGCGGCATTGATGATACACACTTCGACAAGCCATAGTGCTTCAATGCTGTCGCAGATAGAGCTCACAGCAGAATAGTTCCACTGGCATGCACTGCTCGCTTATATAGGAGACGAGTGACCTTGATTACGTAACACGCTGATAACGGACATAGACTCTGCAGGCACCAGCAGGAGTGGCTTATCCCGGACGCACACTGTAGCCTTACTAGTAGCGCGCTCCTTTGGTGAAACAATTCTCCGCAGTTTATTTCCCTAATAGTTGCCTCATCATAGGTCTTACCCATGATTTTATGAGCCTCAGTCACAGATTTCTTCATGTTAAAGCAGAAGATTAAAACTGCCCACAAATGACAAGGATTGGGGTCAGGCAAGCACAAATCTACTAATATTTTGATGACATTTTGTTTACAAATACATAAGCTTATTGTATGGCACTTACAACCTGCCACCTGCACCACTACTTGCTTCTTCTGCCATCTGTTGCAAAATGTCAGAAACAAAGTTGTAGACCTAATGCATCAATCGACTTACAGTAATGGTTGGGTGTTTAATCACCTAAATCATAGTTAGAGTACTAAATTTGTATCTCAAAAATATGTTTCCTTTGTCATGCATTTCTTTACTGACTGTAAAATGTCTTATAGCCAAGTTTTTTCTCCAAACTCATATTTAGCCTGACTAACAAAATGAAGATGTATATTAGGAGGGAGTGTTGTACCTTGGAATATGTTTCAGGTTATTGCCAATAGCTAGTTCTGTAACATAAATGCAATATGCATTCTTATTCCAGTTTGAAGTGATAGCATTCACTTTATGTGTGTTGCAAAATTTCTTCTGAAATAATAAACATTCTCCTGAAAAGTAAGGTTTTCCCGAATGTGAAAATCTTCCAAGAAACAACATGGTCATCTACCGAGCAACAAATATTCTATTCAGATTTAAAAGTACTGCAAGCAAGGAAATCTTGTCAATACTGCTTTTAATAGTCCATGTGTTACATTATTGCTGTGCTACATACCAATAATCAGAAAGTGAAAGCAAATTAGAAAGGAGTGTTATCAGAAAACAATTACACGTTAAAACTATTGTAAAACAGAAGTTATTGCTAACTGACACAAATTCCCATTTTCAAGTCATGGAAAATTGTTAAGTCATTAAAGAAACTCAGTTCATTTGGAAATACCACATGTTCCACAGTAAAGAGATCCTCAGTTCAAGGTACAAGATGATGCATGACTGACAAAATATGGCTTAATCATCCACAATTTATGTAAATAGTTTCAAAAACCAGACTTTTACTCATCATAAAACTTAGTAACTGAAGACTGAATGGTATACTCAACATTGCTGTAATACATTATAGAGGACTTAAATGTGAGTGTGTAAAATTCATAATATTTGCAAATGCAGTGGAAAAAAAACACAACCCCAAGTCTCAGAACAACAAAAACATTATCAAATACTGGAAACTGGTTATGAAGGCTCTAGTATGCATTTCCTCATGTCATCCTAGATTTGGTCGCGAGACTGAAACATGAACCAGGAAACATAATGTGTTTTGAGGTACACTAAAGTCTAGATACAATGCTCAAATGGTTCAAATGGCTCTGAGCACTATGGGACTTAACATCTATGGTCATCAGTCCCCTAGAACTTAGAACTACTTAAACCTAACCAACCTAAGGACACCACACACATCCATGCCCGAGGCAGGATTCGAACCTGCGACCGTAGCAGTCGCGCAGTTTCGGACTGAGCGCCTAGAACCGCGAGACCACCGCGGCCGGCAGATACAATGCTGTCCCCTATGATCATAAATATGAAAATATGATTATTTCTGTATAAATTACAGTGAGTTCTTACAGACTTATGGACAGTGTCCTCATCAGGTAAAATTGCTTTCTCCCTCATAACCAGAAGCATGTTAACTGTTATCAGTCAGTGTTTTACACCGAAGCACAAAAGAAACTGGTATAAGCATGCATATTCAAATACAGAGATATGTAAACACGCAGAATATGGCACTGCAGTCGGTAATGACTGTATAAAACAACTTCTTTCTGGCACAGTTGTTAGATTGCTTATTGCTGCTGCAATGGCAGGTTACCAAGATTTAAGTGAGTTTGAAGGTGGTGTTACAGTTGGCGCATGAATGATGGGACACAGCATCTCCAAGCTAGTGATGAAGTGGGGATTTTCCCATACGACCATTTCATCAGTGTACCATGAGTATCAGGAATCCAGTAAAACATCAAATCTTTGACATCACTGCTGCTGGAAAAAGGTCCTACAAAAACGACACCAATGATGACTGAAGAGAATCGTTCAACGTGAAAGAAGTGCAATCCTTCTCCAAACTGCTCCAGATTTCAGTTATGGCCCATCAACAAGTGTCAGCATGTGAACAGTTCAATGAAACATCACTGATACAGGCTGTTGGAGCCAAAAGGCCTACTTGTGCAACCTTGACGACTGCACAGAACAAAGCTGTACACTGTGCCTGAGCCCATCAACACTGACATTGGACTGTTTTTGACTGGAAACATGTTGCCTGGCCAGATGAGTCTCATTTCAAATTTTAATGAGCAGGGGGACATGTACAGGTATGGAGACAACCACATGAATCCATGGACCTGCATGTCAGCAGTGGACTGTTCAAGCTGATGGAAACTCTGTAACAGTGTGAGGCGTGTGCAGTTGGAGTGATATAGGATCCCTAATATGTCTAGATATGGCTCTGACAGGTGACACCTACATAAGCATCCTGTCTGATCACCTGCATCCCTTTATGTTCACTGTGCATTCTGACAGACTTGGGCAATTCCAGTAGGACAATGCAACACCCCATGCGTCCAGAATTTCTCCGGGAACACTCTTCTGAGTTTAAACACTTCTGCTGGCCACCAAACTCCCCAGACATGAACATTATTGTGCATATCTGGGATGCCTTTCAACGTACTGTTCAGAAGAGCATCCCCTTGAACTCTTACAGATTTATGGACAATCCTGCAGAATTCATGGTGTCAGTTCCCTCCAGCACTATTTCAGACATTAGTCAAGCCCATGAAACGTCATGTTGTGGCACTTCTGTGTGCTCGCAAGGGTCCTACACAATATTAGGCAGGTGCACCAGTTTCTTTGGCTCTTCAGTGTATTTTCATTCATTATGTAGTTTATCAACATTGAGTCATCACATCGTGGTATAGTTTAGAATTCTAAGCAGGACATGGTATATTATGTGGTTTTCATTTTAACAGACTGTTTCTAATTTTAATCATTATGTAGCAAAAATCATTACTATTTAGTCACTGTACCAAGACATCACAATCTTTGTACAAATCGATCCACAGCAAGTGCAGTAAATCAGTCATCATTGAAAATCTTCAAGGCTACATTATGTAACATCAGAATCCCTTGTTTTACCAGTCACCAAGCTCAATCCTATGTCCATTGACATACTATAATCAGTCAACCACTTAATGCAGGACAGTCCTTAACATAAGATCTTACAGCCATTCAACAAAATATGGAAAAATTGTGACAAATGCATTCTTGAACATAAATGCAGATGCTACCCAATCCTGCAATTTGCACTGTTGTGTTTGACCATGAATTATTCCTGTGGAATGTCCACATGTCTGTTATAGTCAGAGCAGTGTTCTGTGTAGATATAAGTACATTATGTTGGAGCTAAGTGAATTTGAACATGGGCAAATTATTGGAGTTTGTATGATGTGTGCTTACATTATGAAAGTAATTGAAGTGCTGGCAGTTCAAGAGGCATCTTATCAGATATTTATACCGCATACAGGAAAAATGAAAAAACATCAGGAGGAGTTCCAAAGGCAGGGAATTCAGGGTCAGCTGGAAACTTATCAGTGATCTAAATGCCCACAACAGGAAACATGGTGCCAAAGCCATTAAACCTGGACTATAGAGCAATGGAATGAGGTCGTTTAGCAGGATGAGTCTTGTTTCACACTGTTTGCAGCCTCTGGCCATGATTATGTCCCATGAGTGAAACATGGTGGGGGTTTGGGGATGATTTTGGCAGCCATTTTGTGGTATTCCATGGGCCATATGGTTACTCTGCAAGGTCACATTACTGCCAAGGATTATATGGGCATTTTAGCTGTCAGGTTCATCCTATGGCACAATGTTTCTTCCCCAGTGGTGATCCAAAATGACAGGGCCTCTGTTCACAAAGCTTACACTATCCAGAACCAGTTCTGAGAGCATGAGGATGATTTTCCACATGTCCCCTACCCACCACAACACCAGAATATTATTGAGACTTTGTGGTCTACTTTGAAAAGAAGGTGTGATTGCTACCCAACTCCATAATGGTTATTTCAACTTTCCACTATTTTGCAGGAATTATAGAATAAGATTCCCTTGAAAACCATATTGGGGCTGTGTTTATCCATTACAAGATGTTTTGAATGTAAACAAGTTTTGTACAATGTGTGAGGCACAGTAATGTAGTCTGTTTTTGGTGTTTCCAAATTTTTATCCACATGTTCATCACCATATATTACAAATAAAGCAGAATCATGCAGTTCACCTCTCAGCATCAGAAACATCACAAAATGATCAAAATCAATATGGCAGAAAACAGTAAAGTAACATTAATATTCATAGAGTCGAAATGTAAAGGCCAAGCAGCATAGCAGTGGAAAAAGAAATTGTCTGTCTATTGTTGATGAAGACCTCAATGGCCGAAAGCTCTAATTGTGAGAGTCTTTTTGCTGTGCCTGTCTGCGACTCAGCATCTCCGCTGTATGGTGAGTAGCAACTTTCCTTCTCATATATTGTTATATTCCATCTTGTCATGTGAAAATCAGCAACAGATGGCTATCGAGCTGCATGGCTGTGAGACGTGTGGAAAAGACATAGCAAAGATGTGCTGTACGGCTGGAGGGCATAATGACTCATGCGGCGTGTTAGCAGGGTGTCAAGGCAGGGTTGGATGTAGTAACATGTGTGCTTTGCTGTGTTCCCAAGGTCAGTGACAGTGAGTGTTCTGGGTAGAGCAGGAGATGAGAATGGTCGGATGTTGAGTGGGTGTGAGTGGCAGGAGAGATCAGGGTGAGAGATCAGGGTGACACATGAACTCCCACTGTTGTCTTGTCTTCCTGTTGTTTGTCTTGAATGCCCAATGTACTGGGTGGGGGTATGTGCCTGGGTGAAATATCTTGGGATGGAGCAGCTTGTGTCAAAGTACAGGAGCACAGCATGTTGTATGACTGGGGAGAGATGAAAATGGCACAAAAAGTCCATCTCTAGGTTTGATTTTATGATGTCTTCAATAGAAAACCTCCATGTGAGGTGGCGAGACGGTGACAGTTGTAAGGTCTGGGTCATGGATCCAGGCACTGTGTTTGACAAGCTGGCAGCCTCACGAAGTTGCAGTGTCAGAGGTCCATCCTTTGTCAATGAGCTATTAAGTGGTAGAGCATTGATGTCAGAACTTATGTCTGACAAAAGGTGGCTTATCACAGTGCTGAAGGCTGACTACCTGGTTATAAAGACAGCCCTCGTAAGTGCACTTGTCATGATCGGTCACGAAAACATGTTCGGTGCAGGTGAAAATACAGTCACCATGCACGGCACAGAATACATGGTTTCCCCATGCAGACGTCATAACTTACTGCTAGTTGCTCCACAGTATGGCAGGAATACAGTCTGTTTAGCCTCTTCTATTGATTCACCAATACTGTGGAGCAACTAGCAGTAAGATAGGATGTCTGCTGCAGAAACATGGGCTAAGACCAGTTGCCCGGCCCGCCCCCCAAGATACGAGATATATTGCGCCCTGTTAAAGACGACATTGCTCTTCGAGTGTCCAGTGTGTATGGTGTACCCTGTGAATGTGGCAGCATGTATACTGGACAAACAATTCACATGGTTGCAGAACGTTGTACTGAGCACAAGCGCCATATAAAACAAAGGGAGCTTAACAAGTCGGCCCGACAGTCAGTGAACTCCTGACAACCATGGCAGAGATGGGGCCATCGGAAGCTCAAGGATTTTATTTGAATTGACACAACTGGAAAACCAAGAACATTTTATTCAAGTATGCCATCGCAAAAGATTCTGAGGACACATTTGTTAAGTTCCTTTAGGCAGCACTATTACACAGTATCTTTCTAAACAATCATATATAAACATTGTTACCTATTCCTTCCTGACTTTTTAAAATCTGGAATCAGTTTAATAATTTTCATCGAATTCTGACAGTTATTGACTGTCGACTGACGCGCGTGTGCCACATTGGATCAATCTGATTGGCTGCTGATGATGTCATCATGCCTATGTAAGCGAGAAACCATAGCAGCCCCAGCAGTCAGTGAATTCCTAACAATGATGGCAGAGATGGCCATTGAAAGCTCAAGGATTTTATTCGAATTGACACAGCTGGAAGACCAAGAACAATTTATTTAAGTATGCCGCCACGAAAGACTCCAAGGACACATTTGTTAAGTTCCTTTAGGAAGTACTATTACACAGTACCTTTCTAAACCATCATATATAAACATTGTTACCTATTCATTCCTGACTTTTTAAAATCTAGAATCCATTTAATAATTTTCATCGAATTCTGACAGTTATTGACAAAAATACTGATTGAGGTTAACGTTATCCCCATCGGTTAATACATATCTGTTCTAAGAAATATCTAAGGAGTGGATTGTGTGAGTATAACATGAAAGGATCATGTTGGATTAATATTAACAATAGTGAATTGTAATTTATTCATCTCATTATGTTCATTTTCAATCCATTTGGTTTTGAAGACAGGTCAAGTTTACACCACAGGTAAAATAATTTTTACACTAACAAATAATAATGTAACACTAAAATTATATTTGAATGAACAACTGTATACAATTAGTGGAATATGTAATAAGTTGTATTTGGCTAGAGTTGCCAGTTTGTCCTAAATGAATTTGTGGGAGTGACAAGTTAATAGTCAGCAGGGCACTGAAACACTCTCTTTGCAAATGAGGTTCTTTGGGGAAAATGACAGTGTTTCGTTTCCCACATTAATATATGTTTGTATTGTATTCATGTGATATAATACAAGTGGTTATTTCCAGTACAAAAACCACGCAAGCATTTTCTTTTATGTAGTGTAATTACCCCTACATAAGTGGTGACCCCATAACTACCGTGGTGTGACAGTAGACAAGTTCCTTTACACATTTTCCACACCATCTTGTATTGACATGTCGTCTGCCCAGAACCTCTTCCCTGACATTGACGGCGTCATCCAGAATATCAAGGACAAGCTTGACATTGTGCAGCAAACTCCTCAGTTTACAGTGCCACAGATTCCTACATCTCATACTGAGTTTGTCCACAATGTTACGTTTCCAACAACACCGCATGTACCGGCCGTGCCCATGCTGCCACCACAGGATATTGCCTCGCACAACCAGCCCACAGGACACACCGATATCAAACCAAATGTGCTTGTGTTTTCATCATCCATGTTGGTGCCACTCCCACCCACTTTGCAATTACAAATTTGGCCCCTGCCTTTCATTCCCAAATGTCCGGAAACTTGGTTCACTATTATGGAGAACATTTTTGTGCAGCAACAAATAGTCGATGATTTTGAACAGTTTATGCTAGCGATATGCCACCTGGACTAACATGCTTCATCAGTGGTATCAGATATAGTGATGCAACCTCCACACAACAAGCTTACACCATTCTCAAGACAGCACTAATTTTGCATTGCACAAAACCAGTGGATCAGTGGATAACACAGCTCCTGTACTATGGGAAACACGGTGACAGGTCACCTTCAGACTTTTATTGGCATTTACGTGCTATCACCATAGCACCCTTCCGTGTTCTCAGAAACATTACTTGTGTGCATCTGGCAACAGCAGTTACCTTCACAGGTGCACTTAACCTTAATGGCGTATGAGGGCCAGCCATTAGGCAAGTTGCTGCAAGTAGCCGATAGAGGGCACTCCCTGCTCAACTCACATGCCACAGTGGCTGCCGCCACAACCACCTTGGCTAATGACTCCCACCGAGCACTGCCGGAGCTGATTGACACGGCGCCTCCAACTTGTGCCACCACGACCATACAACGAGCACCAGACGCGACTGAAGATTTCCGATCTCCTCGCAGTGCCATCGATCAACTGACTGCCCAGCCGCAGCAGTTAGAGCCACGTGACGTTGTGGCAGCTGCCACACACGCGTCCTCGATAGCCAATGCACCTGCCGTGTTGTCGCGTAAACAACGGCACCTGTTATTACTGGTTCCACCAGAATTTCGGTGTGCAAGCTACGAAGTGTAACGTTTTGTGCTCGCACCCAAATGCATCCCATGGCCTGCTTTAGGTGCAGCCGACTGTGACAACAAGCAACTGTGCTAAACTCACAGAGCATGGAAGGAGGGCACCCCCATTTCAGCGTGAGCCTATGTTAAGCGGTCAACTTCTCCCACAGCTGTCAGGTACATGGCTTCACAAAGACTTTTTGTTCCTGATTGCTCTACGGGATGGATGTTTTTGGTCGACACTGTCTCAGATGTCAGCACTCTGCCTGTAAATTTCTTTCCTTCAGACAAGCATGCCTAAGAGACCACTTTGAAAGCAGTCAACGATTCAGTCATCCACATATATGAACAGGAAACACTGGCAATGGACATTCTGCTACCAGAAAAATGCAACTGGACCTTTGTTATGGCAGATATTGACCAGCCTAAACTAGGTGCTGATTTCCAGGCAAAGCATGCATTGCCCATGGAGTTACACAAGTCACACCTTGTCCATTATACCAATGGATGGGTTATCTTGGGAATACAAGGACATCTGCCCTCTCATGCATGCCCAAGAGTAGACAACCTCAGCGTGCCCACCTGGGAGGACACCATAGCAATGAAGGAGTCTGACCTGCAGATGGCCCAAATAACATCTGTTGATGTTACAACAACAGGCTCCCACTGTTTCAACCACAAAGGCAACACTCAAGCCACGACATGGAACAAGAAAGAACAGGGTGAAGCATGAGATGGTGCACCACATCCATACAACTCCAGGCCCACCAGTTTCCTCACATGTTTGCAGGCTTGCACCTGATAGCTTGCGGGAAACCAAGACCGTTTTCATTAAGATGCTGCAAGAAGGAACTATACAGCCATCCAACAGTCCATGGTCCTCTCCTCTGCACCTTACTCATAAAAAGAAAGGGTCATGGTGCCTGTGCAGTGATTATTGAGCTTTGAATGCCCAAACTGTTCCGGATAGATACCCTGTGCCACATATACAGGATTTCACCCATTCACTGGCTGGGATGACCATATTCAGTGATTTAGATTGCAGTAAGGCTTATAATCAGATCCCAATGGCAGAGCAGGACGTGCCAAAGACTGCAGTGACAACCCCATTCAAGCTGTTTGAATTTTTGGTGATGCCATTTGGGCTGAAAAATGCTGCCCAAACATGGCAATGGTTTCTGAACAGCATGCTAAGAGGACTACCATACTGTTTCTCTTATCTATACAATATTCTGGTGTTTTCTGAGAACATTTATGACCATCAGAAACACATAAATGAGGTGCAAAGCAGGCTTAGTGCTCATGGAATAACACTTAACAAAGACAAGTGCATGTTTGGGGAATCCTTGGTGACCCGCCTGGATTATAAGGTGTCAGCTCAGGGCATTTTCCAACTGGAGTTGTTACCCTACCAAGGTCCCAAAACTACCATGATCTCTGACGATTCCTAGGAATGATAAATTTCTATCGTTGCCACCTGCATGGAACAGCAACTATCCAGACACCATTGAACAGTGCCTTATCTGGACAGAAGAAAATTGGCAAGCACTCACTCCCATGGTCACCCGAGATGGACTCTGCCTTCAAGGCACTGCAAAACAGCCTGCATGATGCAGTGGGGCTCGCACATCCCACACAAGGAGCTCAGCTAGCCCTATTAGTGGATGCAAGCCAAGTTGCAATATGTGCAGCACTCCACCAGAGACTGAAGGGTCAGTGGCAGCAACCAAGTTTCTTCTCACAAAAGGTACAGATGGGTCAAACTCATTGGAGTGCATACAACAGGGAACTCCTTGCAATGTATGAAAGTGTCAGGCACTTCCACCCTTTCATTGAGGGCAGACTGTTCACCATATACACTGACCATAAACCTCTCATGGCAGCTTTCTATAAAATCAGTGATGCATGTTCCCCACATCAGGCCTGCCATATCGAGTTTATATGCCAGTAATCGATAGACATACGTCACATCGATGGGGCCGACAACATTGTGGCAGGATACTTCTTGCGCATTAAGGGGGAAGTCCAATGTTGGATTATTCTGAATTGGCAAGGGTTCAGGCTTCAGATGCGCAGCTGCAGTCCTTGATGGTCGAATCATCCACTGGCCTATGTTTACAACTTGTGGACGCCCCCTGCAGCCATTTAAGGTATGGTGCGACACCTCTATGGTTGGACCACGCCCATACATCACTCCCCAGTTCTGATAAAAGGTGTTCTACGGCATTCACAACCTGGCACAGCCAGGAACCAGTGCCTCAGTGAAGTTAGTGTTGGACTGTTTTGTGTGGCCTTCTGTCAAGAAAGAGACACGGGAGTGGGCCCAAGCTGCTATCAGTGTCAATGTAGCAAAGTGGGATGCCAGGTTCACGCTCCAGTAGGACAATTCCGAACTCCAACAGCATGTTTTGGGCATATACACATTAACTTGGTCGGACCTCTCCCTCCTTCAGAAGACTACAGGTACTTGTTTACAGCAGTGGATCGTTGCACACGGTGGGCAGAGGCTACACCAATCAGGGACATTTCTGCAGAGACTACTGTGCGTGCATTCTTGGAAACTTGGGTAGCTTGTTTTGGGTGTCCATTTTTCCTTACCACTGACCAAGGACGCCAATTTGAGTTGACACTGTTCCAAGAACTGTTGAAGCTCTGCATCTTCCAACAAAACTGGACAACTAGCCAGCCAGCAACGGTTTGGTGGAAAGGTGGCACCGGACTTTAAAGGCTGCGCTGATGTGCCACGAGGACTCATGGGCTCAAGCTTTGCCATTGGTTTTGCTGGGATTATGGACCGCATTAAAAACATACATCAGTTGCACCTCGGCAGAGTTAGTAAATGGAGAACCACTACGTGTTCCAGCAGAATTCCTTGCACCAGTTCCTATCCCAGATGACACACAACTACCCCACCTCTTGCAACAAATGAGGAAGCAGGCAGAGATGCTACGTGCAGCACCCAGTGTTCATACACAAGTCCCTCGATACTTGCTCTCACACCATGCTCTGCACAGACCTGGTATGTCATTCTTTACAGCCGCTGTACATCGGACCATAGCAAGTGCTAGAATGGGGCACACACACAATGGATATTCTCCACCAGGGAAAGCTGACCAATGTTTCAATTGAGCAGGTAAAACCCACTTGGACAATGACAGCACCGGCTGCAATCTCTCAGGCAACTTCAGACAAACCTCACAATGAACCCACAACCTTCGCAGAGCCAGACAGCTATGACCCACTGGAGCTCCACATCATGGGACCTAATGCATCAGCGGAATCATTGAGCAGCACCCACACCTGCACTATTCGCACTCGGGCAGGCCGAGAGGTGAAGTTTAAGTACCCCACCATACCTGGTGCTCCGCACTTCAGGGGGTGGGAGGGTTATGTGGAAATGACAAGTCGATAGTCGACAGGACACTGAAACACTCTCTTTGCGAATGAGGTTCTTTGGGGAAAACAACAGTGTTTCATTTGCCGCATTAATGTATGTTTGTATTGTGTTCATGCAGTATAATAAAAGTGATTATTTCCAATATAAAATGCATGCAAACATTTTCTTTTATTTAGTGTAATTACCCCTACAAATTCATCCACTGAGTGATGGCATTTCAGTACCAGTGCCATGTATAGCTTCCTCTTCAGTGGAGCGAACTTCATCTGCATTGACTTGCTCTCTTTTAATTCATTATAAATTTTCAAACTCATCTATTGAAGAGCCTGTATATACAGTTTTAGATGGTGGGTAGGAATCACAAATTTTTCTTTGATTCTTGTATCATGTGTGTGACCAAAATAATTTTTCTCAAATGCTTCCTGTTTGGTACATAAAATGAAAATAATCTCATAAATATATAGGAATGGGAGAGAGAATATTTATAGTTTTCTAAATAATGGGTAACATGGTTCTCTGTGATGTACCAGTCACATATTCCATCCACATATATCATACCTTTAGTATCATTACTATTTTAGCTGAGTTTCCCCAAAAAACAATACCATACATAATCACTGATTCAAAGTAACTTATACATGCCACCTTTAATGTGTCTATGTAAGTTGCAGTTGGCAATATTTGCATTGCAAGTGCACTACTGCCTAGTGTTTTAGTTAGACACTCAATGTATTCCAGCCAAATCAAATTTTTATCCCAGTTTAATCCTAAGAATTTAACTAATTTGATTTCTTTTGTAACTTTGCTTTTGTGAATATTTTTAATATTCTCACATTTTGACTGTTTGATTTTGAATCACATCATATGTTTAGATTCAACCCAATTAGCTGAAACCAAAGCTTCTAAGGTAATGAGGATATTGATCAGTGATTCAGGAATTGTTTCTGCATCCTCATTTTTAGCTAGCACAAGTATCATCTGTACACAGAACTGATGGAGAGCTGATGTTTAATGGTAAATCGTTCATGTAGAACAGAAACATTAGTGAACATTGCATGAAGCCTTGTAGGACATTCTGAAATGTTGTTTTCCAGTCAGAATAATCTTTTGCCCATTTAAAGTAGTGATAATTCTTTGCTTGCTGTTCCACAAGTAGGATTTTAGCCATTACAGGTCACTGCCTCTAATGTCATGTTTATCAAGTTTTTAAATAAGAGAGACATGGTTCACAGGATCAAAAGCTTTTAAAAGGTCACAGAAGATTCCTGCCTCATTATTGCTCTTATCTAATGATGATGTGCTTACTTGATCAAGAAAACTGTTTAGTCTACCACATTTATAGTGTTTTTTCCTTGTTGAAAAGAAAATTGATTGTTTAGGATAATGGATTACTTTGAAATGAAGTTTTGGATTTGAGTAACAGCAACTTTCTCGGATATTGTAGATATGAATCGGAGAATTGAGATAAGACAATAATTTTCCATTACCTCCTTTGACCATTTTTTACAAAGTAGTTTTACACCGGAATATTTAGCACATCTGGGAAGCAGCCTTCTGCAAAAAGTTGATTAATTATTGATCTAGTTGGAGTGTAATTGTGTAATCCCATTCCAACCTGCAAGATTTCCATTATTTAATGCTAAGATTGCATTTTGTATGGTATTCAGAATTTCCATCGAGGCTAAAGGGATTTTCTTTGTTGTAATAATATGGTATGGTACATTGACATCAGACAATGCTATAATTATAAAGAATCCATTGAACCACTCTGGTATTTGAGTTGAACTTGCAATAGTGTTCCCTTTGAGGTTAATTTTTGAAATTGTTATGGTACAGGCTTTCACACCTCATTCAGATTTAATAACTGGTCACATGATCTTTATCATATTTTTATCGTTTGAAATTATCATGTTATTTTGCAATAGTTTTCCTGCTTTGACAACCATTTTAAATATAATCTATGCACTCTAACATATTAAATGAAATAGGTATTTCTATTATATTTTAATTCTCTGTATCTGTTCCTTACACAAGAAATTTTTATGCCCTGCATGATCCATGAGCCACTTGAATTTATTTCTTACTTTATTGTTCCAGGGTCTAGTAGAAAATGTTTCATTAGACATCGAGAAAACAATTCGGGAATTTTCTAAAATCTGCAGATGTCAGCACTGTGATCAAAAGGCCATTTTCTCTCATTCGCTATATTACTAAACCTGAGCAAATTTTCTTGTCAAAGCAGCTTCTAATATGGGTTTTCATAGCTAAAATGTACCTGTCCTACTGTTGCAGCTCAACAAAGAATGCACAGTGATCTGAGACACCTGAATACATGCAGAATTTACACACATCTTCATATACATAATTTTAGTTTAAATGTTGCTGATACTGTTTGCTGATGACTTTTTTTCTGTTAGATTTTTTAAAAGAAACTTCAGTTTGAAATGATGTCTCTCCATTGAATCAATAAACTGTAGTGTCAAATCTGTAAGTGGTGGGCGCTAGCACTTCTGACATCAAATCTGTAGGCGCCTACGGTGGACTGTATGGCCGAGCGGTGATGGCCGAGCGGTGATGGCCGAGCGGTGACCTCTCCAGTTGTCAGGATGCTGGGAAATGACTGTGGACGCATAAGAAATGGCAAAGAAACATTATTAATTCATAACACTTTTATTCCTGCCGAGTACAATGTGGCCCGCGTAACACAGGCTGGCTGAGCTTGGTGATATCAACGACCTTCCCCGAGTCCTCGCTGACTCGCAGTGATGACACCAGCTCCGGGCCGCACAGTCTTGATAGCGCAGTGCCGCATGCTGTGATGTAGCGAAGGAATGTCCTTACTTCGTACTTTGGCCGTGCGTGGCTGGCAGCTGGCTAGCCGGCTCGGCTGCGGACAGCAAGCCGCTACGTGTAAGAGGCTCCGGGTTGGAGTCCCGGCACTGTCAGCACGAGAGGCATTCTCGTAGTGCGGAGTGTACTCTATCCCACCTCGTCTTCTTCTGCTCCTTCTGGTGGCTCGTCTGTGGTGGCCGGGCGGAACGGGCTGCAGTCCCCCAGCGTCATCGGCACACCCGTTTGTGATGGCCGATGCACAGGGCCTAGGCCCCGCACAATCTCAACAACGGCTCACTGATGTGGTCAGCATTGGCGGCGAGCGAATCTGCCGTGATGTCTGCTAGTCCTGGGTTGATGATTGACAGCGGCAGCAGATAGGACCAGAGCTGGTACTGTCCCCTCACGTCTGCTGCTGGATGGGCCGCCCTTACTGCAACATCTTCTTAATAAAGATTAACATGTCGATCACCGAGCTGAGCGCTACACAGCATCCCAGTACACATCTAACTGCAAGTCTAACTGCGAGTGCCTTGTTGCTATCAAAGCTGGCATATTTAAAGGAAGTACGAGCGACGTCCTGACGTCATGCTCGTTTGTAATGAACGCATTCGTTTTACTTATACTGCTGACTTATCTGTCATACTCGCCCCTTATGTGTTCTTGCGACAGAGTTACGTGTTGTTACGGCAGACTTACATGAATTTGTGAAATGCAATACAGCTGACACTATACCTCTGTCTTGCACTCTACGAAAGTCTCCGTCTAACACAAACCCACGTGCTAAGCAATTCTCTCTCGCCTGTTGTGTGACCAGGCCATTGCCCCTGCGTGACGACACATTCTGATACATGCGCAGTCCTCTTAGCTAACCTACTGCCTCTGGCTCTTGGCATAGGCAACAAAACTTTGACAATATTCCACGTTTCCAACTCTTTACTATTCCATGACACTACACTACTTTCACTTGTGATATCAATGTTAAAATCAGCAACTACTAACAGTGTTATCCCATTTTTCTCTATAAAGATCTTCTAGCATATTTAAAAGCTTAGATATGAAGAGTTCTGTTGTTGATCTCTCTGGATTATGTAACTCGAAATTGGCGCAAACATCTAAATTCTGAATTCCTGCTCCATGTGCTTAAATTAGCTAGTAGTGTCATGGATCAAGAATCCCATCTGATAGTATAGCATTGGACATTCCAATGTGTATTCTTGGTTCTGTTTCATCAGTCACTATCAGAACATATCTGAAACAATTATTGTGTCTCAGCTAACACTCCACAAAACATGCTAATTTTGTAACCCTACCGTGTGAATGTATACTTTCTTTGAGGTTGGGAGGGATTGTTATTACCAAAATATTTTTGAACAGCATTGTCAAACATATTGCTTTTTCATCTTCTATACTTCTAATTATTGCTGAAATTGCAAATTTCCTGTCAGCAACAATTCGTATTATTATTAGTTATGCATATCATATAAAACTGCACTAAGATTCTCTGATTCCTGATGACAGTTCTAAATTTTATAGTCTGGTAATTTTATTCTTATATTTTTGATTTATCACAAAATCACAATACAATTACAATGTATGTATGACATTTAATGATGCCTGATGGTTATTAAATTAAAAACGTCATCAGTGAAACTATCAATTTGATTATGTTATTATACAGGAGAATGGATCAGAAAAGGAGGGAGAGTGATGGGTGCCTGTGGTGCAGAATATTTATATCATTTCTCACACTTTGTAAGTTTGGTGTGGAGCATTAATTTAGATTTAGAATGTAAAATAAATTTTCAGCTGATGTATGTGTGGCATTATATTGAGATCTAACTCTGCTGCTAGGTAATAAAAAGTAACAAAATGTTTTTGCTACAAGTCACATAAGCTTTGATTAATGATTACTCTGAATGTACTATTGACATAAACAGAAATACAGAATTCACTGGGAAGTACTGAAAAAATGGAATAGCTCTGTGGAAACTTTATATAACATATAATTTTTGCATTTTATTGTTTTATGCTTGCAATGTCTTAAATTTGAAAACAAGATCCCAGTTCATAAATAAATAATTCCTTATTGTTGCATTTCACTGCAAACTCTCAATTTATACAATTAAATTACAGCTGATCCTCGTACTAATCAGCAGCCTCTGAGAAGTGCTATACATGTGCTATTCTTACGAGAACATAACCGAATAGCAAAAATTCTTGCTAAGTTAAATCGTCACTGGAAAGATGAACAACTCTATCAACAAGCAAGGCGGATTCTGATTGCTATTTTCCAACACATCACATATGAAGAAATGTTGCCAATTTTGATAGGTGAGTAGAAAAAAATAATTTATAGAATTTCTAATGATTGTCCTATGTAAGAAAGCAGCAGAACAGTAGCTACACAACTTCATATACAATTTTTTTAAAATTTTGATAAGGCTGTTTCAGTGGCAGTTAGAACAAAATGTATGCTCCATAGAGTCACTAACCTGTTTTTTGTAGTGATGCATTTTGAAAGCAGCGGTAACAAGATAATGCAAAAAGGACAAAATGTAGAACATCTCAGGACATTGTGCTTATTTGACTTATGTTCATAAATGAATATCAGGTTAAGATTCCAAAATGTGTTATTGATTATAAACACAAAATTTATTTTTAACGACTGGTTATGGAGCATTTCTCGTGCTTATTTTTCATATCTGCAGTATCAGTTCATGCTTTATGCAATTTTGTCATATGATGACATGGTTGGAGACTGTGGTTGTTATTTGAAGACAAATGTTGATGGTGTTGAGACAGCAATGAGCCACAAATTTCTTTTAAGTTCCGTCATTCAAAAGATACCATTACCAGTTTCGAATCATTACAATTCATCATCAGATGGCTTTCATGCTTTCATTAGAACATGTGGTGCATTTTTTATTGGTTAGGTGTCCTAAAATATAAATAATACTTAATTATAGGCATGCCATACTGATGGTTGCGTTACAGATTTGCATTGGGATGTGACTTACATGAAATGTCAGTCTGGAGTTTTTGTTTTCATTGTTTTCATCCAATAGATGATATTCGTAGTTTTCATGACATTCTCAATAATACAGATTTATGTGTGCAACAATAAGAATGTGGCAAAAACTATGAACATCATCTGTTGGATGAAAACTATTACAACAAAAACTCCAGACCAACATTTTATGCAAGTCTCATCCCAATGGAAATGTGTAACACAGCCATCTGTGTGGCATGCTTATAATTATGTACTATTTACATTTTAGGACAACTAATCAATAAAAAATGCACCACATGTTCTAATGAAAGCATGAAAGCTGTCTGACAATGAATTGTAATTATTCAAAACCGGTAACAGTACGTTTTTAAACAGAACTTAAAATAAATTTGTGGCTGTTTGCTCTCTCAACACCATCAACATTTGAATTCATACTGTTACTAAGACAAGCCTGAGATGTATGTAATAAATTTTTGGCCTATTAATACTGCAATAAACGCAAATATTTTTATTTTTGCTTTTGAGTTTGTAGAAGGAAATGAAGAAAACTCAATTTTTGTGGTTTTATTCATGCCTTTGGGCAAACAGCTGATTTTAATCTTTATTGAAAAAAACATCATGGATGGAAGTGGTACATCAGATTTGTGGCGGTATGTCTCCTGTAAAGAAACCGTGGCTTTGTGTTAATGTTCTAATACTGAATGCCATGTATTGTGTTCATTTGGGTTAATACCAAGTGAGGTGATGCAATGGAAAAACACTGGACCCACAATCAGAAGTATACCAGTTCAAATCCCCATTTGACTTCACAGATTTAGGTTTTCTGTGATTTTCCTAAATCACAGAAACAAAATGCCTGTATGTTCCTTTTAAAAGAACCTGGCCAGTTCCTACACTATTCTTTATCAATTTCAGCTTTGCTCCACCTATAATGACTTCTTTGTAAGTAGGACATTAAATGCCACTGATCCTTGCCTATTATCTCCTTGGGTTAATGAGAATGGATTTTTATCACAAAAGTCAAGCAAAGATAGATAGCTACTTAATGTAAAGATTCATGTTAAGTTGCTGACAGGGACCATTAAAAGACACTTACACATAAGCTTTCAGCCACACCCTTCATCAGGAAAAGACAAACACATGCCATTCATAAGTACAAGCAAGGGCACCACATGCACACATGACCACCAGCACCATCAGCTCGGGCCAGAGCTGCTGAGCTCCAGGAATTGGCAGTCATGAGTGCATGAGATGTGATTGCTTCACACAAGCAGGCACACCACAAGCACACATGACTGCCAGCTCCAACAGCTCGGACCAGAGCTACTGAGCTGCTGGAACTGGCAGTCATGTGTGGGTGAGAAGTGTTTACTCCTTTTACAATTTAAATAACTTTCCAGAACACAACTAAAGTAGATTGGAGAGGAATTCTGCCTTATGCGAGACATCTTTGCATCTTGCATAAGGCAGATTCCTCTCAAATTTTCTTCACAAGCACAGAAATAAGAAGAATTGCAACACACAAAAGATGATTATGAATGAAGTAGATTTTCAAATCTACGTAAATTTATTTATATTTTATGCTTCATACTTTTAATGCAACATATCAGTAAATGTACAAGAATTATGATTTGTCTAAATTATGTAATCAAATTGCAACAATTGTGGATAATGTCAGGTATATTGCAGAGGGTCATTCTTTGAGTAGTGTGATAAGGCCTAGATGAAACATTCTGTGGGGCATGTTAATGCATATCTTGGAAAATCACTCAGGGAAAAGGGAATCTCATACATGACTGTGACTGTTGCACTGTTCCTCACATGATTACATCACTTACGGCATGTCTTACATCTGAATGCCTCCAGTAGGAGGCTAATTGTACAGCTAATTGCCAGAAGTGTCCAGACTATGACCAAAGCAGTATCTGTCCTAGACCAGTGTTTTCCAATTCTTCTGATACTTGTTTTCCCTCAAAAGATACAAGCACAAAATTGAACACAAGTTAGGATAAGGGATGATTAACTCCTGGAATGAAATTATCTTGTGTTAAGATGACAGAGCTCTCTGTAGTTCACAGAACAAGCAGTAGTCAAGATTTGAAACTCCATCAATACCACTTTTGTAAACTCCTACAATTTGTGATCAAAAAAGCAAAACTCACATACAATGCTCAAAATGAATAAGGAAAAGCTGTTTGGAACAATTTTAAATGAGAAACAAACTAAAATAGTGACTCAAATGAAATAGAGTTCTGAGAAAATAGTTTTGCCAGAAATTGTGTCATTTACAAATTATTGGCCACAAAATTCTATGATTACTTCTGCACAGTGGAAGAAACATCACACCCAGTAATAAACAAACAGATAGAGATGCATTTTATTTACTTGTGCAGACACTGCATGCACCACCAAGAGACTTTAATTTCAAAAATATAACCCCTAAGGAGATTACAGAATTCGCCAGATCACTAAAAATAGTAGAACTGCTGGCTGTGATGGTGTTTCTAGCAGAGTATTAAAATTTGGTGATGGCTTGAGAAAAGTACCATGAAGCTAGCTTAATAATCAATAAATTACTCAGGTCATATTTTCTGAATGACTTGAATAAACTGTAGTAACACCCACCTACAAAACTGGAAATAAGCAAACACTTCCAGTTTTTTCAAAAGTGGCTGAGAATGTGGCCTATGTTAGAATACTGACTCATTTAACCAACCACAACTTATCTACTGCTTCTCATTTCATAAAACATTCTCCACAGTGAATGTGATGCAAGACTTCACAAATGTACTCTTTTCAAAGTTAAACAAGAAAAATTATTCTGTTTGTATATTCTGTGACCTTGCCAAAGCCTTTGGTTGTGAAGATCACAAAATTCTACTTGGGAAACTATAGAGTTATGGAATTAATGCATCCCTCTTGCATGGATGCAATTTTACCCTCAAACAGAAGACAGAGGATCTCATTAATTAACTGTATCTGAGGCATGAAGCTAATCTCAGGATGAGATAACATGTGAAGTGCTGTATCTCCAGCACTGGGCCCACTGCAGTTTCTAACTTACATAAATGTATTCCAGTGAGTTTAAAGGGAGATTCAAAAACTATTATGTTTGCTGATCACACAAGCATACTAATCATGATTCCAAATGCAATCATAACAGTCACAGCTCAGACAATAGGTGAAGTTGGCTACATGTGGGTCACAGCTAACAGTTTGTCTCCACTAATCTCATTAACACTCATATTATGCAATTTCGAACCAACAATAAAGATCAACCATTACCAGACATAGACGTGAATGGTCATACACTGAAAGAAACAACTACATAAAATTCTTTGAGGTCCAGTTTGATAACAAGTTGAAATGGACTGAACACACAGATAAACAAATGAAAAAGCTTAGTTCAGCATATTATGCCCTTAGAAGCATCTCTCATTGTGCTGATGAAGAAAAAATGTTGGCCCCTTTCTCGTATTCTCACTACCTTTTTCCATACGGAATTATATTCTGAGCAATGCCCCCAATGTAAACAAACTGTTTATTCAGCAGAAGTGGGCATAAGCATATTATGAAATGCAAATAACCATATGTCTAGCAGAAGCCTAAGGATCCTGGAATTCTTACAATCACTTCCCAATACATTTCATCCTTAATGGAGTCCTAAAAGTCAGTTTCAGCTGAAATGTGATTCACACAGTCACAGTACAAGATACAAAAATAATTTTCATGCAGCCAAAACCTCCTTTCCTAGCGTTCACAAGGGAGTTAGGTACTCATGGGAAGATGTTTAAAAATGCTCCTGTTTAACATTAAGGGAATGCTATCTTGTTCTAGTGTTCACAATAAATGCCATTCAGTATTTGGCAATGAACTTTATTTCAACAAGCGTAGTAAAATGCGAAGCACAGAAAACTAACAACTGTAGATAACAACAGTAACTATGCTGACAGCAGCAAGGATGCTTATTATCATCCAAGATGATTTCATCCACTTGTCATGGCAAAGTGTACTATGCTGTTGTTGCACCAGCCCCCCCCCCCCCCTCCTTTTTTAAAAAAAAAACTGGGTGCTCCCAGTATGTGAGGGAACTAGCACTTAATCTGCCTCTCAGTTCTTTAGAAAAAGGCTGGTGCACATGAAAATTGTTCCTGACCCAAAGTAGGTGTTTTGGTGCCTTCTACCAGTGCTAAAGGCTCCGCCTCCTTCTTGAAGTGCAATATTGTGCTATGCTAATGGAATGTACCCTCATTGGTATGTGCAGGCTTGAGTTATTTTATCAACACCTTCTCCTGTTTACCATCTTTTTTGATCTTGAAAGTGTGCCCCCAGGTGTGATTACTCTGTATTTTACTGAGTATGGTGAATCAGGGGGAGGACACAGGGTATAATTTCTGAGCCACACATGGGTTGTTTTTGCTAAGTCTTTGTGCACAAATGCCAGTCACTCCATGTCTGATAGGTGTGATATGCTGCATGTACCTCATTCTGAGACCAAGTTACTGTGCAAACTGGGTGCTAAGCTCTGTAACAGTCAAGTTGTGCGGGTGCTGGGAAGGTCAATTGTCCTGGAACCCTCAACTGTTTGCCATGTACCATTTCTGTTGGTGAACACTGGAAGTCCTCGTTCACTGCCATTCTCAAACTGATTAGAAGCAGTGGCAATGCGTCTGACCACGTCGATGAACTGTGCATAAGGGTCATTTTGAGTGTATGGTGGACTCCCTCTACCATTCCATTGCTCACTGGATGGTAGTTTGTAGTGTGCAGGTATTTGCAGCCACACAGAAGTGAAACTCATTGAAGAGTTAGCTTTCAAATTGTTTCCCTGCTATCATTTGCTTCTTTTCTTTTTCTGGGGTCACCACTATGGGAATGCTATCTTGTTTTAGTGTTCACAATAAATGTCATTCAGTATCCAGTAATGAACTTTATTCCAACAAGCATTGTAAAAGGTAAATCATAGAAAACTAAACAACAATTGTACATAACAACAGAAACTACGCTGACACAGCAAAGATGCATATTATCATTCACTGTGATTTCTTCCACTTACCACAGCTAAGTGTGCTGTGGTGTCACCACAACGCAAAACACGAAATTTGGAATTCCTACTAGTAAAAAGAAAATTAAAAACATACCTCATTAGCCACTCTTTCAACAAATCATCTGAATAGCTAATGTTAGGGACTGAAAAGAACATGGGATGGGGCAGTGTTTGTTATAAAGCTGTAAGTTACTGTAAATAACACTCTATATTTACAGATTTTGGAATATATTTACTTTGAAGAATACCAGTGAGGTCAAGTAAATATTAAGTTACTTATAATATATATGTGGCAGATCAGAGGAGGCAGCAGCTCTGCCTACGAAAGGCAAAGATCCCAGGTTTGAGACCCAGTCCAGCATGCAGTTTTAGTTTGCCACGAAGTTTCAGTTAAATTGATCTACACAGTCTGGTCTATAAATTTCTCCCCAGTTCTCTTCCTGTAACTTGTCTCTAAATACTATGATCTAATCACTGTTTACTGTTCTTAACGTCCTACTCTCTCCACATACATCACTGTCTTTGTTCTGCCAGACTCACTATAGCAGATTTGTGTGTAGTCACTGAGAACAACAAAATAGGAAAAAGAAATCATGAAAAATGTTATTAGGTCAAAGAACAAGTAAATAATGTATATACTCATTTTTAATAAGTGTTTTCTTACTCGTTTTTATTCTTTGTATACAAGATGGAGTAACCTTTTATATTTTTTATTTATAATTGTTGTTTTTTATCACCCAGAATGTCCTCCCCCCCCTCCCCACCCCCTATTATGGGCTCAGCTACAGATGGTTTAAGGCATTTAACATCAAGATAAAAAGTGCTGCAGGCTCTCCTTCTCATATTGTAAAAATGAATATCACCCAGCGAGCCAAACGAGATACGAGATATTTTGCTATGAGTAAAAGCAAATATCAAAAATTAGCAAACTACATTTTAATTTTTTTGTATTTCATAATTGCTTTAAAGCATGTGCGCTTATAACCTGTTGTTCCTTTCTCAAAGGAAAAGGTGTTGTTCACTTTTTATTAATTATTGATTTAAATATAGGAAATGTTATGTTATTAGTCTAGAAACAAATGGATAGCTTTTTTAGTAAAGTGTAAAGTTGAAGACCATAGCAGCTGTGCTAGGAGCTTGTTCGGTCATCATACTCCAAGCACACTGCATTTAACTTGACATACTGACTGGCTCTTAGAGACATTCCAAGTTCATGCATCATATACTGCTTTCATGCAAGTCAGATTAAGGTGTGTATAGGATTGCAGGATGCAAATGCAGACATTAAAGTATAATTAGAGTTGTTTTGCTTATCTTCATTTTTATGGATGGCTGTTACAACAGCATATTAAAATCTGTCAGGGTGTATGCCCTTTGTCATGTACTGATTAGGAATATAGGCTAATGGTACTCTAATAAAGTCAATCCAGGGTTTTAATACTCTGCTAGAAACACAGTCATAGCTTAAATTTATGTAGGAATTACTATAGTGGCAAAGATAAGTATAGAGAGTCCACACAATCTTCACAATTTCTCACTGCTTTACAGCAGGCTCCATTGTTACAATATTTATTTTACCTGGACAGATCATTATATGATCAATGAAAGCTTATGATCATATGACTCAAATGGACTGTGATGAACTGATGGAGAAGGAAATATAAGTAAAAATCATTTACGTGTCGAATAACCATTCCTCTCTAGAGTTCAGAATTGAGTTTTATATTCTGTTGTAAAATCCTATAACAAGTTGCCAGTAGAAATCAGGCAGGAAATAACAAATCCCCAGATAGTCAAGGACAAACCAAAAGAGTACATTATTAGCCACTGGTGTAATTTATCAGAATACTGAGACTTATGGATTCAAATTCTGCTTAACTTCAGTCTTTTGTGTTTTGTCTTTCTGAGCAGCAGCTGGATGATATAAAAGGAGGATCAGTGTGAGAGGATAAGCATTGTGTCAATTTTTTGTTAGCATACTTTTCACATGAGTAGCCTGCAGTGGTGGCTTGCGCTACTTTAAACATAATGTGAGACATTCCAAAAAGCTCTCCTTCATTAAGAGTTTTATGGATCATGATGTTGGAAAAACTAGGCACCCTACAAGCTAGACAATAACTATTCACATGTGATTTTATTTGGAAGAATGACATCTGGTGTTTCCAAGAAATTCTGAAAAACACTACATTCAGTTTACTTCTATGGAAAGACAATGAGACACAAATTAAATTCTGAAGAAAAGAAATTTGTTTACATCGAATATAGATTTAAGTGTCAGGAAGTCATTTCTGAAAGTATTTGTATATACAGACACAAGCAGTCTGCTTGTGTCTATATATGTGTGGATGGATATGTATGTGTGTGTGTGTGTGTGTGTGTGTGTGTGTGCGAGTGTATACCCGTCCTTTTTTTCCGCCTAAGGTAAGTCTTTCCGCTCCCGGGATTGGAATGACTCCTTACCCTCTCCCTTAAAACCCACTTCCTTTCGTCTTTCCCTCTCCTTCCCTCTTTCCTGATGAGGCAACAGTTTGTTGCGAAAGCTTGAATTTTGTGTGTATGTATGTGTCTGTTTGTGTTTCTATCGACCTGCCAGCACTTTCGTATGGTAAGTCACATCATCTTTGTTTTTAAATATATTTTTCCTGTGTGGAATGTTTCCCTCTATTATATCAAGTATTATTCTTTGTACATTTTTTGTACAATTTTGTATGTATTATTCTTTGTACTACTTAATGTAAAATTTTATATGTTCGTTTTGCTCAAATTATTTTCCATAAATTTACGTGTACTTTTGGACAACATCCATACAATATTTATTGTCTATGGATGGATAAATAAATAAAATAAAATAATATTACTGCACAATTGGTGTAAAACAAAGCATAGAGCTATAGATAGAGATGCCCATTTGGCAGTCAAGAGAGCGGTGCGTGAAGCCTTCAGTGACTACTGCAGCAAAATATTGTAAAGTGTCTTTCACAAAACCCAAAGAAAGTCTGGTCACATGTAAATGCTGTCAGTGGCACCATAAGTTAGTGTCCAGTCACTCATGGATGAGACTGGAACTGAAACTGAGAGTAGCAAAGCAAAATCAGACATGCTTAACTCTGTTTTCAAACAAAGCCCCAGAGCCCAATGTAATTCCTATCAGATTTTATATTTAATTTGCAGCTGAGTTAGCCCTTGCATTAGCTATAATGTATCATAGACTCCTTGAACAAAAAACCGGAAGAAAGCACAAGTCACACCTGTATAAAAGAACAGTAACAGAAGTACATTATAAAACTACTGTTCAATATCCTTGACAGACATTTGCTGTAGAATCATATTATGAGCTGACACATACTGACATATCTTGAACAGAACAACCTTATCCATGCAAACCAGCATGGATTTCAAAAGTACAGATAATGTGAAGCCTGACTTGTAATTTTCTCACATAACATCCTAAAAGCCGTGGATCAAGGCAGTCAGGTAGATGCAATATTGCTCGATTTTTGAAAATCTTTTGACTCAGTACCACACCTATGCTTATTATCCAAAGCATGAGCATATGAGTTATCAGAAGAAATATGTGAATGGACTGAGGATTTCTTGGTAGGAAGGCTGCAACATATTATCTTGGATGGAGAGTCATCAGCAGATGTAGAAGTAACTTCAGGTCTACCCCAGGGAAGTGTGTTGGGTCTCTTGCTGTTCGTGTTGTATGTTAATGGTCGTCCAGACAGTATCAATAGTAACTTCAGACTTTTCACAGGTGATACAGTTATCCACAGTGAAGTACAGTCTGAACAAAGGTCTTCAAATATTCAGTCAGACTTCAATAAGATATCAAAGTAGTGCAATGATTGGCAGTTTGCTTTAAATATTCAAAAATGTAATATTATGTGTGTCACTAAATGAAAAAAAAAAAACATAGTACACTATGAATATAATATTAGTGAGTCACAGTTGGAATCTGTAAACTCATACAAATACTTGGATGTAACGCTTAATAGGCACATGAAGTGGAATGATCAAATAGGCTGAGTCAGGGGTAGAGCAAGTAGCAGACTTCAGTTTATTGGTAGAATGCTAATGATTTGCAATAAGTCTACAAAGGAGATTGCTTACAAATCACTCATGCAACCCAGCTTAGTATACTGCTGTAGTGTATGGCACCCACACCAGATAGGACTAGCAGTTGGTATTGAACATATACAGAGAAGGGCAGCACAAACAGTCAGTTCATTTGGCCCATGGGAGAGTGTCACTGAGATGTTGAAAAAACTGAACTGGCAGACACTTGAAATAGGTTGAAACTATTGCGAGAAAGTCTAGTAACCAAACTTCAAGAACTAGCCTAAAATGATGATGATAGAAATATACTACAACTCCCATAAGGATTGTGAGGATGAGAATTGCAGAGGCAGTCAAACAATCATTTTTCCCTGCTCCATTCGTAAGTGGAATGAGAAAAAGCCCTAATAATTGGTACAGTGGGAAGTACCCAGTTCCCCCTGCCATGGACTTCACAGTGGTTTGTGGAGTGTATGTGTACATGTCATGCAGATTTGTACTATTATAAGTTAGTGACAGGAATGAATAACTCATGTTTGATATTGCATATTATAACATCATTGTTAGTTCTCCCAGTTGTTATATTTTAACATATGAATTAAAAAATGTTTTGCATTATCAGTATAACCAAAGTAATTATTTCTCCCAATAGGAAAACACGCATTTAAAGAGCACTTCCATGCATACAAATATAATAAAAAATTGTGTCCTGGCACATTTGTCGAATTTACCACTGTGGCATTCAGGTATCTTCACACAATTGCACATGGAATTCTAAGGTATGTACTGTATATAAACATTTCTAGACATTTTTAACATTTGCATTTGAGACCATCAATAACATGCTAGTTTTCAATAACATTCAACAGTAGTTTTTCCCTTAATAATGCTACATTAGTTGTTTTTGTGGTTGGAACGTATTGGAACTATTTGTTGAATAGCAATGCTGATAATGCAGACTGTTGCGCTGATGCCATTTATGCTACATTTTTAAGAGATAAGCAATGTTTTTGATTTCCCATTTTTATAATTACCACTTACACAAAAAATGGTTTTTAACTTTCATTGCAATTCTGCTTACGTAATTATGTCCTTAACAATAATATGCTTCTGTAACAAATTTTCTATATGGAAAAAATACCCATAATGCCTAGTTTAATCTTCATATTGTGGCTTACATTTAGGTGTATAAATTTTCTGTGGTTCCATAACCATGTTGCTACTGCAGTTCATGTTACAATATTCAGTTATGTGATGCCAAATGCAGCTCTGGAGGTAAAAGAGACATTTTTAGCTGTAATTTGATCAGCAAGGGGGGAGAAATGTCTGCAGTTCTTGATAGACAGATAATTTGCCAGTGTCTTGAGTTAACTTTACTTGCAATGTCTATCACTGAAGAAAAATGTTCTTAGTAGAATAGTTAATGATGAGAGGGGTAGTCCATGGTATACAGTCACTATAAGGAAACAAGAGACCACTACAAAATAAGTGTGAAATAAAACATAAGGCTATAGGTAAAGAGATGCTGAATGAAACATATTTGGCTGTCAAGAGAGCAGTGTGTGAAGTCCATAATATAATATTACTGATGAATCTCCCTAAAAGCCAAAGAACATCAGGTCCTATTTAAAGGCTGTTAGTGTAACCAGAGTTATTGTCCAGACAATATGGATGAGACAGGGACTGTAACTGAGAGTAGCAAAGCGGAAGAAGAAACATCAAACTCTGTTTTCTAATGTTCTTTTACACATGGAAATCTATGGGCATTCCCTTAATGTGTTTCTCACACCAGTGCAAAGATGAGTAACAGAGGTATAAGTGTCAGTGGTGTTTAAAAACAAGTGAAATAGGTAAAACTCAACAAATTTCTGTGGCTCAGTAGACTCCATATCAAATTCTATATTGAATTTGTGGTTGAGTGAACCCATCTTTAAAACATAAATCTACTGTAGATCCCGTGGACAAATAACTTTGCCCAGTAGTTGGAAGAAAGCACTGATCACACTGATCTACAAGAAGTGTAGCAAAAGTGCTCCACAAAATTCCAGCCCAATACTCTTGTCATCCATTTGTTGTAGAATCTTAGAACAATACTGAGATCAATCAAAATGGGGTTTCTCAAACAGAGTGACCTCCTCTGTGCCAATAAGCACAGATTCCAGGAAGAGAGACCATGGGAAACTTACCTAAAACTTCTCTCACAACATGTCTTGAAAGACACAGATTAAGGCAGTGAGATAGATGCAGTGTTTCTTGACTTTTGAAATGCATTTGACTCAGTACCATACATATTCTTACTAGCAAAAATAAGATCATAAGGGTTATCAAACAAGATTTGTGACTGGACTGAGGATTTCTTGCTGGGGAGGACACAATATTTTACCTTGGATGGAAACTGACTGACAGATGTAGAAATAACTTCAGATATGCCCCATGAAAGAGAATTGGGAAATTTACTGTTCATGTTATACAGGGTGTACATAAAGTCCAGGAACACTTTCAATTATTTATTGCACAAGAACCAAACATTGTACAGATCTCATACATTTGTCATTTTGAAGAGTAACCCTGAATGTTCCCCCCGCCCATACCACTACAGCGTAGTTTGGTAATTTGTTGATAGTCAGTGCTAGTCACAAATATGGAGAGTTCAGGTGTGGAGCAAGCTTTCTGTGTATTGGAGTTCATCAAAAACAAATGTGCTACAGCTGTTCAACAGATGTTTAGAACCAAGTACGGTAAGAAGCGACAAACAAGGGAGGCCATTTATTACTGGCACAACAAATACACTGTGATGGGTTGCTTGTGCCCAGCAAAGAGAAGTAGATGCCCCAGTTTGAGTGAAGTGCATGTGGAGCGTGAACGATAGACATGCATAAGGAATCCTAAGAAATCAGTGCATCATGCATCCCATGAACTCGAAATGGCTCCAATGATAGTGTGGAATGTCCTGTGACAGAAGCTGTCTATGAAACCATTCAAATTACAGCTAGTGCAGAATCTCAATGACGATGACGAAGACAACCATTTTGAGTTTTGTCCACAGTTGCAACAATTGAATGAGGATGGGGATGGCATTGTTGATCAGTTAATTTTTAGTGACAAAGCCACTTTTCACACTAATGGGAAAGTGAACAGGCATAATTGTCAAATCTGGGGTGCAAAGCATCCACACAAATGCATTGAATTTGAGGGTGATTCCCCTAAGGTAAATGTTTTATGTGCCTTGTCACATTGAGCACTGTACGGGGCATTCTTCTTCGCCGAGAACACTTTCACTGGGTATTCCTACTTGGACATGTTGCAGCAATGGCTGATGCCTCAGATTCAATCAGACTCTCCATTCATCTTTCAACAGGATGGGGCTCCACCCCATTTTCGTGGGTATCTGAACACAGAGTTGCAGCATCAATGAATCAGCCGTGCTACAAAAGGGGACAGCTGTTTCATGAAATGGCTTCCCCAATCACCAGATCTCACTCCGTATGACTTTCTTCTATGGGGACACATTAAAGATCTGGTGTATGTACTGCCTCTACCACATGATGTAGCAGAGCTCCGGGAGAGAACACGGGAAGTGACTGCTACAGTCGACAATGCCATGCTGGGATGGGTATGGCAAGAATTCAATTACTGAATTGACATCTGTTGGGTCATTCATGATTCACACATCAAATGTTCGTAAAAAAACTTTCAGAGTTTCTCTTCAAAATGCAATATGCATGACAACTGTACAATGTTTAGTTCTTGTGCAATAAATAATTGAAAGTGTAACTGAACTTTATGTACACCCTGTATATTAAAGAGCTTGCAGGCATTATTAGTAGAGACCTCAGACTTTTAGAAAATGATGCATTTATCAATAATGAAATACTGTCTGAAGAGAGGTGCCGGTCGAAGTGGCCGTGCGGTTCTAGGCGCTGCAGTCTGGAACCACGAGACCACTACGGTCGCAGGTTCGAATCCTGTCTCGGGCATGGATGTGTGTGCTGTCCTTAGGTTAGTTAGGTTTAACTAGTTCTAAGTTCTAGGGGACTAATGACCTCAGAAGTTGAGTCCCATAGTGCTCAGAGCCATTTGAAGCATTTCAAAGTGGTACAAAGACTGGCAACTTACTTTAAACATTCAGAAATGTGAAATATTGCACTTCACAAAATGAAAAACTGTACTGTCATGTGACTGCAATATCAGTGAGTCACAACTGGAATCAGTGTACAGATACTAAAGCCCACGTCACCTAGGATGGTGCTTTCGCGCATAAGGCGGAGAGGAAAGAAAGCGTGAGGGGGTGAGAACCGTGCATGCGCGGCAGCAGAGAATGGGCAAACAAAGTCCACATTACCGAACTGCATTGCTGCAGACCTACTAAATTTACCACAAACTCATAAGATACTACTCCCACCACTCTACAGAACCTAGAACTTAAACAGACGTGCAACACTCATGAATCTGTCCTCCAAAAGCTTCCTTCCCATGGAAGTATCAGTCTTTCTCTAAGGCCTACCTTTTGCTGCACTCCCTTAAGGACCTCTCCTTCTCCCAGTCCCTATGTGTAAACATTTCTTTACCTTTAATCATACCCATCACGCTCAATCCAAAACCAATACTGAGCCCTGCCTCGCTCAGTTTACTCTTCTGTTCATCCAGTTGTGATCCACCCTCAACTGGCCCCTAACCACAGCTGCAGAAAGAACAACCTAAAACTGACACAACCTTATAATCCTCCTTACTGACAAAGGTTCCTCCTCTGCGGTTGTGAAACCTAGGGATTATCTAGCAGTGGGACTCCACCAGCTCTCCCAGACTGTCCATCCCAGAACATCTCTGCTGTCTCTCTCTCTCTCTCTCTCTCTCTCTCTCTCTCGCTCTCTCTCTCTCCCTCCCTCTTCCCCCCCCCCCCTTTCACCACCAACACTTCCTCCCCTCCCACCTTCTACATGCTTCCTAAAGCTCACAAGCCTGACCACCAAAAAGACCGGGCTCCAGATGGACACATGGCACTACAATGTTCAGTGTATAGCCCTGACACATCGTACTGGATTTTCAGCAGCGATTTGTGTAGCAGTTAGCACCACAGTGACACAGCTACCTGCTACAAATTGGTTACTTCAAGGATAGCTTTGAGCCAGACGCCTTGTAGCATGCATTTCAATGGCCCCAAACCATCGCCATTTTCGACATCGGTGGTGTCAAGTGAGAGTTCATTAGAGGGCATGGTGGAGGTCTGTAGTGTTTTCTGATGAAAGCTGGTTCTGCTTCAGTACCAGTGGTGGCCATGTATTAGAAGCAGTTCAGTAGAGGGCCTGCAACAAATCTGTCTGACTGTGAGTGCAAGACACAATGAATCTACATCTGGAGTTATGGTCTGGGGTGTGGTGATTGAACCAGTTGTGCAGCCATTCATGAACAGCATTCCAGGGAGTGATTTCCAACAGGATAACACTTGCCCACATACTGATTTTGTAAGGACTTCCCATTGTCAACCAGTTTTATGAAACAGAATGTGAGCCCTTAGTGTAAGTAATGGAAATGAATGTTTTCAAAAGGACTGAATATAACGTGATAGGAGTCATCATGGCATAAGAGGAGTTTTTTTTTTTTATTTTTTCATCATAGAATTGAAAATTTATAATCTTATCATACATTTTATATGATTTCTTTTTTATTTGCCTTAGGTGCATCAGGTATTCCTCTAAAAGATTCATACGTGGAGCACCAATGTTACATGGCTTGAGATTTCTTAGAAATAACATATGGTTTATTGCGTATGAAGGTTTTGTCAGATTTGTAACGATGACTGTAGTCTGCATCTGCTGGTCTGGCAGGAAGTATAGGGTACTTCATAAAAGAACTGTGTAGCTGCTGTAGACATCTTAGAAGTTTCCCAAAACCAGGCTGAGACTAGAGAACACATTCAAATATCTTTTTAAAACTGAGGGTCAACAATATTAGTTTATAAATTGAGATTTATTCTTTACTTCCCACTCCACACAGTGGCTTGAGCACAGCCATTTTTGGTGCAGTTAATAAGGTAAGTGACAGGCTTTGAGATTTCTTTTAGCACGTCTTAGTGCCAGCACTAGGAATGCCATCCCATTCTGATGAATTTTATTCATTACTATGTGCAGTACCTTTTATTTTTCCTGTCCATTTATTTCCACAAATTCAAAATCAGTGCATTGTATGTGGCAGACTATTACCTTAACAAGTGTATTTATAAAATGAGTTTTAGGAAGCTCTTGACATGAATCATCTTCATGAGAGTTTGCGCCATGTTTGGATTCACTTAAAAATTTCTTAACTGTTAAAAATAAAGGTGCAAATTCTTTTACAAACCTTCATGAACTTTGCTTGAAGTCACATCCAAAACAAAGCTTTTATAGAAAGGAGTATATTCCAGTTTATTCATTTATGTGAAACATATACAATATGGTTTCTTTAAGTGGTATGAACAAAACTATTCCATTGAACAAGTTAACATCATTGTACAACATGTACCAATAGAACAAAAATAAAATTTCATTGCTATCCTTGCAATCTTATGTCAGCGTGAAACCTTCCCTTGTACCTATTATTGCAGGCTCTGCCTCCATTCGTGGAATTTTCCTGTCTGTTCACACACACAGGGTGAAACCTTCCCTTGTATCCATTATTGCAGGCTCTGCTTCCATTTGTGGAATTTTCCTGTCTCTGTTCAAACACACACACACACACACACACACACACACACACACACACACACACACACACGCCTAATATTCATCCTTAGGTGCCAGATGTACCTATTAGACCTCTCATTTATTGAAAAATTAATTTACTTTGTTTTTTCGTAAACAAAATGAAAACAGTACTGTAGATCGAATAACAGTATAAATATGTAGCATAAGAAGACCAGTAACACTATATTACACCTCATATGAAAGCAATGTTTTGCAGGTTAATGACAGCAGGTCGTGAAATCAATAAAGAGCTTGTGCTCAGTGACTTCTATAACAGACCAACAATAGTAACTAAGGAATTTGATGAAATTCTAATTGGAGCAGTCTCTCAAGAATGTCGCAAAGATGATGAAAATTTTGACAAAGAGGTGAGACATTAATATTTGTTGTTCTTTTACTTTCCAGTTACCTTTATAAACATAAAAACTGTCATTGCAGTTGTTATATGAATTTTGACAAGAATAATCCCACTAATGTTTAATAAAGTTATTTTTAATTGAGAACTGCAATATTTGATTTGATTTTCACCTATGATCTGCAGTCAAATGTGACTTTACAGTTTCAGATATATTTTTTTAAAAAATAACATTACTGCTCTTCAGATTAATAAGAATGTTTTTACTAAATTTTCAGTAAAAAAAAACCATCATCTTATGAAACACCCGGAAGTCACTTTAGCAGTCTGGAACCATATTTAATAATAATACAATTTTTTACACATTTGGCTAAGCTCACTTCTGTTTGGCATACTCATTCTGTATATAATACAACAGTGGTTGGTTTCCTACTTTCATGGTGGTTATGGCTTCTAAAACATCAGTTATATACATCATTATTTGCAATATGTGAGCCAAGGAACAATACACATACTGGTGAAACAAAGAGTTAGCAGTAGGTGCTCCAGATACAATAATAGTGAAATTGAGTGCTAGAAAAACAACCTGTAGGGTGTACAATAATAGTGTCATACAGAGAAAACCATTTTAAAACTACTTTAACCAAACAAAGAGTATCCTGTAGATGTATCCTGTGAACTTGCTATGTCTTTTACATACATCTACCATAAAATTCTGTTTTATGACAAAGATAGTTGCTACTCACCATAGAGTGGAGATGCTGAGTCTCAGATAGGCACAACAAAAGACTGTCAGAAAGTGAGATTTTGATGAACAAGACTTTTGTCAAAAATAGATAATATACACACACACACACACACACACACACACACACACACACACACACACACACTCTCACACAAATGCAACTCATGCACATATGACCATGGTCTCTGGCATCTGCAGCCAGAGACTAAGGTAATGTGTGTGTGTTTTGTCTGTTTTTGACAAAGACCTTGTTGCCTAAAAGCTCACTTTCTGACAGTCTTCTTGCTGTGCCTGTCTGCGACTTAGCATCTCTGCTATAAGGTGAGTAACAACTATCCTTTTCATAATGCTGTTACATTCCATTCTGGAATTTTCATTGTTTGTTAAAGTTCTATTTGGGAAACTAAAATGTTATGGCATTAATGGTGGCTCTCTTGCATGATTCCTTGGTATGAGTTTATCATAACTTTTCACACTGTAATTTCTACAGTCCTGCTTTTCAAACCCAAAACAGTTCTTTTTTAACTACAAGTGATGTGTAATGCTTGTGCCAGTAACTTACATTCTTGTAACAGTTCCTAAAATTCTGAATAATGTCTTAACTATAAAGGCTGTAGCATTGTGGTCCACAAGAATTAGTAAGACTATGTTTATCATAATTCCGTGATGACTCAGCTGACCTGTCCCACTGAAAGTTACTATATATGTGCTAATAACTTTCAGTTATTTCTAAGTTCAGTAAATAAATAAATAAACCTTAATGTCAATTAACCTGAAGACAGCCAACTGAAATATGGTGACATATTTGCTATATCATGACAGACATAGAACACAGCTCCAAAACTAAGTGTATGATAACATTAATTATGAGGCACAATAGCTGGTCAGTACTTATTTTCAAAAGACAAAATGTGTAATACTGCTGACAGACACATTTCAAAGTGAACCACTACCTAGCTTTCAGAACAAATATTTCCTTCCTCTGGGATGAGAAGGACATGAGATCACTCAGACCTCAGGATGAGAGAAATACACCTATAGTGAGAATGAGGGAAGACTAAGATTTTTTGGAAGGGATTGGTGGAAGGATGAGTTGCAGCCACATATGGAGTTTTTTTAACATAAGTCCTTTAAAGTAATATGAGGATTAAACAGGACTGGAGGAAAAGTATGTGGGGCTAATGCTTGGCTACAGTGAGAGCATGTTTTCAGAAAAACTGCAGGTACTGAAATAGAGGCTCAGGCAAAATAATATGATTATTGTAAAAGTATGAAATGACTTGGACATTAGTGCAAGGGGATTGGTATTTGTATGTGGACTAATGGAATGCTGAAAGAGTGTTCAGAAAGTAACAGAAAAGAGATAGTCACAATTACACTTGAAAGATTATTAAATACACATATTCCAGTAATTTTATGATAATTAACTGAAACCCTCAGCTGCCGACAGGTGTTCTTGATATACCTCAATGCAGGCAGCTGAAAATGTGTGCCCCAACTAGGACTCGAACCCGGGATCTCCTGCTTACATGGCAGATGCTCTATCCATCTGAGCCACTGGGACACACATTTTCAGCTGTCCACATCGAGGTATATCAACAACACCTGTCGGCAGCTGAGGGTTTCAGTTAATTATCATTTATTCTAGAGAAGCTGCACAGTCAGCGATGGTTTTTGTTCTTTTGATAACAGTTACTGTCTTCATATACATAGTTAAAAGGCTACCTAGCCATTGACCTTCGTCTTTGCGAGTGCGCACAAGTTGCCCAAACTCTTACGGGAATCGTCACCTTAGTGTGCGCGAGTAATGAGTGGATGGGCAAGTATCTATTAGGGACATTATGTATGTAGATTGTGGACAGTTGGGAATGTGGGTCTCACGGGAAGCATGTACTCGGTGGCTCAGATGGATAGAGCGTAATTTTAGTCACTCATACAAGATGTATTACTCCTTCATTCTGAGACGCTCTTCAATCATTTAATTATGGTATGCTGATATCTTTTTCCTTCTTCAGCCAATAACACTGTAATAAAATTAATGCCCATCTAATGTGAGCTGTAAATTAATGCAGGCAGGACCACTATCCTTTCCACCCTTCCCACATTGCTATTCTGCCGTTCACTGAGCCTATATGTGTTCATCCCTAGACAGTCCCTGTTCCCAACTACTTACCTCATGGTTCATATCCCTGTAATAGACCTAGATGCAGTATGTGTCCCATACAGCCTCCCACCACTGCCTACTCCAGTCCGGTTACAAACATCACCTATCCCATCAAGTACAGGGCTACCTGTGAAACCAGGCATGTAATCTATAAGCTAAGCTGCAACCACAGTGGTACATTCTATGTGGGCATGACAATAACCTGCCCACTGTCCTTCCCACCCCTCCCAAGCTAGTATCCTGATGTCCACCTAGACCTAGATGCAAGACCTGTCCCGTACATTCTACCACCACCACACCACCAACTGCTCCAGTCTGGTTACAAACATCACCTATCCCATCAAAGGCAGGGCTGTCTGTGAAATCAGTCATGTAATTTACAGGCTACACTGCAACCACTTTGCTGCATTCTATGTAGTCATGCCAACCAACAAGCTGTCTGTTCACATGAATAGCCACCAACAAACTGTGATCAAGAAACAAGTTGACCACCCTGCTGCTGAGCATGCTGCCCAACATGACATCCTTCCTTTCAGTGACTGCTTCACAGCCTTTGCCAAATGGATCCTTCCCACCAAAACTAGCTTTTCTGAGTTGCACAGGTGGGACCTCTTCTTGCAATATATCCTACATTCCCATAACCCTCCTGGCCTCATCCTTCATTAGTTATTTTTCTCACCCATCCAGCCTCTTCCCCGTTCCCAGTCCACCACTGCACCCAGTCCTTTTTACTTCACTGCTCTTCTGCTACCCCTCCCCCCCACCCCCCCACCCCCCCACTACCCACCCCGACCACACCTCTCCCCGGCCCCCGTTTAACCTCCTGACTGCAACTAGCTGCCCTACCCTCTCTCCACCTTGTCCTTATGTGCTCCCTAGCAACACTTCACCGTCCCCCACCCCTACCCTGCTACCCTCCCCCTCCCCACCCCAGCCTCCTCCTTAACCCCTCCCCCCCCCCCCCCAAGTTGCCACTCCCACCATGCACTGCTGCTGTTGCTCGCAGTGTGGTCTGACCTGACAGAGGCTGCAGTCATGTGTGTGTGTGTGTGTGTGTGTGTGTGTGCGTGTGTGTGTGTGTGTGTGGTATATTTTTGACAAAGGCCTTATTCGCCGAAAGCTTATATTATGACAGTCTTTATTGTTGTGCCTATCTGCGACTCAGCATCTGCGCTTGTGGTGAGTAGCAGCTTGTTTGATATTATTATTATTATTATTATTATTATTCTTTCATCATAGTTTATACATATTTGAATAAAATTCATGAATTTATATAAGATTAAAAGATTGAGAAACTATATATTGTACATGTTTGATATGTTCAGTTTTTGATAGAAAATGAAAAGAGGGTTAGGTCAAATAAACAAACAAACAGTCCTAAAAACATTTTTCAAGAAAGAAATTAAAATTTTGAAAAGCAAAGAAATTCTAATCAGTTTTTTGACAGAATTTTGGAAGTGGCTAAGAATTAATGAAGTGGGAAGCATTTGCTCTGGTGCTTATTGGATTTTGATATATTATTGTAAATAAAATAATATTTGCTCACCGATTGCTTTAAGTCATTTCGGCATCATTTATGTAGCCACCAAAATGTGTACTGTAATACTTCTGTATTAAATATGTGCTCATAACTTACCATGAATATTCTTCTAGTATGAATTTTTCAATATTGTTTCAAGTTTTCTCTCTTCTACTATATATTTTAATATACATTTTACTTCATTTTAATCATTGACTTTGTATTTTATGTTGGTTATTAATGAGAACTCATATATGATGTAAACATTGTCGTCTTCCAAAATAATGAAATGTGTGCTAATTGCTCATTACAGATAGCTCATGAACTGTTCAGGGCAAATAGAACTACATTTGGCTTAAGTCTTCCTGCTATTGATATACAGAGAGCCAGAGATCATGGTGTGCCTTCCTACAATGAGCTTCGTAAATTGTGCGGACTTCCAAAAGCACTTGATTTTGATGACCTCTCTGACACTATGTCTCATACAGTAAGTGAAACATAAATTACATATATTTTTTTTATTTCATGTACATTTTACTACATCATGCTTAGAAACATTCAACTACTACTATTAGTTAATAAAATTAAAATATAAGTTAACTGCAGACCTAAAAACAAGTGCCAGTAATAAATATGAACTTATCAAACTCATTGTGGTACAATCAAAAAAACATTAGTGTATGGCAATAAATCTGTATGTAACTTCAAAAGTAGATAGAAATTAATGGTTTTCACAGTTTAGGTTCAACATGGAAACAGAAACTATGACATGAGAAAGAATACTTGTTAGGTTTTACATTGTTAACTTATTATTAAATCATAACATACCAATACATCTATATTTCTAGCTTCATAAGAGTTAATGACATAGTTCTATGAGACCAAAAGCTATTGCTTAGTTGAAGAGTTTCTGGGATTACTCAGCACTGTATTAACACTAAGAAAATAAAAACAGATCCCAAAATTATGAGTAATCTTAAACAAAAGTAAGTCAGTGTATAAAATTGACTTTTGTGAACTGTGTACAGAGATTTACTTTCATTTAACATCACTCAAAAAATTACATTATAGCAGGCAATGCAAAAATAATTTTTGCACAAGTATTTTAAAAGTTTGATACATACTGAATTATGACACTAAATTAGTGTTTGTTAAGGAACTATACATTTTTATGTGGCATTTGCAAGAGTCTTTCAAATGGACTTCAGTGACAGAACAACATCTAATGGGAGAAATACATTTAACATTTTGCAACTATATTATGAAAAGGATAGATTGCTACTCACCGTAAAGATGACACATTGAGGGCATGATGAAAAGACTGTTACTTTTGACATGAGCCTTCTTTTGAGAGGAGGAAGACACACATTCCACAAGCAAGCACATCTCACACACACGTGACTGCTACCTCTAGCCACTCTGACCAAACTGCAACAGAAATGTGTTGAATGGGAGCAACAATATGGAGGGGTTGGGGAAGGAGCAGATATAGTAGGGCACAGGTGTGAGAAGAGGAACTAGCATTGCCAGGCAGAGCATGTAGGGACTAGAGAAGGCAGGACAGATCTGACAGATGCGGTGTCAGGAGGTTGTGGGGAAGGCTGAGAAGAGGGGAAAAATGGTGAGCAGAAAAGAGAGGAGTAACCAAGGGGAAAGAATCGATTGGTGGGTGCATTGGAAGAGAGCAGCACACAGTGACTGTGAGGGAGGCGAACTGTGAGGAAGTGACAGTACAGAATGTGCAGCAACAGTTGGTTGGAGGATGTAGAAACAGTAGATTACAGTAGGTTGATGCCGGGATGATTTTGGGAGTGGAGAATGTGCTGTAAGAATAACTCCCTTGTGCACAGTTCAGAAAATCTAGTGGTGGAGGGAGGATCCAAATGGCTCAAGTTGTGAAGCAGCTATAGAAATCAAGTGTGTTATGTACAGCTGCGTGTTTTGCCACAGTGTGGCCCACTTTGTTCTTGGCCAGAGTCTGGCAGTGTCCATTCATCCTGGACAGCTGTTTGCTAGTCATACTAAAATAAAAAGCTGAACAACAATTGCAGCAGAGCTGGTATATAACACAGCTGCTTTCACAGGTGGCCCCAGACTCTGATGGTGTAGAAGAAGCCAGTGACAGTACTGGAATAGGAAGTGCTGGGTAAGTGGACTTGGTAGGCCTTGCACCTGGGTCTTCCGTAGGGATATGATCCCTGTGGCAAGGTATTGGGATTGTAAATGGCACAGTTATGGACTGGGATGTTGTGGACTTTGGAATGTGACAGAACACTCTTTAGGAGGAGTGGGAAGGATCTTGAGCAGGGTGTTCCTAACTTTAGGGCATGATGATAGATAATCAAAGACCTGATGAAGGATGTGGTTCATCTGTTCCAGTCCAGGGTGGTGCTGGTTCTTGGGTGGTGGTGGGAAGGATTGGTGGGGTGTGGGGATAAGGCACAGGAAATCTGTATGCAGAGTAGACCTGGGGGATAGCATCTGTCTGAGAAAGCTTTTGTGAGTCCTTCAATATATTGCACTAGGGAGCTCCCATGACTGCAGATATATTGTCCCCTGGTGTCCACGTTGTATGAGAGGGATTTTGTGGTGTGGAAGGGTTGGCATGTGTCAAAATGTCCATGAGGAAAAATGGCCACCACCAAACTGTGGCCAAGAGCAAAGCAGACCACCCTGTGGCACAACACACAACTGTATTTAACACACATTGTTTCATTGGCTGCTTTACGACCCAGGCTAACTGGATCTTCCACTTTGCTACCATCTTTTCTGAACTGCACAGGTGGGAGTTATCCTTACAACACATTCTCTGCTCCCAAAATCATGCTGACCTCAACCTTCAGTAATCTACTGCCCCCATGCCCTCCACCCAACTGTTTCTGCGCCCTCTTTTCTGTCACGTCATCGTGATTCATCTCTCCTCAGAGTGCAACCAGTTTTCTGAGTACCATAACAACTCACCTGCACCTGGAATTTCAAAGCAGATGGGTGATGTAGGCAACTATGCTAACATTAGTTCATAGACACAAAAGACTTGGAGTCGATTGACAGAATCTAAATAGACTGCAGCTGACTGGGAGTGGAAAGTCTTTTTGACTGCATCATGTATTCTGCTTAGTTTTATAGATGAACTTCAGCATGTTTGATTGTAGAACAAACACTGTGCCATCACTGCTAGAGCACCAAAAAAATATGGTGATAATACTATGGCCTTTCTAATATTTTTGTCCTATTTTTTAGGAGAGTTAATACATGTCAGTAGTGCTCCTGACTGAATTGGGTTTGAATCTATCCTCAGATGTTTATATCACCTATTCATGTTCACCTGTTCATCATGACTGTCTTTCATGTAGACAATGTGATTTTTCCATAGGACATTGGACAATGTCACATGATCAGAGGTGCCAACAAAAGCTGGAAGAAATCTAAGCTAAACTGAGCATGGTTAATAGTGTGACTACAAAGGTTTCTGTGGTGTATCAGGTATCAGTGTAACAGAATCTTCAAGTGTTCCACCCTGCATAAAATTCCAGTGTGAGTGCAACATTTCAGAAAGGCTACTCTCTCTTTTCCTCTTCTAGTGAAGTGCAGGTGTGTCACAGTCTGTTTTCTTACTTATGTATCACCGATGGGCATTTAAATCTCGCAATGACTTCTCCATGACAGATTAACAGCTGCCTTGGCAATTCTTGATATAGCAGGCAACTTACATATACCACCCACTGCTGCCTCTACCATACTATGACTTCTGTGGCTTCTGTAGATGGGAGAACAGGAGTTTTCATCATGTATGGCAGTGGTGGGCAGAGAACATGAATTGTCTGCTACAGGTATCATGTCACTCATGTGATAAATAATTAAAACATTACATTTTAATGTAGTCATTAGGTTATTAAAATATTATTTATTGCAGTTGCTATTTTGACACATGGCCATTGTCAAGCATTGTGGAATATTGTAATCCACTCAGTAACATAGAGCTATCGCATGCTGGAACATAGTTCTCAGCAGTGTAAAAGCAAATGTATGTGGTCAAGTAAATTTATCCATTGTTCCATACACCATGCGATCACACATTATAAAGCTGGAAAAATAACAGTAGATATGGAAACACTTAAATCAAAATCTCATGTAGCAGGTATGTTAGATTGTGATCCACATGCCACACTTGCTACATTAGATTTTGAAGTAAGTGTTTAGCGTACCTACTGTTATTTCACCAGCTGTCTAACATGTGCTTGCACGATGTGTGTAAGAGTGGATTAATTTACACCACCACATGCATTTGCTTTTACACCAATGAGGACTATGTCTCAGTGTGTCACAGTTTTATGTAACTGAATGGGTTACAACATCCCACAATGCTTGACAATGACCATGTGAGGAAATTACAATAACAATAAATGATATTTTAACAGCTTAAAGTGAAACAACTTCATTTAAAAAAATTGTGGAGGATTTTGATCCAGTTCTAAACCTGCATTCATCCACTCATTCATTAGTGAACCTACCAACTTTGACAGCTTTATCAGTGCTCAACCACCTGGTGTTGCTGGTATGCAGTCTGATTCTCGCAGTTATGTATTCTGTAGACATCAGCCCTGGAACTGATTATTTAGAGTTGATAAAGCCACAATCATTTGTACCTTGTTCATTCATCTGCAGTCCACCTGTATGTGTTGTCCATGTCTGCTCATTAATATTTATATTTGTTAAACTAGTGCCTTGAACAAGAATATATATACTCTCCTGAATAAATATTAGACGTAAAACAGATTTTTCTTTTTGAAATTACACTTATTATGGCAGTTGAAGGTCCTTGTTTCTACAGGTTTGATACTCTTCACAGTTTATTACTAAAGTTCCTATGTCTTTCAAAAAATATAATACTTTTCATTGCTCACAAAAGTCTCTTGCTCTCAGACATAAAACACACACTCCTACATATCATCATTTTCTTTCTTTTTTTATTATTTATATGCCCTCTTAGCACTGATCTTTCTCTTCATGCCTCTCTGGCTAGTGTGCTGCCCTCTGTTGATCCATGTTGTACCTATTTTGTACACACTGTTTTGTTGTTGCATTCACAGTGTGTGCCTTCTTCATCTAGTCAGCCAGGCTCTGTGACGAAATATCATAAACAGAAAAATAGCAAACTTTACAATGTCAAACAATGGGAAATCCAGGATGAAATGTAGCAATACCAGAGAAGGAAAGTTGCTACTCACCATATAGTGGAGATGCTGAGTCACGATAGGCACAACAAAAAGATTCACACAATTATAGCTTTTGGCCATTAAGGCCTTTGTCAGCAGTAGACACACACACACACACACACACACACACACACACACACACATGCAAACGCAACTTGCATACACGTCTGCAGTCTCAGTGTGGCTTCAGATCTCTTAGACTGCAGACGTGTGTGCAAGATGCGTTTGCATGAGTGTGTGTGTGCGTGTGTGTATGTGTGTCTACTGCTGACAAAGGCCTTAATGGCCGGAAACTTTACCATGTAATATTTGTCTTCATACATACAGTCATCACTCACTCCCAAGGATGATAAATCTTGAATAATCATTACTGACCTCAGGGCAAAGTATTACCACTCACACACTTGGAAGGAATACCAGTGGGGTATATTCAACTATTTAGGGAGGTATATCAATATTATGGCCTCCAGTTCACAGATCAGTGGGTACTGCTAGTCATCACTGCAATAGCCGAAATCCAGTATGACAGTGGAGCTGCAGTTTCTGAAATCTAAGATGACAGTGGCAGGAAATTAAAAATATTGAAAGCAGTGGCTGCAAATTCAGAAATATCCAAAATAGTTATGTTGGGAAATTTGGCAATATCCAGTATGGTGGTGGTGGGAAATTCAAAAATATTGGGATTTTTTTATTTAAATATAAATCCGAGATTTTGGAACTAGCTCACTTATGCTTTCAACCCTTCTGACATTTCTATCCATGATGATGCCTGGTCGGAAAGTATCTAAATGGTCTGAATTTGGCACCATGTTCAAAAGTATGTGAATAACGTGAATTATTTATCAAACATCTGTGAAAATATTGACAATACTCCAATATTTCCATGTACCAAATGGCTGTATTATTTACGGAAAACACTACCATAAGCTTCATTTGAATTGGTACTACATTCAAAAGCATTCAATTATTTATCAAAAGTACGTATTGGTATTGACAATACTAGTATAACTAGGCACTTGTGGTCTAACTGTTGGTTAAACAGTGCTTGTCAATGAACTTAACTCAGTCATTGTATCACAACTGATGTAAGGTGTATCAGAGTCCCCAAATTAAATATTTTTACATTCAAATTATCAGCATTATTTATCAAAACTATGGAAGGGCACACACTCACTCACTCACACACACACACACACACACACACACACACACACACACACACACACACACAAAACATTCATGTCATCTTAAAATAACACGTTGATCAAGCTGTTCACCGTTCCTCCTTGGCCTAAATGAGATTATGATGCTGGTAGTTCAAAAATGATGGATTTATTATCAACAATGTGTAAGGAAACACACAATGTGTAAGTCTATGCTGCTATATATCTAAATTGTTTTATAAAAATCATGTTTAGCTGAAATAATGTGTCGGCTGCTGGAAGAGTGCAGTTATTGTATGAATTACATGATACACCTAAAATATGGCAGTGGACTCTCAAATTAAGTGTCACAATACTATTTCCACGTCTAAATTATCTTTATTATCATTATAAAAGAGTACAAATACAAGTGACTAAAGTAACATACTGAGCAGGCAGTTGAAACTTCATCCTAAACGTAAATGAGGCTATGCTCAAAAACAAGCTGACCAAGCATCAGCTTAGGGGGTATCAAAATAATGCACCAAGAATATAATAGTTACCAATAATGTTAGTGACTGAATAATATAGTTGTATTTTTATTACTTTTGAGGGTGGACACACCTGTGGTAGCATGTTTACCCACTGTCGCTGCATTTTGCTACAGTTTAACACAACAAATCATACTAAAGATGATCTCTGTTGATCAGACCTATAATACATTGCATCACTTAACTGTATATTTTTGTAATAAACAAATGTAACTTAATAACACACGAAATACAAAATGTATACACAATACGGCAAAGAAAATGATGGATGAAGTTGCACCTAGAGAGGCACTTCTGATATCTCAAAAATACTATCTTTCCACCAATATAAAATTATTTACCAAAATTTGTAAAGACTTGGAGTACAAAACATGCAGTTTGTTTATAATAATAAGCCAATATAAGTTTGCTTATCAAGATACTTAAAATTTTGAGTACAAAACACACATGACTTGTGTTTCTGCAGTACTGATGTAGCCTACAGGTTAAAGTGCACTTTTTGAGGTCTGATTGAAGCTGTTATAAACATCATTGGCATTTTGTGACCCCGCACTCAAGAGGTTCCTAGTGAGTGAGATAATGATGGTTGGTTGTTGTGGTAACTATCATTACCCTGATTATGGTGGCTATCATTACCCCAAATGCATGGTGTAGTACATACACCACAACATGACAAATGGTGTTAGTTACTGGATCTCAAATAGTGCTGTGACACAAGAAACTGGCAGTGTATGTGCCATAAGTTGCCAGCAGGTGTCAGCTACAGTATCTCAAACAGTATTATAATAACAGAAACTGACAGTGTATGTTTGTACCATTACTTGGGAGTGGGTGTCAGCCAAAGTCTCCCTTGTTTTATATTCAGTTAAAGATAAGCATCAAACAAAATCGTAACAAATTGGCCTATACATCATCATGTTACAGCAAAATTGTAACAAATTGCCCTGTATATTGCTATATTACAGCAAAACTGTAACAGATTACCCCATATACAGCAACTGTTACACGAAATTGTTACAAATTGTCTCTGTTATTGCAAAATTGTAATAAATTGCCCCGTACATCAATATCTGACAGCAAAATTGTAACAAATTTCTCCATAAATCAATATGATAAAGCAAACAAAGTAACAAATTACCCCATACATTGGTATCTTACAGCAAAATTGTAACTAACTGCCCCTGTTACAGCAAAATTGTAAGAAATTGTCACATACATCTATATGTTAAAGTAAAATTGTAGCAAGTTGCCCTATACATCACCAGTGGGAGTCAGCTACTGGTTCCTAAAACTGTATTCTACCATCAGAAGTTGACAATGTATGTAACAGTGGATGTCAGCTACTGGTTCTCAAATAGTATCCCAAGCATCAAACAAATGGCTCCTATACATCACCACTTTTCCATAAAATTGTAACAAATAGTAAAAAATATAACAAGTTCCCCATTCATCACCATTGTTACACAAAATTGTAACAGCTTAACCTTTATATCTCTAAGTAAGCAAGTGACACTTTTTCCAGCAGGTTGCGACTTGTTCCAACAAACAAAAGCAACTAGTCAGCAAGCTGAAACTTGTTGATGCTAGCAAGCGAAACACTTACTCAGATTCATGACATGACAGTGCATGTCAGTACCCTATCCATGACATCACAAACTATGTCCCCTTTACTATGACATCATCATGATGTCATGCATGAACCGCTGACCTTGACAGAATGATGTCACAATTCAAGATGGTAGAATACATGGTATCACTATGGCAGACAAAACAGCCAATCACAGCATAATATTTTACTGCTCATTAAAATGAAACAGGCACTCAATATGTAGCTACCATCTGGGATTGTGACATCACATGGTCAATGTCAACCCCTTTAAATCAAACTGTTATGATCTACTAGCTGTCACTGAGATGAAATCCTGTTAGTCGTGCAGCAAGTCATCATGGCTATGAGGGATGTGTTAAAACATTATACCAGACCAAGACTCAGACCCAGTCTCCTACCTCTTTCATATAGTACTCATAGAGTGTGGATCCTGTGCAGACTTTTGAATTCAGATCTCACAGAGACGAGAACACAGATCATCATGGCTATTGATCTTTAGTTTGATGACCTGAGTCTTACTTTAGAGATAATTTCTTATTTCTTTTGTTAATAGTGTTGGATAGAAGTTTTTTTCTAACTTCATTGTTTACATATATAATAATATTATGGGGGAACTTCAAAAAGTTAGATTCAAATTATTGTCACAGGGCCAATAACTATTATTGGGCACTACACAACACTTCAAAATAATACAGATACATGACACTGTTTTTCAATATAGTCACCAAGTCTCTGTAAACAGTGGTCAGAGCTATTTACTAATCATTTGATTTCTCGACAAGAGAAATCCACTTTTTGGCCACAGAGCCATTTGAGAACTGTTGTGTGAACACATTCTCTATTGGAAAATCTCTTTCCCTCAGATGTTATTTCAGTTTGCAAAAAGGAGGAAATCATATGGTACAATATCTGGACTTCTCGATGATCATCACCCATAACTATGTGAACTTGGTCAAATCGTTGGCACTATTTCACTAGGTCTGAATGCAACTTTGCATTTGGTCCATGTACCACCAGAATTTAACCATGAATCTGTGTACTTCACCTTTGGAGTATTATCCATACTGCAGCAAAACTGTGTCTTCAAGGACCCTGGAACACCTACTGTCCTCTGACAATGTGACACACTTGTTGCACAATGATCTTAATGTGAGATGACATGTGTAACTTGATTTCTAATATCCTTGTATATGACAAATGCTTTACTGTGCTCAAGTTACTTTTAAGGTTAAATTCTGCATAAAGGGTGATATTGTATATAACACTTCTTACTGGTTTCATATTGACAGAAAAAGTTTCTCTAGAGGTTCTAATAAAGGTGTGTGTCAATTATTTTCATAATTTATGTCTTTACTGAAGATCCAGTTCAACTGTATAATTTTTACTACAGCTAAGTAACATTTTTTTTTACAGTCAATTAAAAAATTGAGGAGTGCTTATAAACATGTAAATGATATAGATCCACTAGTTGGAGGAACAATGGAAGAAGGAATGCCTGGTGCGATTATGGGGCCCACATTTGTGTGCCTTGTAACCAAACAGTTCCTTTTAACACAGAGGTCAGACAGATTTTTCTACCTCAACAGAGATCAAGAACAGCCATTCAGTCCAGGTAAGTGTTGTTTTCTTAGTCGTGAACTGAACTTTATAAAATACAAGAAATACTGTTTCTAATCTTTTGTTATTTAGTATAGCTATCCAACCCTAATAATGGTGTAAGCAGTGCAACCATAATAATGGTGTAAGCAGGATAGTTTTATGCAATGTAATAATTGTGTGACATAGTTCTGATTAAGAAACAAATTTCAATACTGGACGACTGTATCTCTATCAAAACTTTGCACTCTATCAAAACTTTGCCCATCATATGACACTCACATTTATGTAGCTGTTTAAATTGTAAGTTTGGTAATTTTATTTTTAATCAAATTAAGTATATCAATATCATGACTGCAGTATTAATAGAATCTGATATCTGAACTTTTTTTTGTATCCAACAGTACTAAAGTTATGAAACACAGATGTAACACTGTGCAGAGTTAGTGGGAACTACATTCTATTGGACTAAATAAATACCAGTTCAATGGAATTCCGTAGGCTTGTTTTGAATAACTATAGATTCAATTTTAGTGGTTTTATATGCTTGTTTAGCAAACATATTGAAGAGTCCTCTTCACAGACCTCTACTGCCACATATCCGCACACCAGTTCATATTTCCCATTGATAACAATAAATGTTCAGTTTTGCAGGTACCTAGTTATGAATTAAAACCTGGAAATCATCCTCAATGAAAGTAAAAAATACTAATAATACTAAAAACAGAAAGAGAAATTACTTGCAGTATCCACAACATAAATGGTATGATCAGATCCACACTGGATATGTATATGACAGTGACTACAGCAGAAAATTCAATAATAAATAAAATAATTTACCTAGTATGTTATTGTTCACACATGCTTATTATTTTTGAAAAATACTATTACAAATGATTATCAACAATGCAGGAAAAGACAGATTGCTACTTATCATAAAGAAGACATGTCAAGTTGCAGACAGGCACAATTAAAAGACACTTACATATAGCTTTCGACCACAGCCTTCGTCACTGAAAGAGACACACACACACACCATTTACATACACACAAGGAAGCACATCTCATGCACACACGACTGCCAACTCCAGCATCTCAGTCTGGAATGCAACATCATGTGGAAGGCAAGCAGCAGTCGGTAGGGGGTGGGGACGGGGAAGGGATAGTAGTGTACAAGTGGGGTGAGAGATAAACACTGTCTGGTGGAATGTGCAGAGACTAGCCTGCCAACAGGCACAGTGCCAGGAGGTTGAGGGGCAGGGAGGTGTGGATAAAAGGAGCAAAAAAGGGGAGGAGTGGGGAAATATAGGCAGATGGCTGCAAATAAATGATATGGGAGATGAGAATGGGGAGGAGATGATAGGGCAGAGGTCATGGAAACTGTTGGGTGGAGGGTGTGGGGACAGTATGTTGCCATAGGTTGAGGCTGGGATAATTGTGGGAGCAGAGAATGTGTTGTAAGGATAACTTCCATCTGCACCATTCAGAAAAGCTGGTGTGGAGGGAAGGATCCATAGGTCTTGTGTGGTGAAGCAGCCATTGAAATCAAGTGTGTTACGTCTGGAATAGGAAGTGTAGGGTGGGTGGGCTGGGAAAGGGGTTGGGATTGGGATTGGCATAGGGATGGACTAGGATGTTGTGGTGCTTGGGTGGGCAATGGAACACCACTTTATAAGGGGTGGGAAGTATCTTGGGTAGGATGTCCCTCATTTCAGGACATGTTGATAGGTAAACAAAGCCTTGTTGAAGGATGTGTTCAGTTGTTTCGAGTCCGGGGTGGTACTGGTTGATGAAAAGGACACTCCTTTGTGGACTGGTTATTGGTTTGGTAGGAGGACGGGGTTGTGAGAGGAAATGGCATGGGAGATCTGTTTGCAGACTAGGTCTGGGGGATAGTGCCTGTCTGTAAAGTCTTTTGTGAGATCCTCAGCATACTGAGAAGGGGAGCTTTTGTCACTGCAGATATGCCATCCCTGGATAGTCAGCCTATATTTGAGGGATTTTTTTTATGTGAAAGGGGTGACAGTTGTCAAAATGCAGGTGGGTTTAATGTGGACAGAGATGCAGATTGAGCCATTAGAGAGGAGGAGGTCAACATCTAGGAAGGTAGCACACTGGCTTGGGGAGGACCACATGAAGCGTATGGGAGAGAATGTGTTGAGGTTGTGAAGGAACGAAGATAGGATGTCTTGGCCCCGAGACCGGATCATGAAGATATCACCAATGAATCTGAAACAGACTAGGGGTTTGGTGTTTTGGAAGGCTAGGAAGGTCTCCTCTAGATGGTGTAGAAGTGGACCATGCAGGTGTCCATGGCTGTGGCACAGATTTGTTTATATTACTTCTCTTCAAATGAGAAGTAGTTGTGGCTTAGGATAAAGTTAGTTAGGTGTATGAGGAATGAGGTACTGGGTTAGGAGTCTGAAGGGATGTTGGGAAAGGTAGTGTAGACCATACACATGAGGAACACTACAAAAGATTAGTATTTAAATATTTTAACTTCTTCTTGAACTTCAACAACTACTTTTGGTGGTGATTTGTACCAAAACAAGAAGAGATCTGACATTTTTATTATTTTAAGGACATGTGATGAAGCTATCTCCTATCAGAATACTTTATAGTATGGTCGAAATAAACAGTGTGTGCTAAAAAATGAGTATTCTTGCTAGATTAAAGCAGCATAAGACTTGATTCAAATACTGATATTTGTGTTTCATGAGTAATGATCTACCACTTCCCTCTTGCTTACGCAAAACTTCAGTCTCCAAATACATCCATCCTCCTTACACACGCTTCGCAGAGACTCTTCTGCGTTTTCTGTTGAACTAGCATCTCTGGGAGAAAATAAGTGAATGGGAAATATATCGATTACAGACAGAAACTGCAAAAGTATTTAACGAAAGCTCTGAATGTTACAGAGCCCAGTTAGTGCTGCAAAAGTTAATGCATCAAAAGTGTAACAAAGCTCTATATAATTATCTCATTCTAAACTACATAAGCCACATTGTTTTCCCTTTTGGTTTCATACCTTTGTTTTACTGTACTGAAACTCTGTCAGTCACTTTGTAGAAAATGAGCAGAAGGAACATACAATGAGACTATCACTTGCAGTATTGTTTTCTAATAACATGTTTAACATGTGTTTTTCATTTTGTACACAGTATCTCAGCATTAACACAATGTTTCAATAATTTTACAGCACAACTTGAGGAGATCAAAAAAGCTTCTGTTGCCAGCCTCCTATGCACCCACACAGGCATTAAAAAGATACAAAGGAATGCATTCACAGCAATCTCTGTTCGGTATGTGAAGAAAAATTTTATTGCATGTCCAGCATTTCAGTAATTGTTTATGTTTCCATCTCACTTCCTTTTATCTTCTGTTGTCTAATATGGCAATTGGAAAACAACTTCTTAAATACAGAGGCATATTTTATTAATGAAATTAAAAACAATTTTTTAGTATTAGTTGTGGGTATTACTGTATCCAGTAATTTTAAGTATGCAGGAGTGACATTTGATAGCAATCATTTAAGATCTGGAAGCCATACAAAAAAGGGCAGCAAGATTTGTCCAGTGCAGTTTTGAGCAATACAGAAGTGTCCAACCCATTGTAAAGGAGCTGAAATGGAAAACGTTGGAAAGCAAAAGAAAAATTCACATATTAGGTAGCTTGTTTAGAGGTGACACAGGTTGTAGTGCATGGACTGGTATTAAAAATAAGTTGAATGTGGAGGAATGGAAGAGAATACAGAGGTTAAGTCTCTCCCATAAAACCTTTGGAGTACACTGCAAGAAGTCTGTGGGCAGATTTTCTTTTCCAGGTAAATGGGAAAAGGAGTGGAATAGTTCCCCTAGATAGGTCTTCAGTTTCAGGCCTCAGACACTGCAGTTCTTCAAGAAAAGACTTAAATTGGGTCCATACCTCAAGTAAAATAACTTGGCCCCTACACAGAACTGCATTCTTGTTCTCACCACTGGATGAGTCCATCCCTTTATTCCAAAAGGGGCAGCCACTTAAGTTGTCTGACACCTGCTGAGCTGTGTGCTTTGTTCATTATGAGTAGTGACCTCTCTGTAGGTATGAGCCATGGCACTCTGTGTGCACTCTACTGAGGTAATAAATGATACTCAGTTATCGCATTTGTATGTGTAACCTGTCTCACAAAAATGTATGTTGTCGCAGAAGCATGGAAGCTCCGTTGCAATTTAATGTATGAGGCAGTGCTGAAAAGTGATGCCTCCTAATTATTATATGAAAACTCTTATAAAACAAAACAAATATTACTAACATTCTACACCTTAATTCTTCATTTCCACATATTTGCAGCACTGTGCTGCTAGAGGGCTCTGAATTATAGTGTGACATGGCAGTGTGTAATCTAACTGTCAAATTCAAAACATTTGTCCATACATGGAGAACCCTCTCCTTCAGCTTGATAATGCCAGAACATGCATGAGCACTGTGACATCTGCAACAATCTGACACCTTGGGTTCACTGTCATCAGTTGTCCTCCTTACAGTCCCTCCTTGGCCCCACTGATTTCATCTGTTTGTAAAACTTACAGTGCTGGTGTAGTTTGTAGTCGTCGCCACCTGCGGACTGGGTAAAATCAGTGTTTTTCTGTAATTTCTTACTGCTGTACAGCTCACTGTTATTGGAAAAAATTTTTTTATGTTTATTGGAATTTTACATTAAGTACTCAAATTTTGGGGTCAATAATTTAAAATTTGAAGGCACCAATGAAATTTCAAGTCAGTGATATTCATTGCCAGAATAAAAATTGAAAAAGTATTACACTACTGTTATATACAATGAAACATGTTATTATCCTCTAAAAATATTTACAAAACACTTGAAATAAAGAAAAATAACAATAAGCATGAGTTCAGTACACAATTTAGCATTCATAGTGGACAACGGTGTAATAAACTTTGAAGCAGGAGGAAATACACAATCCAACATTACATTCAGTGCACTCATATGAGATGTCCTTGCCTCCAGTCTTTCCTGTTGAACATTTCTACTTTTTGCTACACACCACACACCTCCTTTGTCCTTTTTTCTTCCCTTCTGAAATGTTGGCATGATTAGGGAAGTTTTCATATGACATATAATCCGAATTGTCATCAGGCAGCCCTATTTCACCATCTGAAAACTTGTCAAGGACTTCATAAACCATTTGCTCCAAACGTTTATCCTGTCCACTGCACAAATCAAAAACAAAATCAACATGAAAACACTCAAAATAAATGAAACTGAGAGGATGCCAATGCCAGGCAATGACTATGAAGTAAGCTACAATAACAAAGTCTTTCATAAACACAAAGTATTCCACTGAGTTCGCTGCTGGCATCTAGCACTTGTGGTTGAAACTACGAAGCCTGCAGACCACTCAGACTTTGCGGGAGTTGTAAATATATGTGTGACGCCACAGAGAAACATTGTAACTGCCGAGACGTAGTATTATGTCAGCCGCACAATTCTGTTTCCTTCTGAAGACGTAATATTACATTGGCCGCATGCTAAGTGTTAAAGAACATTTTTGAGGACTTCACTTTGATGGTGATGGAATGGTACAAGCACAGGTGAGGTTGTGGCTCTGTCAACAAAGTCAAACAGTATACAGTGCCAGTATTAACAAACTGGTGTCTCATTGGGAGAAATGTGTTTGTCACTTGGGTGACTATGTTGAGAAATATATAAGCTGACATGAAAAATATATGTAGAATGTTAATAACAATACATTTTATTTAAAAATCTTTAAGAGTTTTCAGATAAAAAATTTAAAGGCACTACTTTTCAGCATGCTCTCGTATTGTTGTTGTTGTGGTCTTCAGTCCTGAGACTGGTTTGATGCAGCTCTCCATGCTACTCTATCCTGTGCAAGCTTCTTCATCTCCCAGTACCTACTGAAACCTACATCCTTCTGAATATGCTTAGTGTATTCATCTCTTGGTCTCCCTCTATGATTTTTACCCTCCACGCTGCCCTCCAATGCTAAATTTGTAACCCCTTGATGCCTCAGAACATGTCCTACCAACCGGTCCCTTCTTCTTGTTGAGTTGTGCCACAAACTCCTCCCCAATTCTGTTTAATACCTCCTCATTAGTGATATGATCTACCCATCTAATCTTCAGCATTCTTCTGTAGCACCACAATTCGATAGCTTCTATTCTCTTCTTGTCTAAATTATTTATTGTCCATGTTTCACTTCCATAAATGGCTACACTCCATACAAATACTTTCAGAAAGTACTTCCTGACACTTAAATCTATACTCGATGTCAACAAATTTCTCTTCTTCAGAAACGCTTTCCTTGCCGTTGCCAGTCTACATTTTATATCCTCTCTACTTCGACCGTCATCAGTTATTTTGCTCCCCAAATAGCAAAACTCCTTTACTACTTTAAGTGTCTCATTTCCTAATCGAATTTCCTCAACATCACCAAACTTAATTAGACTACATTCCATTATCCTAGTTTTGCTTTTGTTGATGTTCATCTTATATCCTCCTTTCAAGACACTGTCCATTCCGTTCAACTGCTCTTCCAAGTCCTTTGCTGTCTCTGACAAAATTACAATGTCATCGGCAAACCTCAAAGCTTTTATTTCTTCTCCATGGATTTTAATATCTACTCCGAATTTTTCTTTTGTTTCCTTTACTGCTTGCTCAATATACAGATTGAATAACATCGGGCAGAGTCTACAACCCTGTCTTACTCCCTTCCCAACCACCGATTCCCTTTCATGCCCCTTGACTCTTATAATTGCCATCTGGTTTCTGTACAAACTGTAAATAGCCTTTTGCTCCCTGTGTTTTACCCCTGCCACCTACAGAATTTGAAAGAGAGTATTCCAGTCAATATTGTCAAAAGCTTTCCCTAAGTCTATAAATGTTAGAAACATAAGTTTGCCTTTCCATAATCTATTTTCCAAGATTAGTCATAGGGTCAGTATTGCTTGATGTGTTCCGATATTTCTACGGAATCCAAACTGATCTTCCCCGAGGTCAGCTTCTACCAGTTTTTTCCATTCATCTGTAAAGAATTCACATTATTATTTTGCAGCCATGACTTATTAAACTGATAGTTCGGTAATTTTCACATCTGTCAACACCTGCTTTCTTTGGGATTGGAATTATTATATTCTTCTCAAAGTCTGAGGGTATTTTGCCTGTCTCGTACATCTTGCTCACCAGATGGTAGAGTTTTGTCAGGACTGGCTCTCCCAAGGCTGTCAGTGGTTCTAATGGAATGTTGTCTACTCCTGGGGCCTTGTTTCGACTCAGGTCTTCCAGTGCTGTGTCAAACTCTTGATGCAGTATGATATCTCCCATTTCATCTTCATCTACATCCTCTTCCATTTCCATAATATTGTCCTCAACTACATCGTCCTTGTATAGATCCTTTATATACTCCTTTCACCTTTATGCTTTCCCTTCTTTGCTTAGAACTGGGTTTTCATCTGAGCTCTTGATATTCATACAAGTGGTTCTCTTTTCTCCAAAGGTCTCTTTAATTTTCCTGTAGGCAGTATCTATCTTACCCCTAGTGAGATAACTCTCTACATCCTTACATTTGTCCTCCAGCCATCCCTGCTTAGCCATTTTGCACTTCCTGTCAATCTCATTTTTGATACGTTTGTATTCCTTTTTGCCTGCTTCATTTACTGCATTTTTATATTTTCTCCTTTCATCAATTAAACTCAATATTTCTTCTATTACCCAAGGTTTTCTAATAGCCCTCGTCTTTTTACCTACTTGATCCTCTGCTGCCTTCACTATTTCATCCCTCAAAGCTACCCATTCTTCTTCTACTGTATTTCCTTCCCTCATTCCTATCGATTGTTCCCTTATGCTCTCCCTGAAACTCTGTACAACCTCTGGTTTAGTCAGTTTATCCAGGTCCCATCTCCTTAAATTCCCACCTTTCTGCAGTTTCTTCAGTTTTAATCTACAGTTCATAACCAATAGATTGTGGTCAGAGTCCACATCTGCCCCAGGAAACGTTTTACAATTTAAAACCTGGTTCCTAAATCTCTGTTTCACCATTATATAATCTATCTGATACCTTCTAGCATCTCCAGGGTTTTCTATGTATACAACCTTCTTTCATGATTTTTGAACCAGGTGTTAGCTATGATTAAGTTTATGCTCTGTGCAAAATTCTACCAGGTGGCTTCCTCTTTCATTCCTTCCCCCCCAATTCATATTCACCTCCTACATTTCCTTCTCTCCCTTTTCCTGCTACAGAATTCCAGTCACCCATGACTATTAAATTTTCATTTTCATCGTCTCATATTAATAATAATAAAATAAATGTATTGTGAAATAAAAAAGAAAATCTAAAAAATGTATAGTATGTCTTGTGATAAAAGACCTGGGCAGAACAACATGTTAGTAAATGCAAATGACAAGTCTGGCAGACTTTGAAATTTCTCAGATTACCTTTTCTTTAGTTAAAATTGTTGGCTAAATACAAATATAACAAATTTAAGAAGAATCAAAACAAAATGTCAACGCAGTGTGGTGTGTTGAATGATAGTCAAAATGTGTACTGAATTATGTGTTAACAATAATTTTGGAATACAGCAGTAGTAAGAAACCCCAAGAATCTGTCTCATTCATGCCTCACCTATAAATTGTCCAGGGGTAGAAACTATTCAGAATGGAACAAATACATAAAATGCATTGTAGAGATAATAAACTGGAAATTTCATTTGAGAAAATTCTGAAAAAGAGTGGTATGTGTTACCAGAAACAATATTTTCATGGAATCAGTTCTTGGTAATTACTTGAGCATTTGAAACATTTGCTGAAACAGCTGGTAGAATGAAGGGGATTCAAGAATCAAGAATTTTATTCACTATAGATCATTTTACAATAAAACTGGCTTCGTCATACAGGATGTAGTAGTACACACATAATAATAAAATAAACTAGTGTCAATACATTATAGTATGCATTTTAAGCATGGCAGTGTACCAAATTACACCATGATAGTTTCTAAAAGTTAATGCAATAAACTATACTACTATCTAATATAATATAGGATTGTATAGTATAGTATACCCTGTACATAGTGTATTGTATACACTATGCAGTTACACACAACTACCCACAGCACACAACAATATGTTTAAATGCAAACAACTTTTAAATGCTAATATCCTCCTCAGGCATCTCAAAGAATTCTTTAGTGTCATGTGGTGCTACAGAAGAATGCTGAAGATTAGATGGATAGATCACATAACTAATGAGGAGGTATTGAATAGAATTGGGGAGAAGAGGAGTTTGTGGCACAACTTGACTAGAAGAAGGGTTCGGTTGGTACGACATGTTCTGAGGCATCAAGGGATCACCAATTTAGTATTGGAGGGCAGAGTGGAGGGTAAAAATCGTAGACGGAGACCAAGAGTTGAATACACTAAGCAGATTCAGAAGGATGTAGGCTGCAGTATGTACTGGGAGATGAAGAAGCTTGCACAGAATAGAGTAGCATGGAGAGCTGCATCAAACCAGTCTCAGGACTGAAGACCACAACAACAATGGATGATCTGACAACCAGCTGTACCATTTAACTTTTTAAAAAAAATTATATCCATAGACTGGACATGAATTGGCAGTTTATTGAACATTTTGAGTGGGATTACTTTGTGGGAATTTTCTGTTCCTGCTAATCTGTGGCACGGTATGTCTAAATTACTCTTAGCTCTAGTGTTGTGTTCATTTATTTCCCCTCTGGCAATAAATTATGAAATATTATTTTTAATATAGAGTACAAACACATAAATGTATATATTTATAATGTATGAATATTATGAGTCTGGAAAAAAGAGGACAAAAGAGCTCCCTGTGACCTCTTTTACATATTATGCGCAAGACTTTTTTTTTTTTTTTTTTGGTAATTTGAAGATGTTCTTGATGTGAGGGGAGTGCCTCCATATAATGAGACCATATGAAATATGTGACTAGAATAGCCCAAAGTATTCCAAGCTCACTACCTCCCTCAGTTTCCACATAAGGTATGCTACCCGAGATATTTTTTCACATATGTGATTGACATGTTCATCCCAATAGTGTTTTGAGTCAGTGTGAATACCTAAGAGTTTTACTGACTTATTGCCTACTTCATTTGATATTCCCATTAAAAGTTGTTGGGTTTTATCAGGAGTGCACTGGAGCTTATTGGCTGCAGACCTGTTCAGGGCCTTATCAAATGCTTCTTTTGTTACACTATTCAGATCTGAAATTCTCTGATGTGTGGTGAGTAGTTTTGTATCATCAGCATAACATATGACAGGGTGGGCTGTCTTTTTAGGTAAATCATTGATAGCTACAATGAAGAAGAAAGGTCTAAGGATAGACCTTAGTGGTACACCTGTGCTGATTTCCATCATGGAAGAATTTACATTTCTGACTGAAACAAATTGTTTTTGGTTACTTAAATAAGAACTTATCACAGTCCAAGTGCTCCATCTCACCCCATAAAACTCTAGTTTCCTCAGTAGTATGTCAACAGGAATGCAGTTGAAAGCTTCGCTTAGGTCACATAATACCAATGATACCATGTTATTGTTTTCAAAAGCTGTTAAGGTTCGCTCAATGATTTCCAAGATGGCCCCTGTTGTGTTTTTCCCCTGCTGAAAGCCAAACTGATTGCTACATATAGGAAAATGTGTTTTTCAAAGAATCTGCTTATTTGTGTGTGTGTATCAGTGCCTAAAATATCTTTGAGAATATTGGAATAATGGAGACAGGTCCATAGCTTTGGGGATGATGTTTCTCCCCTTTTTTTAAAAACTGGGACAACTTTTGATACCTTGAGTGCATCCAGAAAAACTCCAAATTCCACACATTTATTAAAAATAAAAGCTGATGGTTTGGCGATTGAGTGTATTGTCTTTTTAATTATGTTATTCAATAACCAATAACAGCCCATACTTTTAGAACATGAAAATTTGGATACAGCTTTTATAACATCAGCAGGTTAACAGGCAGTGGTGTTCCAACAAGGTCCATTGCAGATGAATTGGTTGCTTTAATACTGTTACTTATTTCTTTAACTGAGTTTGAAAAGTACTGATTTAATTCCTCAGGTTCAAGCAGAGCTGTTTCTGTGCATTTTGGTGTATTCTCTTGTTTTATTATTTGCCATGCTGCCTTGCATTTATTGTGAGCTCTTTCTATACAGTTTTCCACTGCTGCTCGCTTTCTTGCCAGGAGAAGTTTAGCTTTGCAGAATTTTTTGCATTTCAGATATGACCTATGAATGTTCACTCTCTGTTCTGCCCCTTGGTTAGCGGCTTGCTCATGCATCTGGTATAGCATATGCATGTTTCATCTAATTTCTGATAGCTCTTCTGCAAACAAGTTCAGACTTTTCTTCTTCATTTCACTTGGCTACCTCTTTTGTTTCTTCTTTTTTTCTTTTTTTTTACTGGTGAGCAAGAATACCACAAAGCTGTGTACTTTTTAAGAAGTTATCAAGTTATCAAAGGTAATTTCAGCTTCCCTTTTCCAAGATTGACAGTTATATATAAAGTCCCAATCTACACTTTCAAATCTATCAACAAACATACTTATGTACTCTACCTTTTGCCCTTGTACCATTACTACTTCAGGTTCTTGCTTTATTATTGTTATTATTACCTTTATTACCAATTCTACATCATTCACCAGCCACAGCTGGACAGACAGCATCAAGATACAACATTATCAAAATACATGAATACAACTCTACTATGATAGTAATTTAATACCACAAGACATATTTAAGTTATAAATTAGATTACAATAATATCACAACTATAAAATAGGTACAAGTACATAATGAAATTAAATATAACTGTTGCTGTTGGAGTCATGGAACTGAGCTGCAGCTCAAGTAACCACTATGCTATTACTACACAAAATAGTAGTTTTAAACTGCTCCCATGGTAGAGACTGAATGTGAACAGGTAGAGCATTAAACAATTTTAGGGCCACCATTGGAAAGCTGTTTTGTGTCTTTGCTAATCGACACCTTGGCAGGTCGATACTGTCTTTGTTGCAAGTGCTGTATTTGTGGACTTCATTTCTCTTTCTGTAAATATCATGGTTTCTCTTGATGTGGACGAGGCAGTTCAATATATACTGTCTGTAAACAGTCAGAATTCCTTCAATTTTAACTGGTTGCCTTTTACAGAGTGTAAGGAGTAGTGGCTCATGATCTGCAAGTCCACTTCCTACAAGTCTGACTGTAAAATCTTCCCTATGGAAATTCACAACAATATTGTCTATCCAGGCATTCTTATGTGTGGCACAGTTTTTTGTACAATAGAGGTATGATGATCTTAGCATATTGAAGAATGTCCTAGTGACTAGCCTGCGAGTGTTTGGTGATGAGAATGGTATTATAATGAAACTAGAATGCAGATACTTGTGGTCTGTAAATGAGAATCTATGAAGGAAGGTAATAGAGTAATTTTCTTGTGAAACATTGTTAATGGAATTGGAGAAATGATATTTCCACGTTTTATATTAATCATCTTTAATGATCCCATACTGCATTTCATGAAAACATTGTTCATCCTTTGATTTCTTCTGTTTTCCACATTTTATTGTTTTGGTTCCTTGTAATACTTTATTCCAGACATATATTTAAAAGAAACTTCTTCCTTCTTCATAGATCAGTGTGTGTCACCAGATAATTTTTTGTGCTGAAGAAAGCCCTCCTCTCACTTCAAGCCACAAACTTCTAATATTCTCCTTTCTTCAGCCATGTTGGTTAATATTGATCCCTGGCAAGCTGAACTAATTTGCTGTTCCTTATGCATCACACCCAATGCTGACATTTAACAAACTGTTTTTCTCTCTTCTGCACCTAATCAACACTTGTGATTGTATTTTGATTTTCGTTACGTAACAATCTTTACTAAACAATCCATTACATACTTTATTTTTCTTATGTGGAAGTGTTATTAATGCAGAAAAATCTAACTAGCTCATTTTTGTGTTTTAGTATCTAAAGCTTCAGTAGAATCAATAAAAGACCGGACTGATAGGCAATATATACCAGGTTGGCAAACCTTTGTACATCAGTGTGCCATTTTTTCCAGAGAAATGTTTAATACGGCCATGGCATGCCATAAACTAATTATAGAACTAACCTTTGATAGAGCATATTACTCTTTTCTTCTTGCATATTTCCTGCCTGGTTAGACATGTGATATTGCCTGAATATTTGCATAATTTAAGATTTGATAGCACATAGAAATTTGGGTGCTGCTGGTTAATGGAATAAAAAACTAAGTACTTCCAAGTCAGTAATGTTTATTTGCAGGCAGAAATAGAACCTTCATAAAGCAATGAAAAAAAAAAAAAAAAAAAAAAAAAAAAAAAAAAAAAAAAAAAAAAAAAAAAAAAAACACTTACAGTTCATCTAAATGAAAGAAAAATTAGTGTGATTTCTGCTGCTGCAAATTCAACATCAAGTAATTTATATTTGATGCATACTTTGTAACTTTAAATAGAATGCAGGCTGAACTCAAGTCATCTGACAAATGGTTTCTTAGCAATTCTTTAATGTTATTCATTTAGGAAAATAGTGACTCATAGGCATAGGCAATGAAAATATTGTCAAGATAGCAAATGCCAGGTTCTTTAGACAGTTATAAGTATCTGGAATTTAATTCGACATTTCCATAATTTTATTGTTGGCATTTCTGCTCATTTTCCCTGATAGTCTTTCTGATTCATTTACTTCCAATTCTTTTATTGCTTGGATAAATTTTTGAATTGATATTGAACTAGACTGGCAATCAGTCAGTTGCATTTCAATTTCTTCAATTTCAAAGCAATCAAATTAGAAAATTTCAGTTTATCCAGTGAAGTCACATCTGAATACATAATAAATTTTAGTGTCTCTCAATGAAAATTCTTTGATTGAAGAATGTATTACTGAGGAAAATTCCTCAGTGACCTTGCCCTGGTCTGACTTTTTGTGAAAATCCAAATTATTTGTAAATTTTTCAAATTTGGGACATACTGTAGCTTTTGTAAACAATATTGTTATGTTGTGAGGTAGACAAACCAGAGACTGCATTTTACTGACAGAACACTTAGAAGATGCAACAGGTCTACTGAAGATATTGCCTACACAATGCTTGTCTAGTCTCTTCTGGAGACTTGTTGCACATTGTGGAATCTGCATAATAAAGGATTGCCAGAGGACATCAATAAAGTTCAAAGAAGGAGAGCACATTTTGTATTATTGCAGAACACGGGAGGGAGTACCACAGATATGATATAGGAATTGGGGTGTAAATCATTAAACCAAAGACATTTTTGTTGTGGTAGGATGTTTTTATAAAATTCCAGTCACCAACTTACTCCTCCGAATGTGAAAATATTTTTTCGGTGCCCACTTACATATTGAAAAATGTTCATTGCAGTAAAATAAGAGAAATCAGAGTTTGCATGGAAAGATATGTGTTCGTTTTGCCTGTGCACTGTTTGAGAGAAGAATGGTAGAGAAATAACTTGAAAGTGGTTCAGTGAACCCTCTGCCAGGCACCTGAATTGCAGAGTAGTATGTAGACGTAGATTAAAATATAAGAGTTTAGCCTCAAAAGCATGTATGAGATCTGTTGTAACAATAACTGTTTTGTTTGTGCCTTGAAATTGCAGAGTAGTATGTAGATGTAGATTAAAATGTAAGAGTTTAGCCTCAAAAGCATGCATGAAATCTGTTGTAACAATAACTGTTTTGTTTGTGCTGTGAAGCTTTATGTTATTGAAATGCTGGCACACGTCTGTAAAAAAAGTCAATTTTTTAGCCATGTAACATCCATTAACTGTGAATGTTGCACAATTTTTCCCTCATTTTGTTAAAACAGCTCAATTTCTTGAATAATAAATGCAACACTTTTTTTTCTGGAAGCAGTTCCAATACACCATAGTATTCCCCAGTCTCTTGGCTATAAAACACTATTTTTCAACATAATCTCTGTTCAATGTGACAGTCATACACCACCTTACTGGGAGGGCTTGTATGCCCACATTGTGCCACTCTACTGGTTGATGTCGGAGCCAACATCTTGCTGCATCAATAAAATCCCCGTTGTCCGCATACTGCTTCCCACAGAGTGCATGAAGTCATTTCTTGAATTTCCGTAGGTAGTATTGTACAGTTCAGAGTTGATTGTTATGCCATGAGGGAGGACATCAAACAGAATAACCCATTCAAAGTCCCAGAAGACTTTACTAAAGGTGCAGCTTTGAACTTCTTCAGAGGAGGAGATTGTTGTGTTGTTTCAAGTTTAAAGTAACAAAACCATGTTTCATGGCCTGTGGCAATTTTCAACAAAAATCTGTCACGATCAGCCTCATAACAGCATATGAAATTAATTTCTTTTGGTCTAGTTTGACAAAGAGAGTTGTGATTTGTTTCATAGTGCCATTTTACAGATGATGTGCTAGAACATAACACAAACACTGCTTTATTGCAGTTATTATTTAATGATGATCAGTCTCATAATGAAAAATCACATTGCTGTTGTTTTTTATAACACCATCAGCTTCATTGATTCAAATGTATTTGACCACCTAGGAAACCAGAAAAGTAACAGGAACAAAACTATCACCAAACTGTTTCCTATTACCGTACTTACAATGAATCAGTTCATTTTGAGATACGGTTCCATGCTGCACTGAAATATTTTTCACTAGTCACATCTGAGACAGACACACAAGACATTCTTCTTGCTAAATTATATAGCTTGGGAAAGAGACTGTCATTACCCTTTCACCCCTCAAGCAGATCACAGTCTTTATACTATCAATTCAGGTTAAATACATGTCAATCTCATTGGTAGATTGAAAATGAAATGGCACATGGTCTAGTCACTCCCAAAACAAATTCATTTTTTTGGTTGCTAAGAACAACCAACATTCTCTCAATGGTCGTAAATAAATATTCACACATATCACAAAAACTGAGTAAGATATTATTACCACATTATAATTTTGTTCTACCTTATCAGGAACTGAGATTTCATTACAAATTTGATCCATAGTATTAAATGTCTCATTTCTGTCACATACAGACATCATTTGCAACAATCAAAAGTGCAATGACAGAAATGTTACTATTCTGTGCAATGTCCAAAAATTTTGAGTTTGGGTAGGGTTGGGTTGTTTTGGGGGAAGAGACCAAACAGCAAGGTCATTGGTCTCATCGGATGACGGAAGGACGGGGAAGGAAGTCAGCCATGCCCTTTCAAAGGAACCATCCCGGTATTTTCCTGGAGCGATTTAGGGAAATCACAGAAAACCTAAATCAGGATGGCTGGACGCGGGATTGAACTGTCATTCTCCCGAATGCGAGTCCAGTGTGCTAACCACTGTGCCACCTTGCTCTGTGATTTTGACTTTCTCATCTGTGATACAGAGACAGCGATATTTCAGCACTTGTAGCATCTGCAGTTAACAGACAATAATACAATAGTTGTAATGTACTGGCTGGATAATGCTGGACATCATACCCATCTCTGTTTTATCAGCTTGTCTTTCATTATTTCATGGTACTGTAGTAGGGTGAGGCAAAATGTAGGAGATATCTACATGTCCCAATTCTGAACTGATGTTTAGAATTTCCTGGCATAACATTCAAAATCCTACATATAATATTAATGTAAATGGACAAAAATCTATAGCAAACATTTCCAAGCACCTTTCTAATTACTGTAGTTTTCACTGAAATTGGTAATGCTTCAAAACTTATATGTTGTTGTGTTCTGCAGACATGTGCTTCGGATGTGTGGTGACAGATCTGTAAGACAGGAGTGCAGAGCACTTGCCACAGAACATGTAACTGATATCCTTGTTAGTCACTAATGAAAGTATCTCCTAAACATTTTACAACCACCATCCATTGCACTGAGAATGTAGTCTTCTGAATCAAATTTCACTTCCAAACTCTGCTTCCTCTCATGTTCTCACACGATGATCCTAAAGCAGGTGGCTGAGTAGCACTCAGTTAACTATAGTAGAGTGCTGGGTAATTTGAGCATTGGATACTCAAACTAGCAACAAGAAAATAGAATGCAGTTACTGCCTGTCACCAAAGTGGCTGTACTGACATCTGCTGGACTTCAGCAGAACTAGCAGCACCAAGCAATTAAAATGAAAATAAATTCTCCATGCAGACATCTAATTTGTTGGTTCCTTCCAAATCAAAAGAACAGCAAAGCACACCTGATATGACTTATAATAAGCCTCTCAGGGTTGTAACACATATCATACATACATCACATGTGTGGGGGCAGAATTTCTTGTCATGATCATCAGCCTTACTCCCAAAATAAAGGCAGCAGACTCTCTTTACAACAGGACTACAGAGATAACAAAGTGAATGTGTGCTATTTACACAGGAATCAGACACTTCTTTAGAATTGACACAAAATACAAACCTTCATAAACACAGAAAACAAGCAGTCATTTCCAGCAATTGCTGTCAGGCCTCTGAATTCAGATATGCATATTGGGTCTCACATGATGCATTGTGATTCTATAGGAATTATTTGTACACAATTCAATTGCTGTTCGGCAATTACATCTACAGAATAATAAAATTCATAGCATAATAACCAATATGCAGTGATTTCAGGGGTTTTTATCAATAGAGAGCAGTGTGTCACAAGAAAACAGAACAAATAGGAACAAAATTTTTTTTATTTTCAAATTTCTTTGTAAAATAAATGTTGTTGACCAGTGTTACCTTTTTCATTAGGACACTGGTGGAATTTTTATATTCAGCTCAGTTCAGAAATTAACAGTTTTTACTGTTAACAGTACTAACACAATTTCTCTTAGAGACTAACTAAATTCTTATCACTAATACTGACACCTTAAATAGAACTGCTCAATGATTGGCGTAATTTTATTTATTTATTTTTGCCTACTTGTTTCAGGAACCCTCTGGTACATTGCCATGAAATACCTAAAGTTGATTTATCTCCATGGAAGGACAACACATCTGGATATGCGGAAGAAGCATGGTAGTTGGGTTACAGAATATCTGTATTTTAATTAATAAAATTCCAAACATATTAAATTTATGTATAAAATATTTGTCTGTCAGATATTACAGATAACAACAAAAATGTCTCTTGAACCAACTGTACACACATATTTCCATCAAAGAACATCATAAAAGGAATCTTTGTAGTGTGTAATACACATAACTGCTTAACTGACTCAAAAGCCACTTTGACACTATACATCACTTACCATTTTAATGAATACAGTCTACTTGCTGTATAGGCCTACTCAGCGGGCATCTTGAACACAACATCATGTGATTAATCCTGGCATCAGTGTGGTACATGCAATGGCAGTGTTGTTTTATGATTAGAAAATTAATTAGATATAAGATGCACATGAACTGGGATCGTAGTCTGTAGAAATATGCCATTTTGAAATGATTACTGCTTATGTAACTTGTATTGTAAAAGCATAAAATAAGACTAAACATTTATTGAAGGTATTTAATTTATTCTGCATTCATTCCACCATATAAATGATATTGATACATGATTGTACTTGCTCTTTTGTGGTGATTAATTTCCTGGTCTATTACATGAATGATATTACATAAAATTAATGGTAAATTTACATTCTATTTAAAGATGCTGTATGTTTTAATCATCAGACTAAAGTTCTGGAGTTTTGAAGGAATACATAATACATAAAAAAAAATAATAGCATCTCAAAACTTTTAACAAACAAGTCCATTACATTTATTGTGATTATTAGTTTTCCATTTCTTTACCTCTATCTTCATAAAATTCATTTACTGAATAGTAACATTTTTCAAGTAAGTATTTTTTAAGCTGAATCTACATTTTATAATATCTTTTAAATCTTTAATGTGTGTGGCAGAGCATTATAAAGTTTAACCCCAACACTTCTGAGTTCATGTTCTTTTCGTATCTAGATCATCTTGCTTCTTGTGTTATAATTGTGACAGTCTGCATTTGTGTGGAGATTGCTTAGGTTTGCTTTGGTTACAAGTACACATCTGAATATGTGTCGTGATGGCAAAGTCAGAATTCCTAATTTCTGGAACAGTGGTCTGCAGGTCTTGCGTATGGCTGTTTGTGATTATCAGAACAGCCCGTTTTTGTAGGGTAAAAATTTCTTTTAAATTATATTTTTAGCTGGCCCAGAAAGTTATCCCACATGAAGCAATAGAATGAAAATATCCAAAGTGTGCCATTCTGGCACCCTCAGAAGTGCAAACGTTTGCAATAACTCTCATGACAAAGCGGGCTGAGTTAAGTTTGTGTGAAAGATATCTAGCATGATTTTTCCAATTTAAAGCTTCATCTACATGCTGACCCAGTACTTTTTTGAGCTGCACACTCTCTATTTGACTGTCATCCAATTATTTTTTCAAACTGTTTTTTTTTTTTTCATTCAGTGAAAGTTTGTTTGCACAGAAACAAGTCTCAATACTTTTCATGATGTTATTTGAAGTAATACGTAATGAGCTTTTAATGTCACTCACTATTAAGTTTGTATCAGCAGAGAATACAGGTTTGGCTTTATCCTGTGGTAAATGCAAATCATTCACATAAATAAGAAAGAGTAGTGGGCCTACGATGCTTCCCTGTGGGACATCTATGGTTACTTCTTTGTTTTTTGAAATTTAAATTTAGATTGTGTGGTACATTTAAAAAGTGGCCATTAATGTAATCTGCTGTTTTATTTTTCTCTGTGTTTTGGTTTTCACTATTTTTGAGTGTTATTTCTTCATCTTCACAAATACTACTAGTTCCATTTTTTACAATTTTCAATATAATTTTAGATTTGTTAACAGACTTCCTGATTAGACCATCATTAAATAGCTGCTTTGCCTTTGCTATTACCTTCTGGTATATTTTTCTATATGTTTGAAACTCTTTGTCTTTAAATATGTCTGCATGTGTCTGTATATGTGTGGATGGATATGTGTGTGTGTGTGTGTGAGTGTATACCCGTCCTTTTTTCCCCCTAAAGTAAGTCTTTCCACTCCCAGGATTGGAATGACTCCTTACCCTCTGCCTTAAAACCCACATCCTTTCGTCTTTCCCTCTCCTTCCCTCTTTCCTGATGAGGCAACAGTTTGTTGCGAAAGCTTGAATTTTGTGTGTATGTTTGTGTTTGTTTGTGTGTCTATCGACCTGCCAGTGCTTTCGTTTGGTAAGTCACATCATCTTTGTTTTTAGATATATTTCTATATGTTTTTACGTATTGTACAAACTATGGATCAGTGCATGTTTTCATTTCTCGGTTCAATGTTTTCATGGTTACACAGGAAATCCTAATACGCTTGTTATCCAAAGTTTATGGTTCTTACAATACCAGACACACACACACTCATGCAAATGCAACTTACTCACACGTCTGCAGTCTGAGAGAGCTGAAACCACACTGTGAGCAGCAGCACCAGTGCATGATGGGAGTGGCGACTGGGTGGGGGTAAGGAGGAGGCTGGGGCACGGGAGGGCGAGGGATAGTATTGTGGGAGTGGTGGACAGTGAGGTGTTGCCGTTTAGATGGAGGGCAAGACAGAAGGTGTGGAGGGAGAGGGAGTAAGTAGCAGAAAGGAGAAAAATAAGGTGGCAGTGAAATGACGGCTGTGTAGTGCTGGAATGGGAACAGGGAGGGGGCTGGATGGGTGAGGACAGTGACTGATGAAGGTTGAGGGCAGGAGAGTTACAGGAATGTAGGATGTATTGCAGGGAAAGTTCCCACCTGCGCAATTCAGAAAAGCTGGTGTTGGTGGGAAGGATTCATATGGCACAGGCTGTGAAGCAGTCATTGAGATGAGAGATACCATGTTTGGCAGCATGTTCAGCAACAGGGTGGACCACTTGTTTTTTGGCCACAGTTTGTCAGTGGCCGTTCATGCAGACAGAATTTAGTATTTTTATTCTCTATCTGTTGTCTCAAGATTCAACATCAGATGGAGCCATGAGAGAATGACTGAAAGATTTGAATACGCACAATTAGTTTACAATGCACCAAAACTAACTAATAATGTTAGACACACCTTTCACTAGGAACTATCAAGCAATGTGGCCCAGTGGTTAGCACTCTGGACTCACATTCAGGCAGGTCGATAGACACACAAACAAACACAAACATACACACAAAATTCAAGCTTTCGCAACAAACGGTTGCTTCATCAGGAAAGAGGGAAGGAGAGGGAAAGACGAAAGGATGTTGGTTTTAAGGGAGAGGGTAAGGAGTCATTCCAATCCTGGGAGCGGAAAGACTTACCTTAGGGGGAAAAATGACAGGTATACACTTGCACACACACACATATCCATCTGCACATACACAGACACAAGCAGACATTTGTAAAGGCAAAGAGTTTGGGCAGAGATGTCAGTCGAGCTGGAAGTACAGAGGCAAAGATGTTGTTGAAAGACAGGTGAGGTATGAGCGGCGGCAAATTGAAATTAGATATTAGCGGAGTTTGAGGTCTGGCGGATAATGAGAAGAGAGGATATACTGAAGGGCAAGTTCCCATCTCCGGAGTTCTGACAGGTTGGTGTTAGTGGGAAGTATCCAGATAACCTGGATGGTGTAACACTGTGCCAAGATGTGCTGGCCGTGCACCAAGGCATGTTTAGCCACAGGGTGATCCTCATTACCAACAAACACTGTCTGCCTGTGTCCATTCATGCAAATGGACAGTTTGTTGCTGGTCATTCCCACATAGAAAGCTTCACAGTGTAGGCAGGTCAGTTGGTAAATCATGTGGGTGCTTTCACACGTGGCTCTGCCTTTGATCATGTACACCTTCCGGGTTACAGGACTGGAGTAGGTGGTGGTGGGAGGGTGCATGGGACAGGTTTTACCCGGGGGCGGTTACAAGTATAGGAGCCAGAGGGTAGGGAAGGTGATTTGGTGATATCATAGGGATGAACTAAGAGGTTACGAAGGTTAGGTGGACGGCGGAAAGACACTCTTGGTGGAGTGGGGAGGATTTCATGAAGGATGGATCTCATTTCAGGGCAGGATTTGAGGAAGTCGTATCCCTGCTGGAGAGCCACACTCAGAGTCTGATCCAGTCCCGGAAAGTATCCTGTCACAAGTGGGGCACTTTTGGGGTTCTTCTGTGGGAGGTTCTGGGTTTGAGGAGATGAGAAAGTGGCTCTGGTTATTTGCTTCTGTACCAGGTCGGGAGGGTAGTTGCGGGATGCAAAAGCTGTTTTCAAGTTGTTGGTGTAATGGTTCACGGATTCCGGACTGGAGCAGATTCGTTTGCCACGAAGACCTAGGCTGTAGTGAAGGGACCGTTTGATGTGGAATGGGTGGCAGCTGTCATAATGGAGGTACTGTTGCTTGTTGGTGGGTTTGATGTGGACGGACATGTGAAGCTGGCCATTGGACAGGTGGAGGTCAACGTCAAGGAAAGTGGCATGGGATTTGGAGTAGGACCAGGTGAATCTGATGGAACCAAAGGAGTTAAGGTTGGAGAGGAAATTCTGGAGTTCTTCTTCACTGTGAGTCCAGATCATGAAGATGTCATCAATAAATCTGTACCAAACTTTGGGTTGGCAGGCCTGGGTAACCAAGAAGGCATCCTCTAAGTGACCCATGAATAGGTTGCCGTACGAGGGGGCCATCCTGGTACCCATTGCTGTTCCCTTTACTTGTTGGTATGTCTGGCCTTTGAAAGTGAAGAAGTTGTGGGTCAGGATGAAGCTGGCTGAGGTAATGAGGAAAAAGGTTTTAGGTAGGGTGGCAGGTGATCGGCGTGAAAGGAAGTGCTCCATTGCAGCAAGGCCCTGGACGTGCAGAATATTTGTGTATAAGGAAGTGGCATCAATGGTTACAAGGAATCCTCAGAACCTTAGGCCCCCTACAAAACCTTTCACCTGACTCCATCAACCTCCTGGCTCCACCAACACCCCACACCCCTACCTTCTACCTTCTTCCAAAAATTCACAAACCCAATCATCCTGGCCGTCCCATTGTAGCTGGTGACCAAGCCCCCACAGAACGTATCTCTGCCTACGTAGATCAACACCTTCAACCCATTACATGCAGTCTCCCATCCTTCATCAAAGACACCAACCACTTTCACGAATGCCTGAAATCCTTACCCAGTCTGTTACCCCCGGAAACCATCCTTGTAACCATTGATGCCACTCTCCATTGGCCCAAACTCTTTGCCTTTAGAAATGTCTGCTTGTGTCTGTGTATGTGCGGATGGATATGTGTGTGTGTGCGAGTGTATACCTGTCCCTTTTTCCCCCTAAGGTAAGTCTTTCCGCTCCCGGGATTGGAATGACTCCTTACCCTCTCCCTTAAAACTCACATCCTTTCATCTTTCCCTCTCCTTCCCTCTTTCCTGACGAAGCAACCGTTGGTTGTGAAAGCTTGAATTTTGTGGGTATGTTTGTGTGTCTATCGACCTGCCAGCACTTTCGTTTGGAAGGTCACATCATCTTTGTATATATCACAATTCAGGTGATAGTGGAAAAAGTGAAAAATCAATCATGAATCATGTTTCAACATCTTGCACAACATTTTGAACAAGAAAAATGTCATCACCACTGGGTTCTGCGGCTACTCCCACCCATTCAGAAAAGCCATTGAACCACAGCAGCAGCGGAAATGTTGCAGCTGTTTCAGGCCTAACCAGACAAACTCTTTACATGCCTAATCACTATGGACGAGTGCTGAGTGTATTAATATGACCCCAACACAAAGAAGTAAAGCAAGCAATGGAAAAATGTGGATTCAACCCATGCTGAAAAAGGTTATGGCTCAACTGTTATCAGACAAGGTGTTGCCGAGGGTTTATTGGGACTGCCACATGTGGTGCTAAGAGTTTATACTTGTAAGGGGCGTACTATCACGTGAGCATACTGCAGAAATCTCTTGATGATGTTATGGAAGGCTGCCAAGACAGCGCATCATGAGAAGCTCTCCAAGAGTGGTTTTCTTCTTTACACCCCAGATCACTCTGCACAGGACACTGTCCCACACACTCTGCACAGAACACTGCCCCACAGCCTTCTCCTTTGGCTTATCAAATTTAGCCTCACAACCTATATTTTCTTGTCATGGCACCAGGCAGTGTAAATTTCGAAAATTTTTGATGGTAGAGTGCACCTCTTCAACCACATGGTAACACATACCTTCCTCCCCTTCACCCACCATGAACCCCCCCCCCCCAACCCTGCACCTTATAAATCAGGTTTTCGACATTTGAAAACATGTGATAAAATTTGCAATGATAAACATTCTTTACACAGTGATACTATGAAATTCATGTTTTTAAAGTATATTTTCTTATGTTCAAAATAATAAAACCACAAAATGTAATATAAACGACAGGTGCTACCGTCTGTCCCCATAGCAGTGTCACTTTGCTCCCTAATTCTGCTTGATACATATTGGCATAAGTCTGTAGTCTACGTGACTATGACATGTTTTCAACTGCTGCCAGCCACAACATTCAACCAGTTGCACTGTAGCTGTTCGGTGAACGTATGTCCTGTTCCAGTATTAATTAGTAAAGCATTCAGCACTGAGTTTTGGTGAAGAATAAGTGGCCCACCGGTATCACGAACAATCCCGACTTCCCAAAGAGTTAATGCTCGGTGCACACGAGCGATTTATTATCACGAGTTTGCAGCATCATTTTCTCGTGCGTTTCGGCACTGTGTGTGGAACACTATAGGGCCCCTCACATGGACACTTCTGAATGTGTGATTTAAGATGAGCCACACAGATCCACACACATGAATGCAGTCTCAAGTATAAGCATGCAGGTATGTGGTTAAGCTGCTGGTCAGATGCATTCCATACCTGCCTGCCAGTGCATTTAAACGAACATACCAGTGATGTGGCCTTGTCACCAGTGCTGTTCTACTCTCACTCAGTGATTCTTCTGTCTACTGCCTACAGTTCACAACAGAATAGTTGCATACTCTGTTGCAATTCTTATCAGTAATCTGCAATACACAACACAATCATGGTGGATTCAAACTTTTTTTGGAATTTCTAAATATTTAAACTTAGAAAGGGCAACAGTGCTTCTGGAAAGTGCAATCCAAACACTGTACAAATAATAATATAAAGGCAGAAGTTTATGATAAATTGATTGTGTTTTGGAAACCAGTTTTCCTCTAAGCAAACAGTGATGTTTTGCAAATAAATAAATAAATAGAAAACTTACGAAGTCCATTTAGAAAGAAACAGAAGAAAGCTTGTCACTGCAAGCTAAGTGGCAGGTCTCTCGTTTATATTTATGTATCAAGTTTGTGGTACTATGATTTGCTTTTATTTACTCTGCACTACAGCTGCCAAGCACTGCTGAAAATGTTGACTACACATACTGAATTGTGTGACAGTAATATCTGGAAAGTCAGGCTGTTACCAGCATAGTTCCATGCTTCAACACTTTTTCTCCCTCATCTCCTTCTACTTCTGCAGAGTCTCACAATAAGTACGATATCAAGGCACTATTTCCTTCAACACATTTTATGACAAATATCCTAATTGCATGACCACAGAGTAGTAACAGTGGTGAGACTTTTAACTTCATTTTAAGCAATGCATAATTACAAAATTTTCTTGGGTGTTATTGGTTGGCTGATTTGGGGGAGGGGACCATACAGTGAGGTCATTGGCCTCATTGGGCGAGGGAAGGATGGGGAAGGAAACTGGCCATGCCCTTTCAAAGGAATCATTCGGGCCTAAAGTGATTTAGGGAAATCACACAAAAGAAATCAGGATGGTCGAGTGTGGGTTTGAATCATCCTCCTGAATGTGAGTCCAGTGCCTTGGAAATCTGTGTGAATTTTCTTCCATGTAATTTTTGACCAATATCTTAAATAAAAAATATTAATACAATAACCAATACTTTTAATTGTTTACCTTCATGACCTTTGGCCACATTCGTGATAAAGTACTTTGCGTGTCTTGGGAATTATATTAGACAGCGATCATGTGGAAATGGCTGAGGCTATTTTTGATCTTGGAGGGAGTCACCTGTTGCTAGAAACCTGAGAGCAACTGTAACACGTTCCTCTGCAGGAATGCTCTCTGTGTCATTTCAACTCATTTGGTCCTTGACGATGTCTGGAAAATAGTTTCGACAGTTTTGTAATTCTCTTGCAGCTCTTTAATCGAAGAAGTGTAATAGTGATGGAAGCTGTATCGTTTTCTTACGTTCATATTCATAGCTACAACACCTACTACTGTAGTACCAGTAATAATATGCAATTGTCCCACACATGCCACGCTAGAATCTTGAACGCCACACTTGCACACAAGTCGACACCCGTATAGCATGTGTGGAGTGACATTCAGCATAATGCTCATATTCCACACATGTTGCACAGATCCTCCGGATATTGAGACACATACATATTCTTTGCCCATGCTTGTTAGCGACACACTGCAGTGAGAGAATCGAAGTGCGCACACCCAGTGATCTTTATCAAACGATTTTACTGAAACTATTCGGTAAAAATATTTGATTTTTACATTATTCATAGCTTTATATGTCATCTTCATGGTGAAGTGCCAATCATCTCGCTAATGGTCACACTTACTGTGCTGTACGCAGTTAAGTAAAAACTTCGCAAAATTCGAAAAGCTTGTAATGAAAATTAGGAGCGCTGTGATTTTATGTTTGGTGCGTGTTACATCATATGTTGCTGCGTATGATTTGTTTTTTTTTTTTTTTTTTTTTTTTTCCTTAGACTTGCGAGGGTCTCTATATATGTCTCTGATCTCGAGAAAAATGGATCGTTTGGAACGTGTACACTCCCGAATGTACGTACGAGAATGAAATATTCGGAATATACAACATTGATAGTAGACAAGAAGGAGAGTATTTCTCCAAATCGTTAACACACAGAATTTCCTTATCTGTGGCGATGTAGCAGAAACTATAGTTTTTATTTTTCCAGACCAGAACTGTAATTTTTAAGAGTCTTCGACAGCTACTGAAAAAGAGAATTCTCAAGAATGAAAATAGCATTAAATTTCTTCTCTCATGTTACCGCAAACCGAAAAAATGAAGTTTTCCGTAACAATTGGCCGCACTGGTCGCGAATTGCTTGTTTACTGAGGCAATGTTTCAGAATTGTGTCACAATATTTATTGTTTGTGCAAATTATTCTACGTTTTGACAAAAGAAACACAACTAAAGCCATCAACAAAAGAAATGTAGCCACTAGCCATAAATGATGCATTTTCAAATTGAAAAGGTTAACGATTCACACAAAAATAAATCACCAATTTTGGCTGAATTCCCATACCCTGTCATATTTTTAATAGCGAATGACTGGAATAGAAACTTACAAAAGTGTTTTCTTCCTGTTCTTGATCTGAGCAATATAAAAACGATGAGCGTGCCTTTCAGGCAGAATGATACGCACATCTCAGTTGCTGGTTACTCAACTACGTCTTGCCAGACTGGCAGTGTGTGATTCGTCAATAAAATATTATTCCAAAATTGTTAAGGCTTTCGTGGCCACTTGGTGACAAACTGCCTATTGGCTTCTGTCTCGGGTTCGTCGGCCGGCGTTCATCTAATGATTTTACTGACGGTTCGTCAGCATGAGTGGCTGGCATTGTCAAAGCTTCACTCTCCATTGCCAGTGGTGAACTGGAGCCGAGGTGGCATGGTGCCGAAGGGAGCATATTGGAGTCCCACAAGACGCAGCAAACTCACCGCAAGAACACGGCGAGAGAATAGTGCTCCCCCTTAAGATATCGGGGGTCCGATACAAGGCCTAAAAGGTAAAAGTTCGAAATGTGTCTCTCCACAAAAACGTAAATTTTGCGACAAAAAAGAAATCGTGTGAAAACTGCAAGGGCGAAATTACGAAGCTAAATGAACGAATTAGTAGCCTACAGTTCGTAATCAATGCCCTGAAAATGGATATTACTAAAATTCAAGAAAGAAAAACTGAAGTGAACACGCCACGTTTTCTGCAAGATAGTTCGACAGTTTCCGAAAAGTGGACAAAGGTGAAGTGCAGCGGCCGCAAACAAAAAGTACAAGATCAAGAGAATTGTGAAATAAATGTCAGCTTCGTGCACGACAACTTATTTCAAGTACTTTCCACAACAGATTGTGGAAGTGCAGAGTTTAGTGATAGTGCTCATGAACCATGTGAAAAGCAAAAGGATCTTGTAAATAAGCCAGAACAAAAAAAAATCGTTGACGCAGAAAAATAAGAAATCCGACGTAAATTTAGTAAACAAACATCTGCCGACCTTACGTAGTTCCGATGGATTATCCGATTGTGTGAAAAGAAAGAGGAAATAAACAGCGGAGTTAGGCCTACATTTTGTAGCTCCAAAACAATTACAAAAATCGAAATATGTTCAGACAGCCAAGGGCGAAACATAGCTACTGACTTTCGTAATAAAAGCAATGTGAACTTAACTTCCATGGTGAAACCAGGTGCGAAATTCTGCACAGCAACTGCACTAAGCCACGAAAAAATTCCCACATTAAGCAACAAAGGCTTTGCCGTTTTCCTGGCGGGAACAAACGACGTCGCAAGAAACGAAAAACCAGTTCTGTTGCTTTCACTAAAAAGGCGAACTAAGATGTACTAACGTCATTGTATTTTCAGTGCCACATCGTCATGACCTAGCGGAATGGTTCTGCGTTAACAAAGAAGTGGAAAGTGCAAATAGTTTAACAGATATGCAGACGATTTGAAAATGTGACTTTCATTGGTATAAGCAAACTAGGAAGGAGATTCCGTACTAGACATGGTTTCCACCTAAATATATTAGGAAAAAATTTCGTAATTGCAAAAATAATAGAAATAGTAAATGCAAAAACGAAAGTAAGTTGTGACACTTCAAACGTAATTCCCCTCAAGGACAAGACCCACAAACAACTTGGTGAATCTGAAATGAAGCATCACCACTACAAGACAAGTGTGATGTTCTGACATCGCAAGAAAACACCCCAAGTGCTAGCAGTTCACAAGGAAGCATATCAATAACAACAGAACCAACACCTGAAGTATCAGAAACAGCTACACCATCATCATTATCATCATCATCAACAACAACAACAGAAATGCTACACCACCAGCAGCAGCACCCTATCCCAGTGAACGACCTACAAGGTGCAGAAAACGTGTCCTTCTGGAGGATTTTTGGTATCTCTCCAGGGCAAGGAACGGAGTATGACACCACAAAATGTAAATACAAATGTAACCAGTTCTCATCCTCATCATCTGCATATTCTAAGCTTTAACATTCAGTGTCTTAGAAATAAATCATTAGAACTTGAGGTAGCTATGAACAGCGCAAATATTGACTGCATGTGCATTGTGGAGCATTGGTGCAGAAGTTTTGAACTAAGTCGCATTAATATTCATCCGTTTAAATTGGGAAGCCAATATTGTAGAAAAAATACCAAAAATGGAGGTGTATGTATATTTACCAAACCAAGTATCAGCTATAAAAGAAGGTGTAAAGCTGAATCATCGAGTGTGGAAAATCATTTTGAAGCAGCAGCTGTGCAGTTGAATGAAATACAGGGAAAAGTCATAGTCTTAGCAATATACAGACCACCTACTGGTGATGCAGACATATTCTTCAACCAATTAGAAATATTGCTTAACACTCTGTTCACCGATAGAGCCACTGTAGTTGTGTGTGGTGACTTCAATATTAATCTTATGAGTGAAAGTAGGCAAAAAGACCAGTTCCTAAATCTGTTATGTAGTTTCAACCTGCTTCCACACATACACACTCCCACAAGAATAACAAATAATACAGTCAGTCTTATTGATAATATATTTTCAAATGTAGGACGCACAGAAGTTGAAGTAACAAATACTGATTTGGGATTATCAGACCACAATGCTCTTGTCCTCAAAATCCCTTCAAGGCCACTGAAAGAGAAAAAAAACCATGTACAAAAGAAATTTTTTTACAGAAAACTGTGTAGAATTCATAAATATGCTAACTAATGAGGCTTGGGCAGAAGTACTATCCCTAACAAATACAAATGATGCATATAACACATTTTATTCCATTTTCATGGGATATTTTGAAATGTGTTTTCCTAAAAAGCTGTCAAAAATCATGTCACATGGCAATACAAAGCCAAGTTCTTGGATCACAGCTGGCATCAAAACTTCCTGTGGAACCCTAAAGAGACTAATTTCTAAAACGAAAACATCCACAGACCCACAATTCATAGAATATGTCAGGAATTACAAGAGGGTATATAGAAAAGTAATTGCTAAAGCAAAATTCATGAGTAATGATAGTTTTATAAGACAGTTTGAAAACAAATCGAAAGCCATGTGGGGTATTGTGAAGACTGAAATGGGGAAGAGTTGTGAAAACCAGGACATTAATCTCAAAAATTTTAAAAATGTCAATATTAATAAACAAGATTTGCCAAATTATATTAACAATTATTTCATAAATGCAACAACTTCATTAAGCTTAAAATTTACAAACAAGGAAAAACCAGAATATCCAAAAATAGCTTGTAGGATGAGGGTAGAGCCAACAAATAAGGGTGAAATGTTTAAAGTGATACAAAGCTTGAAACCTAAAATTTCGGCTGGCATAGATGTGGTGCCTGTGTCAATCATAACAAGGACAGCACCACAAACCGCAAAGCCCTTTGCTCACATAGCCAATTTATCATTCAGTGAAGGAGCTTTTCCAGAAAGGCTGAAAATTTCAAAAGTGAAGCTATTATTTAAAAACGGCGACAAGTATAAGGTAAAAAACTATCGCCCAATATCTCTTCTCCCAGCATTTTCAAAAATATTACAAAACTGATGAAGCACCGAATCAACAAATATCTAAATGACCATAATTTACTAAACAGAAATCAGCATGGCTTCCAAGCACATAAAAATACCGAAACAACAGTAATGTGCTACACTGAACAAATAATCAAAAATCTAGAAAAAGATTATAGTGTAGTAGGAGTAAATTTAGACCTCACCAAAGCTTTTGACACTGTGAACCAGAACATTCTTTTAGAAAAATTGGAAGTGTTGGGTATATATGGGATAGGAAAAAATGGTTTGAATCATACCTAAAAAACAGAACACAGGTTGTAGGACTGACATCAACTTACTCCAACCACAAAATAAATTCAGTATCAGAGGCAAAAAATGTAGAAATAGAAGTACCACAAGGCAGCGTCCTAGGGCCCATATAGTTTCTTGTCTATATAAATGATTTCCACACCTCAGATGATGCAGCCAAAGCAATAATATTTGCAGATGATACTAGTGTGATAATAAGTGCACCAAAGCAATTGCTACCAACAACTGCTGATAAAGTACTAAATTACATCCACTTTTGGTTCAATGCAAACAGATTAACACTGAATGTAAATAAAACAAATTATATGCAGTTTGGGAAAAGATGTCAAAATGTAAATCTCGATCTGGTGTGGGGTGACATCCACAAAATTGCTGGGGATTCATGTGGATGAAAACTTAAATTTTAATGACCACGTAATAAAACTTGCACAGAAACTTAATTCAGCCTGTTTTGCCCTCAGAATTATTGCAAATGTTTGTACCTCAGAGGGTGCCAGAATGGCATATTTCGGCTATTTTCAATCTCTTGCCACATACGGAATAACATTTTGGGGTTCCACAACAGGGCACCTAAAACAAATTTTTTTGTTGCAGAAGAGGGCCATCTGAATAATAACTCACAGTCATCCACAGACACACAGCAAACCCATATTCAAAAAGCTTAGAATACTTACTATACCATCATTATACATATACAAATGTGTATTGTATGTCAGGACTCACATTGCAGATTTTCAGACAAATGCCGACTTTCATAACTACAATACCTGTAATAGCGCAGCACTCCATACTCAGCGAACAAAAAGAACGAATACACAAAGGCGTGTGAGCCATATCGGTGCAAAACTGTACAACGCACTGCCAGTCAACATCAGGCTGTTAGAAGATGATAACAAATTTAAAACAGAATATAAAAAATTTCTAGTAGAACAATGTTTTTATTCTGTAAATTACTATGTAGGTCAATAAATTTTTTCTGATAATATTTATAGAGGCAAAGTGGAAAATACTCTATCTGTACATAATCATTCATTACCTAATCATTCATTACATTTACATACTTAAAGGACAGCTGTTGTGTGATGTAAATATATACTTAAGCAGTGTTGTGTACATAAGGATTTGCCGTTTAGGGAGGACAAAACTAAAGCCTTATGAAAAACAGACTATGCATTTAAAATAACAAGCAGGGATGTACACTCCTGGAAATGGAAAAAAGAACACATTGACACCGGTGTGTCAGACCCACCATACTTGCTCCGGACACTTCGAGAGGGCTGTACAAGCAATGATCACACGCACGGCACAGCGGACACACCAGGAACCGCGGTGTTGGCCGTCGAATGGCGCTAGCTGCGCAGCATTTGTGCACCGCCGCCGTCAGTGTCAGCCAGTTTGCCGTGGCATACGGAGCTCCATCGCAGTCTTTAACACTGGTAGCATGCCGCGACAGCGTGGACGTGAACCGTATGTGCAGTTGACGGACTTTGAGCGAGGGCGTATAGTGGGCATGCGGGAGGCCGGGTGGACGTACCGCCGAATTGCTCAACACGTGGGGCGTGAGGTCTCCACAGTACATCGATGTTGTCGCCAGTGGTCGGCGGAAGGTGCACGTGCCCGTCAACCTGGGACCGGACCGCAGCGACGCACGGATGCACGCCAAGACCGTAGGATCCTACGCAGTGCCGTAGGGGACCGCACCGCCACTTCCCAGCAAATTAGGGACACTGTTGCTCCTGGGGTATCGGCGAGGACCATTCGCAACCGTCTCCATGAAGCTGGGCTACGGTCCCGCACACCGTTAGGCCGTCTTCCGCTCACGCCCCAACATCGTGCAGCCCGCCTCCAGTGGTGTCGCGACAGGCGTGAATGGAGGGACGAATGGAGATGTGTCGTCTTCAGCGATGAGAGTCGCTTCTGCCTTGGTGCCAATGATGGTCGTATGCGTGTTTGGCGCCGTGCAGGTGAGCGTCACAATCAGGACTGCATACCACCGAGGCACACAGGGCCAACACCCGGCATCATGGTGTGGGGAGCGATCTCCTACACTGGCCGTACACCACTGGTGATCGTCGAGGGGACACTGAATAGTGCACGGTACATCCAAACCGTCATCGAACCCATCGTTCTACCATTCCTAGACCGGCAAGGGAACTTGCTGTTCCAACAGGACAATGCGCGTCCGCATGTATCCCGTGCCACCCAACGTGATCTAGAAGGTGTAAGTCAACTACCCTGGCCAGCAAGATCTCCGGATCTGTCCCCCATTGAGCATGGTTGGGACTGGATGAAGCGTCGTCTCACGCGGTCTGCACGTCCAGCACGAACGCTGGTCCAACTGAGGCGCCAGGTGGAAATGGCATGGCAAGCCGTTCCACAGGACTACATCCAGCATCTCTACGATCGTCTCCATGGGAGAATAGCAGCCTGCATTGCTGCGAAAGGTGGATATACACTGTACTAGTGCCGACATTATGCATGCTCTGTTGCCTGTGTCTATGTGCCTGTGGTTCTGTCAGTGTGATCATGTGATGTATCTGACCCCAGGGATGTGTCAATAAAGTTTCCCCTTCCTGGGACAATGAATTCACGGTGTTCTTATTTCAATTTCCAGGAGTGTATATAGGCTATATTAATTTCATTGAATTGTTATTAACTTCATTTTATTATTTTGTTTTGTACATTTTTACGTATATATTGTTTGTGTACCATTTCTTTGAAATGGCTTACATGTACCCTTGACAACATCCATACAATATTTATTATCAACGGATGGATAAATAAAATTAATAAATAAATAAAGATGTTTAGAATATCTCCATATCTGATCTCAATATATCGAGGAAAGTATCGATCTATATCGTGGAGAAAGATATTGTCGTACCGGTCTGTAAAAATATAAGCTGCACATTTTAAATATGCTGCCGGTATTAGATCTGTATACTTAAGTATTGATTTATCAAGAGATATTCTGTACATCAACAGGCTAGCTGCCTGCTTATCTCCCTTAGAGCAAGAATTGAAAGGAAAACGATGAACATTCAGGCTTGGCGATAACCACTTTGCTAACAATGCAAATTGCATGTAAGTGGCACAATAAAAGGGTCAGTCGTTCGATTTCATCACAAATTGGGGCTGTCTGGAACACTTCGTGCCGACTTTCGTATTTTTTCTTTTCTACAAACGTCACCAACGTAGCAGTTCTAGTGTCAAAATTGCATGGTGAAGTTAAGCGCTGCAGTTTCTGCTGGCAGCGCCGAGCTTCAAATGGCTCTGAGCACTATGGGACTTAACTTCTGAGGTCATCAGTCCCCTAGAACTTAGAACTATTTAAACCTAACTAACCTAAGGACATCACACACTTCCATGTCCGAGGCAGGATTCGAACCTGCGACCGTAGCAGTCGCGCGGTTCCAGACTGTAGCGCCTAGAACCGCTCGGCCACTCCAGCCGGCCGCAAAAACAAATCTGTTCATTTAGATAATGGTAATCTTTTTCAGCAACTGTTTTTGAAGAATGCCTATGAGAAGAAGTAGCACACTAGTCGTGTCAAAAATTGTTATTTAAATTGGAAATTTTATTATTCCATTCACACTGCCACTCCCTAGTACAATCGGACTTCTTCTTTGTGCCACCTATACTTGTTTCACAAAGTTGAAGAGAAAGACTAGACGTGATGGATCCATTAAGTAATCAAGAGTTAGGGCCGTAGATTCGTGTGAGGAAAATTACCAACGGAACATCTTTAAAACACACAGCATCTTAGACACAAAAAGGCGCTTAATGGCTTTTAATGAGAAATAGCGCCACTGTTCGTTGACGATCGTATGCAAAACTACAGGGATGCTTATTATTCTACACTGTCCAGTCACATAAATATGACCACCTGTCAAAGGCCTGACGACGATCGTTTGCATCGTGCACCGCTGCGAGACGTGCACCAATAGTCAATGAGGTTCTGCAAAGTACTGACAGGGATGTGGATCCATACTGACTCCAGTGCTCTGGCCAGCTGCACTAGGTTTCTCGGATGAGGATCAATGGCGCTGTCATTCAGATCGAGGTGGTCTCAAGATTTGTCTCGTTTTGATTAAATCCGGGGAGTCTGGTGTCCAGGGAAGTACGGTAAACTCATCCTTGTGCTCTTCAAACCATGCACGTACACTACAGGCTGCGTGACACGTTCCACTGTCCTGCTTTTAGATGCCGTGGTGCCAGGAAAAACAAACAGTACTTGTGTTTATCCACTGTGACTTCCAGAATTACGAGAGCACCCAGGGAATGCCACAAAAGCTTTCCCCAGATCATCATGCACCCTTCTTGTGTACTCATGTCAAGTGCCATCTAACCGATGGAGCATAAAACGTGATTCATCTGAAAAGGCCGTCTGTCGCCACTCAGTGGAAGTCCATTTTCGGCGCTGGCGTACTAATTACAGCCTTCGTCGTCAATGAACAGCAGTCAGCATGGTTGCATGAAATAGACGCCCGCTGCAGAGGTCCATACGCAGTAACGGTCGCAGAACGTGAGGAGAAACTGTTGGTAACCCCTTGTTTCGTCTGGGCAGTGGATTGCCGCATATCTATTTGCCCGAACACACCTCCGCAGCTGTCATGAATGGCCCGTGGTGCATTCTTGGTACTTGTACCACAGCTTCCTCGGCGCCGATTTTATATAGCATCATTTTGCCATGCGTGGTATACTTTAACCATGGCGGCATATGAATAGGTTACAATCTTAGCCGTTTCTGAAATGTTTCGACCCTTGAGCCGAAAGCCAATGACCATGCCCTTTTGGACGTCAGATAAATTGCTACGTTTCCGCATTACGACAATGACTGCAATATTCAAAAAGATTTCGGGCTTGCAGCCGGTCGTCGTTAGCTTCCATCCACGATATTTTGACTGGAAAACTGCTAGCCATCCTCAGGTGAGCCATCGAAGACTGACGAAGACGCCCTCCGTTCCGCAATATAATGTGCAGCGAGTATTCCGCGCATGCGTCAAAATCATATTGACAGACGAACCACACCGCCCGCCAGCAGCGCCCTCGCTGGTGGAACTGCAGAACTCAGCTGTCTTCGGCGTTGTCCATTGCCTTGGCCATGGGAGTACTCTGACGTCTTCGTCTGGAGCAGATCTTAGAGATGACGGGGTTCCGCGCATTATCAAGCTGGTAGCCATTGTCACGGTTCATAAGATTGTCTGTCATGCGAATTTCCACTGATTCTTTTATGACGGAGTCCCAAAAGGATGTCGCTGTGTCTAAAATTGTTGTCTTGTCATACTCCATTGAGCGTCCACTGGAAATTCATTGCAGACTTGCTAGGTTGCAAAAGGCGAGTACAGCGTTGTTGTTCAGTGCAACGTTCTTCTACTGTTCGCAATGTTTGTCCTATATATGACATGCCACACTGACGAGGTATTTTATAAATTCCCGCCTTCCGCAATGCCGCATCGTCTTTCACCGATCCCAGCAGGTCGGAAATCTTCGATGGTGGACGTAAAATCACTTTCACTTCGAAACCGTGGAGGATTCTTGCAATTTTGAAGGAAATGTTGCCAACAAAGGGAAGAAAAGCTAAAGATATAGTAGGCGTGCTCTCTTCTTTCTCCACTCCCTGTTTTTTTGGCTTAATTGCAAGTGCCTTGCTAATTTGCCTTGTAGAATATCCATTCTCTTTGAAACCCCTCTTCAGGTGGGCAAGCTCTTCAGGCAAACTATCTACATCTGACACTACATGAGCTCTGTGTACAAGTGTTTTAAGTACACTCATTGTTTGCGATGGGTGATGGCAGCTGGACGATTTTAAATACAAATCATTGTGTGTGGGCTTTCGATAAACTGAATGCCCCAGAGAGCCACTGCTGGCGGGCGATGTGGTTCGTCTGTCAATATGATTTTGACGCATGCGCGGAATAATCGCTGCACGCTACATATTGCGGAACGGAGGGCGTCTTCGTCAGTCTTCGATGGCTCACCTGAGGATGGCTGGCAGTTGTCCAGTCGAAATATCGTGGATGGAAGCTAACGGCGACCGGCTGCAAGCCCGAAATCTTTTTGAATGTTTAGTTCGCCGGGAAAATTTTAAATTTCACAATGACTGCAAGGTTCTGCGTCTTCCCGACACACTTTGTATACCTTCCACTGCTAGTGCTGCCACCTGTCTTCTGCTAGTGGTTATTGTGCGTTGACGTCGGGCAAGTGCTCACATTAATATGACTGGCCCGTGTAGCAGTAGACACGAAAGGTGGTGAGTATAGTCTGCACTCTGCAGTGCCCTACATCAGCACACACATGAGGCCGACAAATTTCAGTTCAGTGCAGAACTGCGCAAATGAACATTTTAGAGAAATGTCTTTGTTATTAGAGTTTAACAAGCGATAAGCAGTACTATAGTTCAATTCTTTTATCTTGGCGGCTCGCGCATGCCCGCCTAGACGCTGGAGATTGCTGTGTTGCCAGTTGCACACGACGCACGCGCCAATAGAAGCAGCGCCATAGTATAGCCACAGTCTAACATAACAGTCGCGACACTCACTGCTGTAAAAGTTGTTGCCGTTTGACAGATGGAGCGACACTAGCGCTCCAAGCGGCAGGTAAGGTGAACGTCAGACGCGTTGTAAGCATAATGTTTGTTTACATCCATTTCCTACGTAATTTCCGAATTATTCGAGTTATTTTCTTGCCTCCAAGAGTTTAGTATCGGAAGGCATATATGTTTCTATTAATGATTCTAAAGTAAGCGCAAGTATGGACAAAAACCATGAATAGAGTGGCAAGCTACAACACATTCGTGAAGAAACATTTGTGACATTGGACAGAATTGCAGCTTACCACGTTGATATCAAAAGAATATAAACACACAGATTCACATGTAAGAAGCACAGACATGTACCTCTACATGCAAAAGCGATTGACAGCTCGTTTATCGTTCTGTAGGCCTACTGTGTGTCATTGTTACCTGTTGCCACAAGTACGACCTTAATCTTTATATTATTCAAAGTGGGTAAAGCAACTGCCAAATAGTGGCAGAAATATGCTGAAAACATTATAATGAGCTGATTACACATTACATTTCACGAAAAACCAAACACTTGAATAATTTTCAAACAATCTGTCTGTAGGCACTTTGCTTGTCCCGTAATAGTTTCGCTCGATCTGAACATTCTGACGCTTCACACGCTTTTGTAAGACATGAACAGCTGCACTTAATCTAACCACTTTATTGTCAAAGCACGTCTGTGGTGACGATTCGCACGAATCTGGCACTGATACATGGAGAGCTGAACTGGCTGCTTCTGTGTCATATGACTGTTTTACAGTTTTAGATTGACTGTCGAATCTTTGTGGCAGTTTCCTCTTCATCGTCAGTTGAGGTGGCTTATTTAGTATGTCAAACAGTGTGGGTACTGCATTCCACACGAGTTTGTTATTGTCTGCGTTCATGAACTGGTTTTCTTCGAAATGTAGCGGACAAAACCTAATATTATTATACAGGTAAACTGGGTCTTTCTTCATAAGGTCTTCTCGTCTGCTATTAACAAGCCATTTTCTGCTCCTAGCACGATACATTCATCATTTATACACATATAGTTTGCAATTGAATCCTGACGATACAGTTTAGTAACATGATGGTATATACCTCTCAGGATCCTTAGGAAACCTAAAAGGAGACAGCTGTGGTGTCTTCTTTCTGTTGTTGCTGCAATTCATTGCGCTACAAACGCTCCCGATGGTAAAAACCATTGTATAAATCAAAATAATCAATCACTATTCGCTTTCACGATCGCGCCGAACTCACAGTTCAACCTACCAGCCGCTTGGGGCGCTGCTGGCGCTGTAGGCAACAAAATCGAGGCTAAGTGTCGCGACTGTTATGTTAGACTGTGGTATAGCATAGTTCGCAAGCTTACGTGTAGGGGGGAGCGCGCAGTTCATGAAGTAAAGCCACCACGGCCGCATTAACCCATTCGCTGCTACAAAGACGTGCTCCCTGCATTCCGCGCTGTCCGCGATTTTGTCACTGCACTGCTCGCCTGTGCAGACACATTGTGTTCCGACTGCTTTGACACGCTTTATCATTCGATTCCACAAAAACTATTTGGCTCAAAAATTAGATTTTTACCTATCTTCTTGACTGATACCTTCCCCCCATAAATGACTTAATTTTGTTTCGATGTTCAACGCAGTTATTATGCAGCATTAAATATAGTAAACCTTTGCACGAAATTTTTAAGAGTTTGCAGAGGTAAAAGTCCATAGAGTATACTTTCCGTATGGTCGATTTTAGTTGCCACAATGTTGAGAATGAAATGTGGACAAGATACCTATATATTTCATTTAATTTAAGTACCACATAAGTGTCGTATGTAATATTGAGAAATATTCCACCTTTCGCGACTGTAACAAAAGTTTTATTACACTGGGCACGTTTGGCTTTATTTTAAAGCACTTCAGTCAATCAAAAGGAAGTAGACAAAATACATTAATCAAAACTGTGGACTTACAAAAACATTAGGACTTGAATATACCGTCTGTCAGTAAAGTGCTCAGAGCTATGTCAAATATAATTTTGTGTGTGGCACACACAAACAGCATTTATTTGCTAAAACACTGATGAGTCAACACAAACGTTGAATATTGTGATACCGCAGCATAAAACTACGAAAGGTGACTTGGCAATGGAGGACACAAAATACAGTCCTCTTATGATGCTTCAAAAGAGAGAAACGCGTCTGGTCTAAATAAGTCGCTTATTACAGTTGCAGAAGAGGGATATATTTCAATACCATTGGTAAAACTGCGACTGTGGAACAAAAACAAGAAATAGAACATGAATACCATTGTGTATGTGCCATACCTTTCACCGATGGAAGTGCTTTAAAATAAAGCCAAACGCGCCGTGTGTATATAAAACTTTTATTACAGTCGCGAAAGACGGAATATTTCTCAGTATTACATACGACACCTATGTGGTACTTAAATTAAATGAGATATTGTTATACAGTAAATATTATATGAAATTTAGGTATCTTGTCCACATTTCATTCTCAACATTGTGGCAACTAAAATCGACCATACGGGAAGTATACGCTATGGACTTTTACCTCTGCAAACTCTTCAAAATTTCGTGCGATGGTTTACTGCATTTAATGCTGCACGTCAAAACAAAATTAAGTCATTTATGGGGGGAAGGTATCAGGCAAGAAGACGTGTAAAAATCAAATTTTTGGGCCAAATAGTTTTTGTGAAATCGAATGATAAGTGTGTCAAAGCAGTGGGAACACCATGTGTCTGCACAAGCGAGAAGTGCAGTGATGACAAAATCGCGCACAGCGCGGAATGTGGGGAGCACGTGTCTGCAGCAGCGAAAAAGTTAATGAAGAGGCAAAGCACTAGAAATTTCATTCAAACGAATAAAATTCGTGAAGTAAGGCACTCCAATGTTGTTTTTAAATAAAGAAAATATTAAGCACCGCACAAGGTTTGAACTCATAACCATTCACTTAGCAGCCCAACACCTTAACCGTTCCGCCACCTCAGCTCATTGAACAGCGTTACTCCATAACGAGTCTAACACCTCACGCAGCTACTTATAAACACTGTTGGTATGACTATGAATTACTCACGCTTCGTCGAAGTACAATAGGAAATAAACAATTACAGTTGTTCTTTATTGCGAAAAAGCAGTTCGTGAGATTGAAACAAACACCTTTCCTTGCTATAGCCTGAATTAGGAGTCTTATTGCTTGTTTGATTTAATTAATTAATAGAATATGAAGCAATTGGTATAAAGAATGCTTTTTCCAAACTTTCTGTAAAAGAAAGTGTGCTATCAAGACATTGCTTTTGTTCTATTACTTTATTTATGACTGAACGTTTCCAAAAATGAAGACACTCGTCCGTGCTCTGCACTGCTGTCGAGATCTGGCAACGTCGTTCTCTGTTCATTGGCTGACTGTGTTTTGTGACGTCAGATGCGCAGAACGAACCTAAACTCGGCCGCCAAGATATATGACGAGCACTTTAACATGGGATAACCAGTAGCAGTAACTATGTTGAAGTAAATAGCACAACATACGGAGTCCAAATCAAAGTCATTACCAATAATTACAACATCTTGTAAGCTTGCGGTGTTTGCTATGTGTGTCATAAAATAAAGAGGCCGATATACACTATGCGATCAAAAGTATCCGGACACCTGGCTGAAAATGACTTACAAGTTCGTGGCGCCCGCCATCGGTAATGCTGGAATTCAATGTGATGTTGGCCCACCCTTAGCCTTGACGACAGCTTCCACTCGGGCAGGCATACCTTCAATCAGGTGCTGGAAGGTTTCTTGGGGAATGGCAGCCCATTCTTCACGGAGTGCTGCACTGAGGAGGGGTATCGATGTCGGTCGGTGAGGCCTGGCACGAAGTCGGCCTTCCAAAACATCCCAAAGGTGTTTTATAGGATTCAGGTCTGTCCGGGCCAGTTCATTACAGGGATGTTATTGACGTGTAACCACTCCGCCACAGGCCGTGCATTATGAACAGGTGCTCAATCGTGTTGAAAGATTCAATCGCCATCCCCAAATTGCTCTTCAACAGTGGGTAGCAATAAGGTGCTTAAAACATCAATGTAGGCCTGTGCTGTGATATGCCATGCAAAACAAAAGGGGTGCAACCCCCTCCATGAAAAACACGACCACACCATAACATCACTGCCTCCGAATTTTACTGCTGGCACTACACATGCTGGCAGATGACGTTCCCCGGGCATTCACCATACCCACACCATGCCATCGGATCGCCATATTGTGTACAGTGATTCGTCACTGCACACAAAATTTTTACACTGTTCAATCGTCCAATGTTTACGCTCCTTACACCAAGCGAGGCGTCGTTTGGCATTTACCGGCGTGATGTGTGGCTTATGAGCAGCTGCTTGACCATGAAATCCAAGTTTCCTCACCTCCCGTTTAACTGTCATAGTACTTGAAGTAGATCACAATGCTATCTGGAATTCCTGTGTGATGGTCTGGATAGATGTCTGCCTATTACACATTACGAACTTCTTCAACTGTCGGCGGTCTCTGCCAGTCAACAGACGAGGTCGGCCTGTACGCTTTTGTGCTGTACATGTCCCTTCACGTTTCCACTTCACTATTCACATCGGAAACAGTGGACCTAAGGATGTTTCGGAGTGTGGAAATGCGGCGTACAGGCGTATGACACAAGTGACAACCAATCACCTGACCACGTTCGAAGTCCATGAGTTCTGGGGAGCGCCCCATTCTGCTCTCTGAAGATGTCTAATGACAACTGAGGCCGCTGATATGGAGTACCTGGCAGTAGGTGGTAGTACGATGCACCTAATATGAAAAACGTTTGTTTTTGGGGTGTCCGGATACTTTTGATCACATAGTGTATGCAACAGAAATAATGAGAAAGTAACTGCCTGTAATTTGTAGAGGTGCGTTATTTACATCTCAACTTAGGTTGCCCTATCAGGAGAACATTTTTATTCATTACCTAATTTATTTCTGTTTTTTTTTTTTCGAATGTATTTTCAACCATTTTTCCACAGTGATGATTAAGCACTTGTCATGTCAGATAATGGACACCTAGTGGTGTTAAACAGTCCCGGTTCGGATACATTTTTCCACACAAGCGGCTTATCATTTGGCGCCCTCCCCTCCCTTCCTTTTCCCTCGTGGCAGTTTTCCCTTCGACGTGTAAATTTTGCGATTGTGATCTCCCGGCGCCCGTATCACCTTGGCGCCCCAAAACTCGGCCACTACGTATTGTGGTACTGTACATCCTGCTGTAAGGAAATCTTACAGTTGTGACACATCCGGTGCCCATCTGAGCTTGGCGTCCAAGTGGCGGCTTGTGCATTGAACCAGCCCTGGGCATAATAACCGAAATAAAACACAGCTTTAAACACTGACGACTGAAGTAACAGTCCTATTGTACGTAACATCATTTGATCGCTATAGTTGACGGCAAGAAAAATCAATATTTAGCAATGCCAGTTCCAGCGACCTCTACCGATACAACACTAAGATGACGTTAAGAAGATGTGGATGCAATATACTTGGATCGAAAGCTGACCCGCCTTATTTAATTATACGTGAGCAGAAACAATTTCAAATCGCATTTCATTCCGTTCGGAGAACTTCTCAAACCGTGTCGATACGAACGAACACAGAGATCAATTGACACATGAACTTCGTAGAATGTAACATTTGCAATACTCTGACTTTCCTGTAAATGGCAGATTTGTAAAATTTATTCTCCTCCAACACAAACTGTTTATACAAATTTTAATAAACAGTTTGGACGACTGGTCTACAAAATCAAATTACCTTCTATATAACTGCAGTGTCTAAGATCTCCAAGCTATCATAGCATTTTCATGCAAACTGCAGCTAAGTATACATGCCTGTGAGAAATGGTATTATGTGTCCGCAGAAAACTGCAATCGATTAGACGCTTGTTTTCTTTGTGCTACGATTTACAACTCTTGATTTTTTTGTTGATTGTGGATGGCTGACGATCTGAGTGCTATCGTTGCTCCAAGTTCCTACTGCGTTTCATTTTGCTCACCAGTCCCTGCGTTTTAAACCGATTCTAACAATAAGTTGCGGCTTGGGCCGATGTAGGGATCCCTGCATTGTTGAGAAAATCGTCACGTCGCGATATCATTCTGACGTAAAGACATGTGAATTATTTACCTCCTTTACCCATGTCAAATATCAGTTTGCAATAGGACAAAAACATCAATTAATTGAATATATAGAGTGAAAGGAACTATATGTGAGCAAACGTTTCGGAAGGGAGCATTCGTCGTGAGTGGCGTATTACAATAATGGTGTGCATAAAAGAATCATGCGGCAGCTCATACTAAGTCCTTAATGACACTTTACAGGTTAAGAGGCTAATGAAGAATCAGCCCTGCATTTCGTACAGCTGACAACATCTACAAATTTTTTGGTCACAGAATATTACGGTGGCATGATTTAAAAATCCAATAAATTGAGCTGACAAATAAGAAACCATTTACACACAGAGAGCTTCATAGACGATCTTAATGCTATGACAAAAACATAATTCGAAAGAAAAGTAAGAAAGAAAACGGTCGGAGTGCAACAATAAATCTTAAAAACACAATCTTGCTCTTTCCTTATTCGGTATAAAGTATTAGAAAGAAATGATGCACACCATATAAGGACTTGCAGTGTGTGAGTACAAACTCTGGTGCTGCATATGACTTCTTAGGAATTGCGCTGTCAGGAACAGAGGTGGAAGATTAGGGTTTAATGTACCGTCGAGGACGAGGTCATCAGAAACGGAACGCAAACGCGGGTAGGGGAAGCTTGAGTAAGAAAATTGTCAGCATTCTTTTCAATGGGACCATCCCTCATTCTCCTCAGTCTGTTTGCGGGAAAACCACAGAAAATCTCGGTCTGGATGGGCTGACGAGGAACTGAATCGCCGTCCTCCCAAATGCAAGTCCATTGTCTTACCACTTTGACCAGAGGAGAATCCGGGAGGGAAAAAGGGGGAGAGGGCTATTGCGCTGCAGTCCTTCCCAGAACTACACTTGGCTCTTCTGAATCTAATAGAAAAGCTTTCAGAATTAACAGTCTCGAAAATTTTCTCCTTTTGTAAATGGTATTATACACTGTTGCATCACATCAATGTGACCACCTGTCGAAAGGCCGATTAACCACCTTTTGCAGCACGGACCACTGTGAAACATGCAGGGAGTCAATGAGGTTCTGGAAAGTACCTACATGGTTGTGGAGCCGTGAAGATTCCAGTGCCTTGGCATCTGCGCTAGATTTCTCGATTGAGGTTCCAGACGCGAACAGCGCGATCGAAATGGTCCCATAGACTCTCGACTGTGTTAATTCTGCAGAGTTTGGTGACGCAGAGTCTACGGTAAACTTATCCTGGTGCTCTTCGAACCACATATGTGCACTGCAAGCTGTATGACACGTTACATTGTCCTGCTGGTAAATGCCATCCTGCCAAGGGAAAGCGAACTGTATGTAGGGGTGTACATGATCTCAAAGGATAAATGCATACTTGGTTTGGTTCATTGTGCCTTCCAAAATGACGAAACCACCTAGGGAATTCCACGAAATCTTTTCTCAGACCATAATTCTCCTTCCTAGTTCGGTTTCAGACAGTTCATACCACACATGGTAATAGCCATCTGTCCAATGGAGTATAAAACGCGATTCACCTGAAAAGACCACCTGCCACCATTCTGTCGACATCTATTCGTAGTACTGTCATGCTAATTCCAGCCTTCGTCGCCGATAAACAGCTGTTAGCACGGGTGCTTGAACCAGGCGCCTGCTGTGGAGGCCCGTACACAGAAATGTTTTGCATGTCTATTCGCCTGTTCACATCTCCGCAGCCGTCGTCCACCCCTGTGGTATGTGGCCTACGAGGCATCTCAGCTTCCTCGGCGTCAGTTTTGGATAGCACCATTTTGTTATGCACGGCATACTTTAACCATGGCAACATACTTACAGTTTACACACTAAGTCGTTTGAAAAACGCTTCCACCTTAGATAAATCGATCCGTTGCCAAATTACAACAACGACTGAGTTGTTTTTCGTGGCCCCACGACATGTTCTACACTACTGGCCATTAAAATTGCTACACCAAGTAGAAACGCAGATGATAAACGGGTATTCATTGGACAAATACATTATACTAGAACTGACATGTGATTACATTTTCACGCAATTTGGGTGCATAGATCCAGAGAAATCAGTACCTAGAACAACCACCTCTGGCCGTAATAACGGCCTAGATACGCCTGGGCATTGAGTCAAACAGAGCTTGGATGGCGTGTACAGGTATAGCTGCCCATGCAGCTTCAACACGATATCACAGTTCATCACGAGTACTGACTGACGAATTGTGACGAGCCAGTTGCTCGGCCACCGTTGACCAGACGTTTTATATTGGTGAGAGATCTGGAGAATGTGGTGGCCAGAGCAGCAGTCGAACATTTTCTGTATCCAGAAGGCCCGTACAGGAACTGCAACATGCGGTCGTACATTATTCTGCTGAAATGTCGGGTTTCGCAGGGATCGAATGAGGAGTAGAGCCACGGGTCGTAACACATCTGAAATGTAACGTCCACTGTTCAACGTGACGTCAGTGCGAACAAGAGGTGATCGAGACGTGTAACCAATGGCACCTCATACCACCACGCCGGGTGATACGCCAGTATGGCGATGAATACACACTTCCATTGTGCGTTCACCGCGATGTCGCCAAACACGGATGCGACCATCACGATGCTGTAAACAGAATCTGGATTCATTCGAAAAAATTACGTTTTGCCATTCGCGCACCCAGGTTCGTCGTTGGGTACACCATCACAGGCGCTTCTGTCTGTGATGCAGCGTCAAGGGTAACCGCAGCCATGGTCTCCGAGCTGATAGTCCACGCTGCTGCATACGTCGTCGAACTGTTCGTGCAGATGGTTGTTGTCTTGCAAACGTCCCTATCTGTTGACACAGGGATCGAGACGTGGCTGCACGATCCGTTACAGCCATGCGGATAAGATGCCTGTCATCTCGACTGCTAGTGATACGAGGCCGTTGGGATCCAGCACGGCATTCCGTATTACCCTCCTGAACCCACCGATTCCACAATCTGCTAACAGTCATTGGATCTCGACCAACGCGAACAGCAATGTCGCGATACGAAAAACCGCAATCGCGATAGGCTACAATCCGACCTTTATCAAAGTCGGAAAGGTGGTGGTACGCAGTTCTCCTCCTTACACGAGGCATCACAACAACGTTTCAGGAGGCACCGCCGGTCAACTGCTGTTTGTGTATGAGAAATCGGTTGGAAACTTTCCCCATGCCAGCACGTTGTAGGTGTCGCCACCGGCGCAAACCTTGTGTGAATGCTCTGAAAAGCTAATCATTTACATATCACAGCATCTTCTTCCTGTCAGTTAAATTTCGCGTCTGTAGCACGTCATCTTCGTGGTGTAGCAATTTTAATGGCCAGTAGTGTATATTCCCTCCACTGCTGAAGCTGCCACTTGCCGTCTATGAGTGGATGTTGCACGTCGACGACAAACACATGTGATGGTCACATTTATGTGATTGGACTGTGTAATAATAGACAAAAAGGAGTGTATGAAAGATGTGCCACTGAATGTAAATTGCTCAACAAACGAAACAAGTGAGTAGAAAAGCACTTCGACTGAGCTTTGCGAACACAAAGAGTCTGACGGAGATAGTAAATGGTCTCAGAGTAAAACTTTCATTCCAATGATTTGCAACATTTATTCGCAACTACATACCTGGTTATACTGCTTTTTTTCACACTTACCTCCTATGACGAAGATAAGAATACTGAAACATTTGGGTTTCTCAATGTCATTTTCACATGACATTTCTCTTCTGTTTCCAGAACAGCTAATTCTGGTAAGAATTTTATTTGAAGTCGTTTTGATATAAGTAACACAGTGGTTGCCAACTGCATGTAATTACCCCCTGAGGGAAAAATGTAACTTTCAAAGGGGTAAATACGAAAGAGTTCAAACGTGTTTAGATTATGAAACTAAATTATTTTTAAAAGTGGATTACTGTAATCACCACTTTGTAAGACTCTAATACTGATTACAGAAGTTACCAATAATAACATTTTTTCAGATACTAATATTAATGTGTGACACAATGTGAGGCAATTACAGCCAGTTAAACGAATGTGTGAATATCATCTTCCCCACATAGTCCACCCACTATACATATATATATATTGTATTATTTTAACTGAATCTTCCGTCGGTTCTTGGTAGAACAACACTATAATAAATAAAAAACACTAGTTTGCTTCTGTGCTACAGCAGAACAAAAGCAAATTAGTGTTTTTCATTTATTACATATATAGTACTTTGTTCCATGCACCTATGATAATAAAATGGAGACTTATAGATCACACATGCTTAAATATCTCATAAAAGTGCCTTCTTAAAGTTGTAAGTAGGTGCAGAAATTAACCATTAAATTGCTTCATTATTCACTTCGCAACAGTAAACGAACCAACTGACAGCACAACACAACAGTAATTATGTAATGACTATTACATTGCTGAAGGGCCTACACTGTATTATTATTATTATTATTATTATTATTGTTCTTGTTTATGACAGTGGTTCAGATAAAAACCGAAGTCTTCTAATTTATGACTGTTTATAAGTAAGGAGTCTAGCAGTCAAATGAGTTTCAAACGTTATGTATAATCCACACATTTAACTTAGAGAGTGAGAGAGAGGGTGGGGGGGGGGGGGGAGGGAGGAGTGCTGCAGAGGAATTATGTTTTGTAATTCGACTATCAAAGAACAAAGATAACACACTTTTACAAAAGATTCTTAAACTTTAATGCTCACACTGTTTCGACTTGAGTGGTTGTCATTGTCTGACATCGCCACATCAACCTCCTACATTTTCGTGTTTTGAAGGGCGGTGCTCGGAAAAAATTCTTCAATTTGAGTCTTGGAATTTCGCATTACTTAGCTGAGATCTGTGACAAAAAACTGTAACCCCCTGAAAATGTGGAAAGTGACAAGAAATCTGCCTCCTTACCCACGAAAAAACGACTGGTGGATTTGCGGGTGAGGAAGGAGGAGGGGCTGAGACTCACAGAAACACTTGAGACAACCGCGGGGTAATTGTAAAACCTGAATACTCCTCCCCTCCATATAAGGCAGCTTCCATCGGTCAATCGACAAAGTATCTCGCCATCCATTTACATTCGGACAAAGGTCTTGTCCAAACGGTGAAACACCTTAAAGGAGTCCCTATATAACGGAGAGAGCGGAGGCTCGACTGCCCCCTCCCTCAGCCAGACAAAAGGGCGTGTACGTAAATCTTTGTAGCAGAAAACAGGTTTTGTACTGTGATCTACAGTGTTCTGTGGCGAAAGGAATTGCATGTGCGATTGTAACTTTTGAAAAAAAAAATAAAAAAAAGTTCAAAGTCTCCAGTATGAAGGTTAGGAAAAGGAGTGGGGAAAAATATTCACCTGGGACACTCAACATCTCTTCCGAGACAAACTAGGCCATAAAACACCTGATATTCTCTTTTACAGTAGTGTGAAGGCGTAGAAGATCCGCAGGTAAGGTGTCAGGACAATAAACAGAATGGTATGCTCGAGCTGCCTTCGAAATAAGGTGTAGGCGCTCCACCATCCCTTTACTTGCAAAATGGTAGGTCTTGGTATGAATGTGACTACATCCACACAAACACAAAATCTTGTCAAACAAAAGGCACTCAAATTGCCTACCTCTGTCGGTAGTAATAATCTGAAGAATGCCATATCATGGAAACCAAGAAGTAACTAGAGCGTGAGCGACAGAGGGAGCAGAAATGTCTGCAACCGGAACAGCCTCGGGACACCTTGTGAATCTGTCTATTATTGACACTAGGTAGCGGAAACTATGAGAGGACGGAAGAGGGCCAACAATATCCAAGTGGATAGATGAAAATCTCCCTGAAGGGGAGAGGGAAGAAGAGATAGGAACAGAAACATAGTGAGCGATTTTTGTAGATTGATATTTGTGGCAATATTTCGCGCAGTTCCCTTTGTAGCATGGCGCAGACGTCCATATCAGCCACTAATTTAGAACTAGTCTTGATACCTGGGTCAGAGAAGTTGTGAAAAATGTTAAAATGGGATGGCGCCATTTAGCCGGAAGAAGAGGCGAATCTAATTGCGGGACATATCACACTATACCTTTCGACGAGAACCTTGCAGAGGAAGGAGTTCAAGATGCAAACTAGTTGATGATGGACCATGCTGACATTGACGAAGGAAGGGATTCAAATTTTGACCAACAGCCAGGGCATCCCAATCAACGGTTGCAATCGATGCACAATCCTGAGAAAAAAGCCAGCAATGACATTGTCCTGGCTAGAGACGTGTCGGATATCAGTAGCAAATTGTGCAATGAAATCTGCCTGCTAACTTTGACGTGAGAAGTTGAGCTCCATCACTCCATGAAAATTTAACATAAGGGGTTTGTGATCCACAAACACAGTAAAAGAGTGTCCCTCAAACCATAGCCAGAAAGGCTTGACAGCCAATAACATGGTCAACAGCTCCCTATCAAAGGCGCTCCAACGTTACTAGTATGGGGACAGGCCTTTTGGAAAAAATGCTAGAGGTTGCAAGGAAGAGGAAACACGCTGCTGCAAAACAGCACCTATGGCTGTCTGGCATGTGTCACCCATAAAAGCGATGGATGCCGTCACAATTGGACGTGTGAGCAATGTGGTATTAGCAAGTACAGTCTTCATGGAGTTGAAAGCAGTTATGCTTATGGAAGTCTGCAGGATAGTGTTGTACTCAGAATGTCCAAACGGTGGTGTAATGACAGTTTTATGTCTGTCCTTCTTAGCCACTGGAATCTGAGAAAAAGTTTGGCACAATCGACAACACTGAAGACACATGTGTCAGCCACATTGCTCTTTAAATCAGTCATGTTTGCAACAGGGTCTCTGTCCAGGATCGGCTGGGCAGTTAACCTTCTGTAACCACCGCAGAAACGCCAAGAACCACACCTCTGTTTTACCATTTGTAGTGAGGAAGCCCACGCACTGTGAAATCGAACAATCTTATCATGGGAAAGCATCTTATTAAATTCCGTCTGAGCCACACACAGTTCATCTGGAGGCAGGCATCTGGGCTTCGAAGTGACAAGATGGCCAGGACTAGTGGGAATGAAATGTTGAGTTGAATGGCAGTGGTTACATCTAGGTCTGCAAGCGTAGGAAATTCCCATAGTAGCCGCAGGTCTACGTCATCGTCCGCCATGATGCCATCGGCCAGAGGAGAGGGGTGATGGTGGGATACTGGTACCATTTAGAGGCCTCGCAGCAAAGGTCATATAGGAGGGCGCAGGCTGTTTCCAGTTGTTTGGAAATGGTGGAGATCCACCAACACAAGGAAGTATTGTCCTTAGGCAACAACAGAATGGCACTCTGTTCCTCCTTGCAGAGAGCTTGTATCTCTTAATATTTGTAAGGTCATTAACTGACAACTCTCCAGTAACCTGGCAACAGCAACAGATTTCAGATTCTTCGCGTAATGCACTTGTATGCATTCCACATGAAGGCAGATGCAATAGCGATCACTGTTGGCTCGAAAACGGAAGTCGCGATCGATGCAGAAATCTTCGTGTAATGTTACTCGCTGGCACTACACAATATGCGACCAGAGGCAGTAGAGTGATCAGGAAAGTGCGGCATCTAACTAGACACTTACTCGCTAAATCAAGCATTACAGAGAAACAATGTAAGAAATCAGCAACCAAGATAGCACTGGTAACATCCGCCACAATGAAGGCGCATGTAGGGTGGAGCCAGATTTATCCTTCCAAATGTGGCAATCAGTAAGTTGTCGGTTGCTTTGAGAATAGGTACTGGTCTGGTGGAAGAGGGCACAGCTTGTGATTTTGGGTACACACCTATCTCTGACCCGGCGACAATTAGGAAAGGGTCATCAGTTAAGCTGTTTTTCACAGGAAGTATGGCTGAACCTGTCACTGCAGAAACTGTGTCTTTTCGCACTGGTTGTAGGTGCTTCACCTGCTCGAGTTGAGTGCATGTGCCTCCTGGCACTCGTCTTTGGATTTTGGGTAGGCACATGGCTTGGAACATCTTGTAACTTGCTGAGACGCCGGTGAAACCAACACCATAGCGGCCTCGATTTTTGTGCACCGACGCGCGTGCTGCATCTTCCTGCTTCTGCGAGACAGCGGCGTCGTAATGAACGATGCTGCTATGCATAATGCCCCTGATGCTATTGCACTCACATTGACGTCTGTGACGTAATAGCAATACCATTGGCTCTGCGTGGGAGTTCGCCTACAGGCAGATCTGTGAAGGCTGATAAAACAGCCTGAACATGCTGAGGTAAACGACGGAACCAAAACAATTTGAGAGATTGTACTGACAGTAGGGCAGGCGTCGTCTTGTCCATGTGAGTATTCTTTACTTGCATTCGCCGTAGGTGTTAGAATCTTGCTGTTGAATCTGAGGTTCTTCTTTTACAGAACTGGAATTACCAGAAGCCACATTGCGAACGGTTTGTGGCAATACACTTGTAGAGGATAATCATCCACTTCGGGGTCACCACTGTGGGAAATTTATCATTTCCTCTTCAATAAAAGGATGGACGCTGGGTGTGAATGCACTGTACACATTATTTTTACAATTAATACACATTAAATGAACACATGTATAAACTCCATCGTACAACGCAAACTTAGAGCCAAACTTGACTATGTAAGAACAAAGATACAAAGATAACATACACTTTTCCAAAAGATCCTTCGACCTTCACACTCACACTGTTTCAACAAGTCGATCTATTGTCCGACGCCGCCACAAAAGAAAAGATAGCAGTAGTTTCCAGAATTTCAATGAATGAACCAACTGAAGATTTAATTAGCTGTTGTTTTAATTCATCTGCTAGAATAGCTACCAGAATCACAACGATAGTATATCCTTGAAAGGATACTTATCACTCCTAATGTATATGTAAATAAGGGCGTTGTCGTCTGCTTTGTTATTGTTTTGCACATCACTGTTCTGAGCGCTTTCTATTGTGTTATACGTTATCAAATTCCTGTCCGATCTCGAGAGCCACGTACAACGCCTACAGACGGGCTTACTGTTATATGTAAATTTTTGCTTCGCAGCGATGCTCGCAAAATTATATTGTGTGTGACTGAATGTTGCGAAACGGAAAGTGAGCGGATAAAATTGCACACCCCATCTACGTGAGGGATGCTACATACACAACATAAAGCATCGGGATGTCCAATCACCAAGAACGCATGGCAAGAAAAGGTGAGTTTCCATTCCAGATATTTCACTCGAGATCACTCTGAAGGAATTTTCTATTTCGTTCGATTTACTTTATAATGTACCTTTCATTACTGACATACTTTTTTTTCTTTTTATGGAAACGTGCTCGTTATTTTGTTATTTCGAAACACATAGAACAGTCTAGTCGCACATTCTGACAAATACATGCAGTGTAGAACGCATTTTTTATACATCTTTCTCTGTCTTTTTACTTAGGAAAAGAAGAGGAGAAATCGAAGTAACGCTGTATGACGTAACGCAACATGTGATTCGGAACATAATTTTTTCTGTCTTGCAGTTCTGTCCGACAACATAGACTGGAAATTGAGTATTGTCTCTCTGAGAAAAGTACTGATGTCTATGGGCTTCATATGGTGTAACGTCGAAAACAAAATGAATGTGTTGTTAGAGCGTCTAGACATTCCACATGGGCTATCTCTTTTAATTGTGCGGATGAAGAATATTAGGGAAACTGGCAGAGAAATATTGTATCTTGGTGAGTCGAGGATAAACAATAACCTAGTATGCAGTAAATTCTGGCACAGAAAGCAGGGTTGCGTGAAGAGTCTTGTCACAACACGACCGAGCGCATCAAAAACCCTGGTAGTTGGGAGTATACCATCCAAGAGTGATTCGTTCGGGATGTTAGCCAATCTGGCTGTTGCGTGCGCAAACTCAAGCGGCCCGCCTGAGGTTAACTTCAATGCTAATTAACTCGGAATCGGTCCAACGTATCGCTTTTTTTTTAACGATTATTTCTCAGTACAACCTACCCAGTAACAGCCTTACAAGCTTTTCGGACTATTTCTGAGCACACTGTATACGCCGTCACCCCTTTCAAAGTCATACTTTGGCTTTCTGTTGACATGGTATCATTGTGACTGCGGTAGCCATTCTGTCAGAGGAATTAAAGCAGCAGCTCATTATACATTCAGCTGGCTCAGTCACTGCAAATTTGGGAACTATTGCTATCTCTTCTTTCTTTGAAAGCCAGAACCTGTCCGCTTCATACTTCTAATTCGCATACCGGTATGTATTACAAAAAGTACTTCTGGAGAAGCATCTCCAACCCACCGGCTACAGCAATGTAGTATTGGAACTGATCGCTGCGATACGTCGCTCGTATGTGGGGCCCAACAAACCACTGTTGGTCCGTATATACAATTATTATTGTATGGGGTTGGGTTGGGTTGTTTTGGGGAAGGAGACCAGACAGCGTGATCATCGGTCTCATCCGATTAGGGAAGGACGGGGAAGGAAGTCGGCCGTGCCCTTTGAAAGGAACCATCCCGGCATTTGCCCGGAGCGGTTTAGGGAAATCACGGAAAACCTAAATCAGGATGGCCGGACGCGGGATTGAACCGTCGTCCTCCCGAATGCGAGTCCAGTGTCTTAACCACTGCGCCATCTCGCTCGGTTATTATTGTATGAGGTATCAGACAATTCATACTTTCCGTACATACCCTCTCCTTTTTTAAAGAAATACTGGATAATGTAATTCTAGAAACAATCAATTTCAAACAGAATACAACAGCACTGGTGCTGAGAGACGCCCAGTGCTAAAAAAAAAAACATAAGAAACTCAAAATAAGGGTAGGTATACCCCCATAACAGCAGTACAATAACATACGTTTATACGTAACATACATTGTTACAGCGAATGGACTCTGTAGTCCTATACTGCGGAAAGACCTTACAAGCTCTGTTTTAGTTAATATCTCTGTACGCTTAACGTTTCGCACTGCTTCTGGTAAGTAATGAAAACAAACTTGTGTGCAAGAATTTCAGAGTCACGTAAATGCTCGTAGGATGATAACCTGCGAGCGGAAAAAATGCTGAATGGTAACACATTGAACGTATCGAACATTCCTATAATCCGCCACGGCTTGGTCGCTGTGACTGTACCGTTTACTTTCCGTACAGATTTTTAAATGTCGCAATTTCATGAAGTCAGGAGAGTTCTGTAAAAGACGTCGGACACCCACTTTTAGAATCATTTTCGTCATGTAACTTTTCTTTTCCCTTAATTCCGAGTATTTAATGTTACTTTCTTCACTATGCTGATGGCAATTTGATCTATGGATACATATCTGAGTAAACTCCGTGAAAGTTCCATGACAACCTAAAAATTTTATTTATGTTTCCGGTGTCTTTGAAATTAATCTCATACGTAAGGATTTCGTAAAATAATGTAGTCGGGCGGGTTTGTTTACAGTTATGAAGCCCTCTTTATAATCATAAAATGTAAGTAACAGTTTCTTCGTCCTCTTTGCATCAAAATATTCTATACATGCTAATCAAAATAATTAATAATAAATCTTGAATATCTGTCGTCTGTTAGTATCAGTTTAAGCGTTTGTTGTACTACATTTATACTATAGTACTACGTTTATACTACAGTCCGTACTGTGATTCCTGCCAGTAATCAAATGCGCTCTTACTGTCAAATTAAAAGTTACTTTGTGCAAAGATAGGCCTATGTTTTCATCACTCAGAATATACCACAAGCCTCGATATATATCTTGATTATCCTAGTTTTCGGAATAATCTCTGCATACTGTGGTTAATATTTGCAAGTCGTTAAAAACTTGTGCAACAATCATTGTGGTGCAGAAATTATCCTGTAATACTGTAATGGATACTCCGGCTCTTACAAGGGAACCTCCCCATCGCACCCCCCTCAGATTTAGTTATACGTTGGCACAGTGGATAGGCCTTGAAAAACTGAACACAGATCAATCGAGAACACAGGAAGAAGTTGTGTGGAACTATGAAAAATTAAGCAAAATATACGAACTGAGTAATCCATGCGCATGATAGGCACATCTGGGGTAGACTGAACTCAGGAGCGCCGTGGTCCCGTGGTTAGCGTGAGCAGCTGCGAAGCGAGAGGTCCTTGGTTCAAGTCTTCCTTCGAGCGGAAAGTTTAATTTTTTATTTTCAGACAATTATCAAAGTTCAGGCACTCACACATAATCAACTTCGCTCTCCAAAATTCCAGGACATTTTCAGATTTGCTTGGACATATGCAGGATTTGACGGTCTACACACGGAAAAATTTGAAAACCTTAAAAACATATGTTTTGACAGAGCACAAGGAAAAGTGAGCGACTGTGAAACTGTTGGATTCATTTGTTGCAGTTTATGTGACAAACTCTTATGTTTCATCACTTTTTTGGGAGTAATTATCACATCCACAAGAAAACCTAAATCGGGCAACGTAGAAGAATGTTTTTACCCATTCGCCAAGTGTACAAGTTATGTGGGTCGACAACATATTCCTGAAATGTGACGCACATGCCGTCACCAGTGTCGTATAGAATATATCAGACGTGTTTTCCTGTGGAGGAATCGGTTGACCTATGACCTTGCGATCAAATGTTTTCGGTTCTCATTGAAGAGTCACGTCCTTTCGTCTACTAATAGCACGGTTTTGCGGTGCGGTCGCAAAACACAGACACTAAACTTATTAGAGTGAACAGAGAGAGCTGCTCACGCTAACCACGGGACCACGGCGCTCAGATTATGCTTGATGTTGGCTATCTTCGCATGGACTACTGAGTTTGTATATTTTGCTTGTTTTTTCATAGTTCCACACAAGTTCTTCCTGTTTTCTCGATTGATATGTGTTCAGTTTTTCAAGGCCTATCCACTGTGCCAACGTATAATTAAATCTGAGGGGGGTGCGATGGGGAGGTTCCCTTGTTAGAAGCCGTGTTTGTGTTCGTACTGTACAATCAATATTCAAGATATTCCACTGTTTCCCCCGTTACTTCGATACATCCTTATTGATATCGATAGGGAAGTCAAATAAATCGAAAATGTATGTGGAATACGAATTCCATGCTTTTGAAATGCCGAATAACAACAGAAGTTTCAGCCGATTTTGCAAAAGATTAAATATTTTTGGTACTCCAAACTTGGTGAACTTGCGGTGGTAACTTTTCTTGTCGAGTGTGTGCAAGGTCGGATTAAAGTCTTGCAGTGTCCGTACACTGATGAACAAGTACCGGTACTCATTTTTATGTATTGTTTTACTTCCCACAAGGGAACCTCCCCATCGCACCCCCCTCAGATTTGGTTATAAGTTGGCACAGTGGATAGGCCTTGAAAAACTGAACACAGATCAATCGAGAAAACAGGAAGAAGTTGTGTGGAACTATGAAAAAAATTAATAAAATATGCAAAGTGAGTAGTCCATGTGCAACATAGGCAATATCGAGGACAATGGGAGCTGAAGAGTGTCGTGGTCCCGTAGTCAGCGTGAATAGCTGCGGGAAGAGAGGTCGTAGGTTCAACCCTTCCCTCGGCTGAAAATTTTGCTTTCTTTATTTTCACAAAGTTATGATCTGTCCGTTCGTTCATTCACGTCTCTGTTCATTGTAATAAGTTTAGTATCTGTGTTTTGCGACCGCACCGCAAAACCGTACGATTAGTAGACGAAAGGACGTGCCTCTCCAATGGGAACCGAAAACATTTGATCGCAACGTCATAGGTCAACCGATTCCTCCACAGGAAAACACATCTGATATATTCTATACGACACTGGTAACGGCATGTGCGTCACACGACAGGAATATGTTGTCGACCCACCTAACTTGTACACTTGGCGAATGGGTAAAAAGATTTTCCACCTTGCCCGATTTAGGTTTTCTTGTGGATTTGATAATCACTCCTAAAAAAGTGATGAAAACATAAGAGTTTGTATCATAAACTGAAAACAAAAATTTAAAGTTTTCACTCGAGGGAAGATTTGAACCCAGGACTTCTCGCTTCGTAACTGCTCTCACTAACCACAGGACCACGGCGCTTCTTGACTCCCAGTGTCCATGATGTTGCATATCTTTGACATGGACTACTCAGTTTGTATATTTTACTAATTTTTTTCATAGTTCCACACAACTTCTTCCTGTTTTCTCGATTGATCTGTATTCAGTTTTTCAAGACCTATCCACTGTGCCAACTTATAACTAAATCTGAGGGGGGTGCGATGGGGAGGTTCCCTTGCCAGTAATATGCTTGGGGAGAGTAAAATAAAATTTTATTTTGCTAATTTAAGCATGGGCAACGGCCCTGCTGCAGTGGATACACGGATTCGCGTCAGATCACCGAAGTTAAGCGCTGTCGGACGTGGCCGGCACGTGGATGGGTGACCACCCGGGCCGCCATGTACCGTTGCCATTTTTAGGGGTGCACTCAGCCTCGTAATGCCAATTGAGGAGCTACTCGACGGAATAGTAGCGGCTCCGGTCAAAGAAAACCATCATAACGACTGGGAGAGCGGTGTGCTGACCACACGCCCCTCCTATCCGCGTCCTCAACCGAGGTTGACATGGCGGTCGAATGGTCTCGATGGGCCACTTGTGGCCTGAAGACGGAGCGCAATTTAAGCACTGACGAATGCTGCGCACATGGATTTTTGGAACGTCATGTGCCCTACATAATACAGCTCGAAGACACTAAGACTGCAGTTCACAGTTGACTACGCCATTTACATAGCAAGGATAGAACTACTGTTAAGAGAAGTAAACAGTTAGACATCGCCCAGCGTTCTGTATCACTTCCCAGTAATAAATCAGTAATAACTCACTTGCGGAAGCAAGTGTGGTCTCGATTCGATCCTAGCTCGTCGCGTCAATCTTGCTGGACAGTCTCAACATGGTTTTCAGGCATTTGCCTGTTAAGGCACTGGAAGGCTAGATGCGCATTTCCGCCTTACAATTTATGCAAACAGAAAGAACTCCAAAAACAGGTCTGTAGTTAGGAACGAATACACAGACGACAGATTCCAAAACTCATACATCTACCTGTAGATTTAGCCATTAGTCACCTTGTTTCCACAAAACGCTCACAAATGGATACGTACTCAAACGCATAAAAACAGAGAAGAATATGTCGGATTTTCACCCCTACAATTTGTGTAATGTGTCTCAACGCTCTGATAAGTAATTTGCCCCTCCCTGGCGCCATGGCATATTGTACCACAGTTCCTCCAAATCCCACCCTAAAATTCGTATTTAAAATTTTACAGCCAATTGCTAAACAGTGTTCTACCTCATACTTACGACATAAGGTTTTAAGTGGGAAACTGTGACAGTAACTCCTCTATAATCGTGTCCCACTCTGAATCAACACTATGACTTTTCAGGCTCACTCAGCGCCATTTCCGGGAAGATAAAGAGAAAACTTCGGAAACATGTTTTAAATTTACATTTTGATCACACCAGTGATATTAAAAGGTCTACTGAGTTGTGTGCGATGTAGTATAGTGCTCCAAAAACTGACTTTATACGGCATACGGTGCATTTGTGGCATGTCATAGTCTGAACAGTTTTTTTTAAGAACTATCGAAGAAAAATGTAAAGGATACAGATGTTACACTCAAGCAGCCAACGAAATTATCTGTCGGCAAACGCAGCCTGGACTGTGAGAGTGAAATCAAATATGAAGAAATTGATACCCTACATGTGACATGCGGTGAATTTCTGCGACAGAACAGTAAATGGGGCACTTGAGATGAGGGTGTTGGATAAGGTTAATGTAATTAAGAGGGACAGAGGCTTTAGCTAAAAGTAAAGAACGGAATCTAGCACTCAGTATGCCTAAATCACGTCAGAAAACAACTCAAGGCTCTCTCGTAGCTCAGAGATAACGGCCTGTTAAGATGTTTATAGTTAAAGGTCTTACGACGTTTTGCTCACTTATGACTTTTTTAACGTTTTGCGCATAGCCGTTCTCTTGGTTGGGAGTGTACACTACTGGCCATTAAAACTGCTACACCAAGAAGAAACGCAGATGATAAACGGGTATACATTGGACAAATATATTATACTAGAACTGACATGTGATTACATTTTCACGCAATTTGTGTGCATAGATCCTCAGAAATCAGTACCCAGAACAACCACCTCTGGCCGTAATAACGGCCTTGATACGCCTGGCATTGAGTCAAACAGAGTTTGGATGGCGTGTACAGGTACAGCTGCCCATGCAGCTTCAACATGATACCACAGTTCATCAAGAGTAGTGACTGACGTATTGTGACGAGCCAGTTGGTCGGCCACCATTGGCCAGACGTTTTCAGTTGGTGAGAGATCTGGAGAATGTGGTGGCCAGGGCAGCAGTCGAACATTTTCTGCATACAGAAAGGCCCTTACAGGACCTGCATTATCCTGCTGAAATGTCGGGTTTCGCAGGGATCGAATGAAGAGTAGAACCACAGGTCGTAACACATCTGAAATGTAACGTCCACTGTTCAAAGTGACGTCAGTGCGAACAAGAGGTGACCGAGACGTGTAACCAATGGCACCCGGTACCATCAAGCCGGGTGATACGCCAGTATGGCGATGACGAATACACGCTTCCAATGTGCGTTCACCGCCATGTCGCCAAACACGGATGCGACCATCATGATGCTGTAAACAGAATCTGGATTCATCCGAAAAAATGACCTTTTTGCCATTCGTACGCCCAGGTTCGTCGTCGAGTACACCATCGCAGGTGCTCCTGTCTGTGATGCAGCGTCAAGGGTAACCGCAGCCATGGTCTTCAAGTTGATAGTCCATGCTGCTGCAAACGTCGTCGAACTGTTCGTGCAGATGGTAGTTTCTTGCAAACGTCTCCATCTGTTGACTCAGGTATCGAGACGTGGCTGCACGATCCGTTACAGCCATGTGGATAAGATGCCTGTCATCTCGATTGCTAGTGATACGAGGCCGTTGGGATCCAGCACGGCGTTCCGTATTACTCTCCTGAGCCCACCGATTCCATATTCTGCTAACAGTCATTGGATCTCGACCAGCGCGAGCAGCAATGTCGCGATACGATAAACCACAATCGCGATAGGCTACAATCCGACCTTTATCAAAGTCGGAAACGTGGTGGTACGCATTTCTCCTCCTTACACGAGGCATCACAACGTTTCAGCAGGCACCGCCGGTCAACTGCTGTTTGTGTATGAGAAATCGGTTGGAAACTTTCCTCATGTCAGCACGTTGTAGGTGTCGCCAATCTTGTGTGAATGCTCTGAAAAGCTAATCATTTGCATATCACAGCATCTTCTTCCTGTCGGTTAAATTTCGCGTCTGTAGCACGTCATCTTCGTGGTGTAGCAATTTTAATGGCCAGTAGTGTATGTAAACAGTTTTACGTTTATCGGTGCCAGGAAACAATTGCCAGCATATGCAGTTCACAATTTTGTTGGAGCACAAACAGCAAGCAATGAAATCTGCACTTGACACCTGGTGAAGACAACTGTTCTCGTATCTGCGAAAGAAGATGCCTGACAGTTGCAGGGGGATAGGCGCGTCTGCTTCGACCAATCATATGGCATGATTTTATATGCGTCTTTATCGCAGCGCCACTGTTGTCGCAGCTATGTATAATACACGACTTGTTTTTGCCTACAGCCGTTTGCGCTTTGCAGTTGAAGGTAGCAACGGCGTTATCACCTGTCAGATATTCTTTCTCTGACTCTATTGTAAGGAATCTGCTGAAGTATCATGTGAAGATAGAATATTAACTCAGCTGAAAGCCAGGACCAGCGATGTTTGCAGTGTTATTTTTTATTTTTCGCTTGAGTTCTTTAGTCGTGAACTATCTCCAGTTATTAAATTGTATTTTTCATAATGTGATTTCCCCAAAACACCTGCGTTCATGAGTGGGCGTGAGTGCTATGCTCGGAAATGGTGCAGACTGCGAAACTGTTGGAGGTTGCACTCGCCTGTGTGAGCAACCATTTCTGTCTCACCATAGGTTGCCGATAGAGCAGGCAGTTTCGAAGTGCGTGGTAACTGAGCTGCTGGTGGGTTTTCCCTCACAATAAAAGGTAGACAATGCACAGCGAGAGACTGCAGCTGCTTAATGGAACACCTGCAGAAATCTTAAATTTAAATGTCAATGAGAGCTATAATATATTAAAGCAGCAACTCAGTCGGTCGTGCGGTTTGGCTGTTTGAGTCAGGATAATATGATAAAAAACTTTAAACACGCTAGTGACGTAGACAGTAATATTCGTTTAAGGCAACCAGTGAGATATCCTGTCCATACCCTATACTGTGGCATCATTTAATTGTAAGGAAGCACAGTTTAGTTAGTAAAATAGCCAATTTGTTATATGCACATACGGTTAATTGACGACTGATGCAAACATTACAAGAGACAAACAAATTAATGCCACCAAATACAGGGGGCGGACAGAAATATGGGAACACCTCCAACACAAATCACTACCGTGGCTAATATGGTGTAGGAAAAACATTGGCATGTGAAACAGCTTCCAGTGGCTTCGGAATGGATAAACAGGCCAATAGGTCTTGTATAATTTTCAAGGAAATCTTACAACATTCTTCCTGCAAAATAGTGCCAAATCCAGGTCACAATGATTGAGCTGGATAGCTTTAATATGTCTTTCTCTCCAAGGTAGACCAGAAAGGAGCAGTAATATTGGCGTTAGCCTACATGTGTCTTTCTCTCCAAAGTAGACCAGAAAGGAGTAGTAATATTGACGTTTGGTGATTGTGGTGACGAGGGAAGATGCGACAATTTAACCTCGTTCTCACAAAACCAGTCCTTGAAGATGCGTCATAAAACACATCATCACCATTGGAGAACAAACTTTGTAGCATGGGATGGACCTGATCAGCCAAAATGATCAGATAATCATTGACAGTAATGCGGCCTTGCAGAGTAACCATGAGGTTATGGAATAACCCAATGTGGGTGCCGATCTCATAATAAAATCCGCCATGTTTCACTTTTGGGACGTAAACTCAGCCAGAAATTGTAGACATTGTCAAAGAAGACACACCCGAGCAGATGACACTCTCCCATTGCTCCATAGCCCAGGTTTTATGGCTTCTGTACCACATTTTCCTGTCACAGGCATTTGTATCGTTGATGAATGGTTTTGGAATTCCAATTCACCATGAAATTCCCTGGTTCTGGAGCTTCGTTTCTGTGCGACTACAACATTCAGTTCTGGAGTGACACTTGCAACTGTTATCCTCTTATTTTTCGTTACAGTTCTCTGCAATGACAGTCCGTCACGATAACTCAACACATACTTTCGTCCGCATTTTGCTTAGTGGATGAAGTTTTTCCGTTTTCCCTGTAGGCAATGTAAATCTTCATTTTATAGTGCCTCTTGAAGCATCACACACTTTGGATACCTTTATTATGGAAGCATCCTCCATAAGAGCATCAACAATTTGCTCTCATTCGAATTCACTTGGCTCCAACATACTACACACACAACTACGCAGAACACTATTCTGACCATGATCGACGTAATTTGCAATGCACTGAGAACATTGTGCAGCGCGTCATGCAGGCTTGGTTGCCTAGCATCTGCATTTATGGTCGAGCACGTATTTCCATATTTTTGTCCGACCACTGTAGCTTGTTTAAAGACAGTACTAGAATATATACTACTTGCACCAATGACATAATTTAAAAAAGGTTGTTATTGTGTAATAGAAACCAGTTTTACTAAAACTGAGTTTTATTTTCATTTTATTCAAATGTATTGGCGCCGTTGCATTCATTAATACTCTCAATTGATACAGCATATCAGTTACTCATAGAAACCATATATCTAACATTTTCGGCATGATAGGAAAACTGGAAGTGAGAGCGTAAAAGGGATAGCATCCAACGAACCTAACCAGACGCTTATGGGCGGTCTTACATTACAGAACTACATCACTTTGTTCCACAATATTGACTATAATTCTGAACAATGCTACAGAACTCTGCAACAGTGATAGAATGTTTTTCACATAACAGGACTTAGAGACTGAGGAGTGATCATCTGATGCATAGTTTGAGTCCAGTCTAGCACTGTTGTTTTGAATGTACAGGTTGTTCTTTACTTAGTAACAGCCTCTCCAGATCTCATTTGTTTTCCCTGTAGTATATTTCTTACATTTCGTGTGTGTTTTTCTGTTTACGAGGTTTAAACTCGTGTTCTGTAATTGTGAGTGTACATTCACTGCCTGTAGCATAGTAGTTCGTCATTTGCTTTGTTTTGAAGATAAGCGTCCGTTCGTTTAGTAAGCCAGTCAATCACGTCCTCAGCTGTCGCCAGAGCGAAAAGTTATGTATTTAGCTCTTCCTGCGTTTTTCTAGTATTATGCAGGGTGTACATAAAGTCCGGAAACGCTTTCAATTATTGATTGCACAAGAACGAAACATTGTACAGATATCATATTTTGAAGAGAAACCCTGAAAGGTTTTATTTATTTATTTATTTATTTTTTCATGTACACCGCCACAGCGTACTTTGGTAATTTGCCTATAGTCAGCGCTAGTCGCAAACATGGCGAGTTCAGGTGCGGAGCGAGCTGTATTATGAAATGGCCTCTCCGATCACCAGATCTCACTCCATGTGGCTTTTTACTGTGGGGACACATTAATGTTCTGGTGTGTGTAACGTCTCTACCACGTGATGCAGCAGAGCTCCAGGAGAGAATACCGGAAGCGGCTGCCACAGTCGACGATGCCATGCTGGGACTGCTATGGCAAGAATTCGATAACCGTATTGACGTGTGCCAGGTCACTCATGATCGCATATCGAATGTTTGTAAAAAAAATAAAAAAATAATTTAAAAAAAGCTTTCAGAGTTTCTCTTCAAAATTCAATGTATATGACAATTGGAAGTGTTCCCAGACTTTATGTACAACCTGTATTTCTTAAATTTCATGCGTTTTTATCTTTAAGAGATTTAATGTCTCGTCTTTAACTGAAAGTGGAATTTCAGACAGTCTGTATCATAGTTTTCATTTCTTGTGAACATAGCTCAATAATGCATCATCCTACATTGGTGACATGTTAGAAGGTTAGCAAGTTACATTTATATGTTTCTGTCCCTGCTTTTGTACTTAATTCTTAATTTAGTAACACTGGGATGGGTAGAATGTGTGAGTGCTAAGTGTGGACAGAGGAGGGGCTGGCCACAGTTCACAAGCAACTGAATGTAGTTTTGGCTACAGACAGACACCTACAGGCTGCTGATTTGGGATGTAGCGGTGGCGAGGAATCTGGCACGATGCATGGGACACCTCAAGATGTCGCTTGTTTTGCCCACCAGCTCTGCTACCAGGGCACCTCTTAGTGTACCTGATACGGTGTGTCCACCCTCACAGCAGGAAGCGTGGCAACAAGTTTGCGTAACTCGAGGTGGAGGACTAGTATGAAGGTTGGCCATCTGGCCTCGCCTATTGCCCCTGTGAGTAAACAGGTGACTGTTCCTTCAGCAGGGGTCGAGCAGGCACACGTGGGCAGGGGTGTCCTGTTTATCAGGAGCTCCTATGTTAGGCAGGTTGTGGAGCCCCCTAGGAATGTAGCGTTCACAGCTGGAAAGAAAGCCAATGTACACTTGGTACGTCTGCCAGGGGGCTTCATCCGATAAGCGGAGGTGACCTTGCCTGCAACTGTCAAGTGTACAGTGTGCAGCCGTCTGCAAGTTGTGGTTGGCATCACATGGGTTCTGAGGCCATCCTCAGTTCATACAGGCAGCTCACACAAGTGGTGAAGGCTGCTGACCTCATGTGTGAGGTGCAAGCAGTGCTTGCAATTTGCAGCATTATTCCAAGAGTTGATCAGGGTCTTATGGTTTGGGGGGTCTCAACCAAAGGCTTTGTGACTCTGTGACGGCCTTGCCTGTATATTTCTGAGCTTGCGTTATTGGGTGGTGAATTATAGGGCTCCCCTTGGTAGGTTAGGGATGCACTACACAAAGGAAGCAGCTACTTGGGTATCAGAGTACTTGTGGATCACACATTGAAGTCTCTTAGGTTAGACTGTAGTTTTGAGGTACTCTGATGAACACCCACCAGTCGGTACACAGACAGCAAAATCAGATTCCATTAAGAGTAAAGACATTTTAACTTTGAAAATTTTATCAGCGAATTTTCGTGATATTTGTCACAAAATTCCCGAATTTACTGCTCTCTAGGAAAGTTCTAGTGCTCGAATTATTCTTAGGACCGAGAGCTGACCGATACCCGAAGTAGAAATCTCTGAGATATTTAGCGAGTCGTGGAACTTATGTTGGAAAGACAGGTTAGACACGATAGGAGACGAAGTTTCCATTGCAGTTGACAAAAAATTTGTTCTATTGAGGTCAAAATTGAATGTGACAGTGAAATCATCTGGTCTCATATAGCAGGGCTAGGTGAAATAAAGTTAACTGTACGATTTTTTACTATTAAAAACAGTCTTTATCACAATTTATTTAGTATGGTGACCGGTTTTGACCACTACTGTGGTCATCTTCAGACCAATGAGTAAGAACCTCCTTTTGCTAGAGAGTGATGAGTAGTGATTCTCTAGCAGGAGGTTCTTACTCATTGGTCTGAAGATGACCACAGTAGTGGTTGAAACCGGTCACCATACTAAATAAATTGTGATCAAGACTGTTTTTAATAGTAAATATTTGTAACGTATTGATCACTGTCACTCCCATAATGTATTCAAAAGTAGCTGTACGATGTTTTTACGTTTCACTCAGTTCCATTTTTTTTGGTTCTAAAGTCATTCAAAGAAAGTCTCCAGTCAGTAGCGCACAAATACCCAGATCATATAATGATAATTGAAGGTGACTTTAACCAATTGAGTATAGACTGCGACGTTTGTAGATTCGTTGCAGTGGTTACGGAAAGGTAATCTTGAAAAATACTTTTGGACACGTTTTCTGAAAACTGTCTTGAGCAGCTAGTTTGGAAGCCCACATGCAGTGGAAACATCTTAGACCTTGTAGCTACAAACAATCTGGACCTTATCGATGGCGTAAGCATAGAGACAGAGATTAGTGATTATTATGTCATTTATCTATCATGGCTACAAAAGTTTATAAATCAACCAAGAAGGCAAGGAGAATGTTTCTGCTAGAAAGAGCAGATAAGCAGTTCTTAGCATCTCACTTAGATCATGAATTGACATCACTATGGAGGACGTTTAAACGGTCTGTAAATCATGCTCTGGAGAAGTGCGTGCCTAGCAAATGGATTATGGATGGAAAAGACCCAGTGTGGTTTAACAATGAAATTCGGAAAATGCTGAGTAAGCGAAGGACGTTGCACTCTCAGTTCAGAAGAGAAATGTCGACAAGCATAGGTTAGCAGAGATTCATGCATCTGTGAAAAGATCTCTGCGCGAAGCATACAGCTACCACCATTATACCAAAGCAAAAGATGTGGCCGAGAACCCAAGAAAATTCTGGTCCTATGTAAAATCTCTTATGTGTATTTAAGGCTTCCATCCAGTCACTTGTTGACATCTCTGTTGCAGTGGCAGAAGACAGCAAAGCGAAACCCAAAGTTTCACGGTTTAAGAAATTGTTCACGTAGGGGAATGGTAAACATACCATCGTTTGAGTGACAAAGTAATAAGGATACCTGGCATAGAGAAACAACTGAAAGAGTCGAAAAGAAGTAAGTCACCAGGTCCAGATGGAATTCCAGTTTGGTTTTACAAAGAGTACTCTACAGCATTGGTCCCTTACTTTACCATGAATATTTCGCCCAGTGCAAAGGCCGAAGCAAACGGAAAAAAGTTCAGGAGACTCCTGTATATAAGAAAGGTAAAAGACAAAAATCACAAAATTACTCACCAATGTGCTTAACATTGGTTTGCTGCAGAATTCTTGAACATATTCTTAATTCAAAAACGAGGGTAATCCCAAAAGTGAGGACTCCTATTTTTGTATAAGTACATAGACCTGTTTATTTCTACAATGGTTTGCATCAGTTTACAGCTTGAACATTTAGCTTCTTTTCGACATAATCACCATTTCTGTCGATGCATTTTTGTAGACGCTGTGGCAGTTTTTGTGTGCCCATGTCATACCAACTCGCCGCCATGCTGTTCAGAAAGTTAGGAACCTCTTCTTTTACCTCGTCGTCGGAGCTGAATCGCTTTCCGGCCAAATGTTCTTTTAACTTAGGGAACAGGTGATAGTCACTGGGCGCCAAGTCAGGACTATAGGGTGAGTGGGTGATTATGTTCCACTGAAACTGTTGCAGGAGAGCAACTGTTTGCCGAGCGATGTGTGAGCGAGCGTTGTCATGGAGAATGTGTACGCCCTAGCTCAACATTCCTCTTCTCCAGTTCTGAATTTCCCGTTTGAGTTTCTTCAGAGTATCACAGTACCTGTCAGCGTTAATTGTGGTCCCAGTGGGCATAAAGTCGACCAACAGTACCCCTTTCTGATCCCAAAAAATGGTTGTCATGACTTTACTGGCAGACTGTGCGGCTTTGGCGAAGAAGGATGCCGCCACTGGCATTGTCTCAGGTGTAAAGTGCTATGCCCAGGGTTCGTCACCCGTGACAATTGAGTCCAGAAAGTTGTCCTGTTCGGCTGCAAGGCGGTGAAGAAATGGGCGGGAAGCATCAACTCGTTGCTGCATATGGTCCTCAATCAGCATGCGTGGCACCCATCCTGCGCACACCTTCCGGTAGTTCAATGTTTCCGTTAAAATTCTGTGAGTGGTGTTTCGGGAAATCTCAGGAACCAACGTGCAGAGATCATCCAGGGTGATCCGCCGATCTTCATGCATGCTTTGCTCAACCTTCGTCTCCTCGGAAATTGACGGTCTCTACTCCTTTGTTCGTCGTGAATTTCGGTCCGACCAGCTGCAAACTCTCTACACCACTTACGAACATTTTTGACATCCATGCACGACTCACCATACACTTCCATCTATTGGCGATGGATTTCAATCGGCGCAGTGTCCTTTGCATTCAAAAACTGAATAACTGCACGCAATTCGCACTTGGCTGTAACATCCAACGGGAGCTCCATTCTCAAAGACCTTCCAAGCCAAGACTGAGCGCCTCAGCGCGGCGTGCACATGTTTACACACAGCGCGTGAAGCACTCTTCATAACAGCGTGACCAACTGCCACACAGAGTTCTGTACTTAGAATAGGAGACCTTACTTTTGAGGTTACCCTCGTATAATAAATTTGCTAGAGACTATAAGCTTCTGTCCATGAATCAGCATGGTTTTAGAAAGAATCGCGCTTGCAATTCTCCGCTTGCCCTTTTCTCACGTGCAAACTATGGATGAAGGGCAAGAAGCAGATTCCATATTTCTGGACTTTCAAAAAGTGCGTGACTCGAGGCTCCACTGCAGGTTGCTAACGAAGGTACGAGCATATGGAATAACTTTCCAGATATGTGAATGATTTGAATATTTCTTAAGTAATAGAACCCAGCATGTTATCCTCGACAACGAGAGTTCATCAGAAATTAGGGTATCGCCAGGAGTGCCCCAGGAACGCTATTATTTTTATACACATTTGAGATCTGCTAGGGAGAGTGATCAGCAATCTCTAGTTGTTTGTTAATACTGTGGTGTAAAGGAAAGCGCTGAAGTCGAGTAACTGAAGGAGGATACAAGTTAAGTTAGATAAAATTTCTGGTTGGTGTGATGATTGGCAGCTAGCTCTGAATATAGAAAAATGTACGTTACTGCAGATGAGTATGAAAAACATAACAGTGATGTTCAAATACAGCATTAGTAGTAGCGTCCTGCTTGACACAGTCATGCCCGGGTTCGATTCCCGGCTGGATCGGAGATTTTCTCCGCTCGAGGACTGGGTGTTGTGTTGTCCTAATCATCCTAATCATCATCATCCCCACCGACGCGCAAATCGCCGAAGTTGCATCAAATCGAAAGACTTGCACCCGGCAAACGGTCTACCCAACGGGAGCCCTTAGGCACACTACATTTATTAATTTGCTTAAATATCTAGGTGTACCATTGCAAATTGATATGGAATGGGACAAGCATGTGAGGACTGTGGCAGGGAAGGCAAATGATCCACCTCAGTTCGTTGGGAGAATTTTGGAAAGTGTGGTTCATTTGTAAAGAGGACCACATATAGGATGCTAGCATGACGTATTCTTCAGTACTGCTTGAATGTTTGGAATCCACACCAGGTCTGATTAAAGAAAGACATTGGAGCAAATCAGAAGCGGGCTGCCAGATTTGTGACCAGTTGATGTGAGCAACATGCAAGTATTATGACTATGCTTCAGGTACTCAAATGGGAATCCCTGGAGGGAAGGAGACATTCTTTTCAAATAACATTATTGAGCAAATTTAGAGAACTGCCATTTGAAGCTGACTGCAAAGTGATACTAGTGCTGCCAACATACATTTCGCATGAGCCCAATGAATATACGATGCGAGAATCTAGGGGTCATATGGAGATATAGGGACCGTCACTTTTCCCTCAATCTATTTACAAGTGGAAAAAAAAGCAAATGAGTAGTAGTGGTACAGGGTACACCACATCATGCACCGTATAGTGGTTTGTGGAGTGTGGTTGTAGATGTAAGTATACATGTACCGCACATGTTGATTTCACATTTTGAAACTTCTGTAATTTGCATCAGGTTGTAACTTGGAATGGTCAGTGAATAAGATATGATTGGTGTCAAGATATACTGGTGTAGAGAAGCTTACAATCTGTTAAAGCCCACCATTCATCAGTGTTAATATTTGGTGAATTAAGCCACTGATTATTAATTTTAGTTACTGCTTTCTACTGCATTATTTGTATAATGGGACCTTGCATAGCGAGCATAGTTTGCTCCAGAATCTTACTTGTAGTGCGCAACACTCGTTAAGCAAAACAATTTATCCCTATAAATCAATGTAAAATACAATGATGCGTTCCATGCAGAAAAGATACTAAAAGTTTTATCTGATCCATGCCATTTATTCAAAGAAAATTATACATACAGTATTATGTACTTTATTATTCACGATACATAACTAATTGTATTTTACTAGGAAGCTATCTATAATCATTTGTTTCCGCCAATGGTTCAACACTTGGCGAAAATGCGACCAGCATTAACATCGAACAAATTTGTGGTGCGCATTGCCACTGTTTCATTGGGATGATGTTTTTCAATGTACAACACAACCGATTCCCATGCTTTCAGCATTTCTCTTATTGCGCCAGAAGATTGCTGCTTTGCTGTTACCGCCTCTGAACTCCTCTCTACAGCTTTCTGGTGGGAAACACACTGCAGCTCCATAAGCTCTTTGGCTGTTATTTCTCAGCTGTGATCTTCCACAGGCTCATTAATGTCATTGTTATCCATTTCTAGTAGCATGCTCTTGGCCAAAGACACAGTCTCGTTGACTACAGGCTCCATAGTACCGACTCGAATGCCTCAGAGTCATATTCGACAACGCACTCTGGCCAAAGCTTCTTCTATGTAGAAGTGAGATTTCTCTTGGTAATCCCTTCCCACGTCTTTTCGATCATCTTGACGCAAGCAACGATGTTGAAGTGATATTTCCAAAACTCTCTGAGAGAGGGAGAGTGGTATGGTAGTTTCAATCAATTCAAAGCAATGCTCGAAGAGTGCTTTAGTGTAGAGCTTCTTAAAGTTAGAAATAGTCTGCTTGTCCAGAGGCTCGAGTAACGGAGTGGCGTTGGCAGACAGAAATTGGATCTCGATGAATTGAAATTCTTCAAGGAGGTGGTCTTGTAGGGCTTGAGAATGAGCAGGGGTATTGTCTGTAACAAGTGACATGGAGTGGCAGATTCATCTCAAGCAAATATTTGTTCACTGAAGGACTAAACACTTCATTGATTCAATCACAAAAAAATATCACATGTTACCCAAGCCTTATTGTTTGACGTCTGCATCACATTTGACCCGCTGTTTTGGACTTTACACATTGTTGAAGGCTCGTTGAGTTTCTGAATGGTACTGGTAAACAAACAGTGGTTTAATTTTCATCGCTGCTTTCATTGGCACAGAATAGTACGGTAGGTAGTGTGAGATGGTCTTTCAGTGGCTTGTGGCTGGGCAACGCATTCTCATCTGCTGTTGTAAAGCTATGTTTCGTCATCTTTTTTCATAACAGACCCGTCTCACCACAATTAAAAACCTGATGCGGTAGACAACCCTAAGAATCTCCGAGCATCTTGAAGTTTCAAATGAAGTTCTCTGCTGCCTTTGTGTCAGCGCTGGCTGCTTTGCTGTGCCTCAAAATGCTGTGGATGCCGGTTCTTTTCTTAAACTTCTCAAACCACCCACGGCTTCCCTTAAACACTTGGCCGCTGATGATCCTGGCGTTTTCTTAACGAGGTCGGCGAAAATCATTCTCGCCTTATCACAAATTATGTTCTCATTAATAGTGTCATCTTGCAATTGCTTTTCATTTATCCATAGAAGGAGCAACTTTTCGATATAGTCCAGAATACTAAACCGTTGCTTAAATACTCTTGTCACTCCGTTTGATGCATCTGTCTCCTTAATCTTGTCTCTGTACTTGAGGATACCGTAACGCAAATAGTTGATCTAGACCGACTGCATGTACATGCTAAATCAGCGACGTTCACGTTTTTCAATGATTTCAATAATTTGTTTTAATTTCTAAGGTCATTTTCTTTCTCTTATGGTCGTCTTCTTGCGGCTTTACCTTCGGGGACATATCTATGAAGGTTATTACAATTTGCACACAAAAAAATCATTGTTGCAACACAAGTTTAGAAAACTGTGTGATCACAAGCTGCACTAAGATAGTAGCAGAAAGATCACTAAACGCAGACTGATATTGTTCATATAATGCTGCCAACAATGAAAGTTGTTCGTATTGTTGAACGTTTTCCCTGCTACGCTCTAACGGCTGGTAACGTCACATTAAATCGTCGTCACTCGTAATGCGAAACATCGCTCATTAAGCGAGTCATTTTTGTTTCTACAATTTGTTTTGCTCGAATTTCACGTTAAGGTATGTGCTCGTTAAGCGAGGTTCTACTGTGTTACTGAACTTAAGTTCGAGCTCACAGCTAGACATTGTGGCACAGCAACACATGTGCTCACAACAGTGTAACTCAACCTATATTAATTTTGCACTAGCCGATTACCACGCACTTATTTATCTGTCTTCTATTGAACAGGAAACAGAATCAGATACATTTGTTGTGTAAAATCAGAGCAATTTTATTTACATGTGTTTAAAAGTATAATATACAAATTCTAAAGAAAGACTGACTATGATATTAATTCAACACAAAAGTCTTTAAATACTAATTTTTGTGTGTAGTACATTACTACTTGTGCGCACCTTTCTAACAAACACTGCTGTTTGCCAACCAATTAACATAACCTTTAAATCCATGAATCTAGTTATTCAGATAACTTGTAGAATATGTGGCTCATGATGAATGTTTTTAATCTGCTTTTGAACTGGTTGATATCCTTTGCTTTACATTAGATGTAATAATTACTAAAAACAGAATAGCCAACAAATCTAATACCAGACTACAAGTACCTGGAGACTTATGTTTTTAATTCTTTCTTTCCATTCAACTTCATTGATCACTACATTACCTTACCTACACTATATTACCTTACCTAATTTTCAGTATGTCTGTGGCATACTCATATATTCCCATTAGACTGAAGTTAATAAGAACCCACAAACCGAAGCAGGTAAATTAACACCAGAAGTTCTGAATGATCTAATTTGTGGCCATACATTTCTAATCCATTAATTTTTCTAATTTCACTGCTGCAGTAAACAGCAACAAGGTTTCGTTTTCAGAAATTCAGACTAAAATTGCAAATAGGTAAGTTGTTCCTTTTCTACACTAATATTGCACTAAGTATAAATTTTTATGTTTTCTCATAGCTAATGTCAGTTCTTGCTTGTTTGCTTGGAAAGTGGAGTGAGTTTCCTAACTTATTCTTTTTCATTTTTTAAATAATTACATTAGCTGATGAATTCATTTGTATACAGCTTATAAGAGTTTATTTATTTTTGTACTTCATCATTATAAACTCTAAAATTAAATCTGTTATGATAGTGAGTGGATCTGGAATAAATCATATATTTGTAATTTGTAACAAATTGGAACTGAAGCTTGTAAATTCTCTGTAATGATCAGATGAAACTTTCATGCATTACACTATCATTGTAATAATACATGTCTGCTAATATGACATTACTTGAAGAATAACAACCCGAGAGCCTGTCCTGGAACAGGGCAATAAAATCATTTGATCAGACTTACAACCTGAAAATAATCTGTTGAATTTATAGCTTACTAACACATTAGGTTTTAGTGACCTACATTTAGGTTGAGCAACACAAATTACCTTCGGATCATGTCAATTTTCTTATTATGATTACACCACCATTCTGTTTCTGAATGTGTTCTGCAATATAGGAGCAAACACAACAGTATTTTTTTCTTCTTATGTCCTTGCCCAATCATCCAGATCTGCCCCCCCCACCCCCACACAAAAAAACACTAGCAAATAAATATTTTTTTCCACCCAACTCAACTTATTATTTCTTCATATGTTTAAGTATCCTAAATTTCATCCCTGTCATCCCTTCTACCTCTTGCTATTGACTGTGATATTTACACTTCTTATTTATAATTTACTCCTTGGAGTTTTCTTTCATTTATTTACGTTTCTGTCATCTCTTGTCTGTATGTTTCTTTCAAACATTATTTATGGTATTATTAATTATTCATATTTTTAAAGTTATCTTTCCAATTGCTTTTTATTTTTTTACTTCATTTATTTTTTTCTTTTTTACCCGTAGCTTGTAGTTACTGCTAACTATGGTCCAGTCCTTATGTTTCTTACTAGGATGTTTTGCAGATTGTATAAGGGGCGACCAAAAAGTTTCTATTTGAGGATGTTGCTGCACTGGATATGCAATGTAGCATGATTCCAATGTGGGTATAGAAGCACTGACATTTGCATAAAGGATTAATATGACATTCATGTATTTATGATGTGCATACAGTAAATGTGGAAGTGTGAACTGTGGCAGCATTGTTAACAAATGCTTCTGAACAGGACCAACTTGCAGTTATTCTTTTCTTGGCTGCCAAAGCACAGACACTGGTAAATAGCCATGGGAGAATGAAGAATGTGTATAGGGCAGCATGTCTGTTGAAAACCATCATTGTGGATTGGTGTGCCAAGTTCTATGCTGTTGCTTCATGATAACACGTTCCCATATCGCAAATGTCGCAACACAGATGTTATGAAATGGGAGACTCTCCAGCATTCATCCTTTAGGCTTGATCTCTCCCCATGTGATTACCATGCCTTCAGTCCCTTAAAAATAGCCTTGAACAACTGACAATTCCCGCCAGACAAGTATGTGCAGTTATGGAATGCTTCACAGTGTTTTACCAAATGGACATCTTCAACCTGGTGCATCTATGGGATGATTGTCTCAGAGCTCATACCTAGTGATTTTTCTTAGTTGGCATGCTGATTCTGGACTGTAGAGCCATCGAATAAAAACATTTTGATCACCCCATATAGATGTTCCATGTCTTGAATCTTATGTCTTACATTTACAATTACTCCTATTTTTTTTGTATCCCTGTCTCATATTAGTAACACTTGTCAGCCTTTTAATTCTGCCTATATTAAATATTATCAATGAAATGACTAATTTTAAATACTTGGAATATTATGTCAGTCAGTTCATTTCTATGTAGTCCTAATTTTAGTGATAATTACATATCCAATTCCCCTATTTAACAGTGATTCGTTGTGTTTGTTTTTATTTTTGCTATGAATGTTGCATTTAATATTAATATTTCTTGTTACTTAATTTGTAATCTGCGTTGCTCACTTGCCGAATATAACTGTCAAAACTGAAGACTTCATTTTGGTTCAGATGACAGTTCATTGAAAAAAATAAAGAAATATCTAGTAAGTCATATGGATTTTAAATCAATTTATGAGTAGATGTATTGGATAGCACAGCAACATTAAAAACCTTGGACTGACTGGTTATAAACTTATAGTCTGATTTAGTTCATAGACTAAAGGCCTGTTGTATCATAGCTCATGCTGCATCCAGGCAGAGGAATTAGAAACTCATCTTCCTTAACATTTCAAGTATGTCCTATATCACTGCTAAATTTGAAAGAGCACATCTCATGATAATTGAGCTGCAAAACGGCATTCGGATTAAAAATTAGACTTGTGTTTATGGAGATAACAAGTTCCTTATTCCTTTAGTGGTAGCACTCCAACACACAATGAACCTGCAATGTTTCACCTATTCTGACAATTTGCTAGTAGTTCAATGAGGATGTTAATTAGATGTTGGAAGGCTGTAGGTGGAAAGTGAAAGTAACCATTCATCTATAGTTGAGACAGTGAGTGATCAACAGGCACCCAAACAAGACTGAACCCATCACTACGTTGTTAGCCACTTTTCTTCTTTGGAGCTAACAGACCAAAAAAAAAAAAAAAAAAAAAAAAAAAAAACGCGCGCGCGCGCGCGCACACACACACACACACACACACACACACACACACACAAAACCACAGCTATGTTGTGTCAGTACTGTAGCCCTGTAAGTCTGTTATACGTTTTCTTTAGGGGCCCTCTATTAGATTTAATTGTAATTAATATCCATTAGAAATATCTGGAGGTAATCACAGTTCTAGGGTTGTCTAAAGCCTTGTCCTTCAGCCCCAACTGTGGAATAACATTTTTATATTTCAATAATGGTTGCTGTTGTTGTTGTTGTCTTCAGTCCTGAGACTGGTTTGAAGCAGCTCTCCGTGCGACTCTATCCTGTGCAAGCTTCTTCATCTCCTAGTACGTACTGCAGCCTACACCCTTCTGAATCTGCTTAGTGTATTTATCTCTTGGTCTCCCTCTACGATTTTTACCCTCCACACTGCCCTCCAATACTAAATTGGTGATCCCTTGATGCCTCAGAACATGTCCTACCAACCGATCCCTTCTTCTAGTCAAGTTGTGCCACAAACTCCTCCCCAATTCTATTCAATACCTCCTCATTAGTTATGTGATCTACCCATCTAATCTTCAGCATTCTTCTGTAGCACCACATTTTGAAAGCTTCTTATTATAACCGTTAATCACTAATAAATTGCGTGGATATACAAACGTAGAAACAATAGCTGGTTACATGCTACCAGTTCCGTATCGGTCATTCGACTGCCGTGCCGTGACATGCGGCCGGCGCCGTTCGTAGCTAGGTGGCGCTCCCGCGCTCAGCCGAGTTGCCTCTATCGCCATTTGCGCGTACTGACGTGGCGGCACTATTAAATGTCGTGGCACTGTCACAACACTTTTCCCTCCTTGAAAAAAAAATACTCACTTCCTGGGAGACACGGACAGCGCGGAGACATCCATGGCCTCTTGGGAGGCCCCGAGAAGATCCCACGAAGAAACACGAGAGTACGGTCGAAAATGTCCAGGACGGAAGCCCGTGCATGGAACGTGCCTCCTGGACGAGATGATGGGTGAAAACTCCAGAGCAGCATCCATAGGTGTCATGGACCTGGGGGTGTGCTCCAGCGAGATGGGTCCCGGAGAAGGCGTCGTCGTGACTGGGGCCGGTTCCAGCGTACTCGGAAGCGGTAGCGTCGTCGGCTGCAGCAACACGCACGGGAGATCGGCAGCAGCGGCAGGTCTGGCTTCTCGGGCTGGTGGAGGCGAAGGAAGGGGTGGTGGCACCGGCATGGCCACCACTCGTGGGCGCATCTGGTCGTATTTCACAAAGCCGGCGGCCGCGAAGAGCCTTGATCACCCCTGGAATCCATTTAGGGCGAGATCCATACCCTTGTGCCCACACGTCAGTGCCCACCGAGTATTTTCCTGCACGAGGGGACACAGTACAAGGCCTGACAGGGTGAAGCAGGTGCAGTAGAGTGCGCGGTTGGCAGCCATGCAAGAGTTCAGCAGGGCTGCGATCACCCAGAGGCGTGAAGCGATAAGAACTCAGAAAATGCAACAGAGCGTCATCTGTGGAAAAATCACTAAGGAATTTTTTCATCTGGCTTTTGAAAGTGCAGGCAAGGCGCTCGACCTCCCCATTCGATTGCGGATGGAAGGGCGGTGCTGTAACATGATGAATCCTGTGTCCAGTACAAAAATCACGGAAGGCCTGCGAAGAGAACTGAGGGCCATTGTCTGTGACGATCGTGGATGGAAGACATTCTAGCACAAAGATTTTGGACAAAGCCAGCGTTGTCGCCGCAGTAGTGGGTGACGGACATCGAACAACAAATGGAAACTTCGAGAAGGCGTCAATCAACAGCAGCCAATAAGTGCCGAGGAAGGGGCCGGCAAAGTGAGCATGCACCCGTTCCCATGGCTGCGCCGGGTCAGGCCACAGAGAGGGCATTGATTGTACGGGGTGCAGTCAGTTGTTGAGCACACTGACCACACGCAGCGACCATGTGGGCGATGTCTGAATCAATACCGGGCCAATAAACGTGCCTGCGGGCCAGGGACTTGGTCCGAGAAATCCCCCAATGGCCTTCATGCAACAGTTTGAGAACATCTTTGCGAAGAGAGGCTGGCACCACGACCCGTGGAGATGCACCATCCATGGCCAGAACAACAACACCATCATGAACAGACAGACGAAAGCACAAGGCATGGTAGTTGCGAAGGGGATCCGATGCCCGGCCCTTGGTCCTGTCCGGCCAACCCCGTTGAATAAAACCAATCACCTGACGCAGGACCGGGTCCCGCACAGTAGCCGACGCGACCTGCGAACCTGTAAGCGGAAAACCCTCGACCGCACGACGTTCTGCCTCATCAGTGTGGAAACAGAGTAGTTCACATCGATCGAAAACCGGGTCGGGGCCCATCGGCAAACGCGACAACGTGTCAGCATTGGCGTGCTGGGCCGTGGGGCGATAGTGAATCTCATAGTGAAAACGAGACAAGTATAAGGCCCAACGTTGCAGGCGGTGAGCTGCCTTATCCGGAAGCGACGTTGATGGGCTGAACAGAGAGACCAGCGGCTTGTGGTCGGTGATGAGGTGAAACTTAGAACCATACAAAAAAACGCTGAACTTTTTTAGAGCATAAATGATAGCGAGCGCCTCCTTTTCGATTTGAGAATAATGCCGTTGCGCATCATTGAGGGTCTTGGAAGCATAGGCGATGGGTTGTTCCGACCCATCCTCATACCGATGGGCGAGAACAGCCCCTAGGCCATACTGGGACGCGTCAGTCACCAGAACCAAATGCTGACCCAGATGGAATGTGGCAAGACAAGGCGCCGACTGCAAATGAGCCTTCAGGCTGACAAAAGCCTGCTCACACTCGTCGGACCAACAGAAAGGAATGTTTTTGCATAACAGCTGATGCAGAGGATGAGCTACCGCCGCTGTGGATGGAATGAATTTGTGATAATAAGCAATCTTGCCTAGAAGCGCCTGAAGTTCTTTTACTGTAGACGGCCGGGGTAGAGCGGTAATGGCCGCAACATGCTGACGTAGAGGACGTATACCCTCATGGGACAAGTGGAAACCAAGATACACGATGGAGGGTTGGAAGAACTGTGACTTGTCAAGATTGCACTTCAACCCAGCCGAATCCAGAACCCGAAACAGTGCGAAGGTGCTCCTCAGTGGAGGCCCCCGTGACAACAATGTCATCCAGATAGTTTATGCAGCCAGGAATGGAAGCTGTGAGCTGTTCCAAACCCGCTGAAAAATGGCCGGCGCGCTAGCGACGCCAAACGGTAACCGCTGGTACTGATACAACCCACAAGGAGTGTTGATGACGAGAAATTCCTTGGAAGACGCATCCAACGGCAACTGATAGTACGTCTCCGATAAGTCAAGTTTGGAAAAGAACTGGCCCCCAGCGAGCTTGGTAAATAACTCCTCAGGACGGGGAAGAGGATAAGTGTCAATGAGGCTCTGAGCGTTGACAGTGGCTTTAAAATCACCACACAATCGCAGACTCCCGTTTGGTTTAGAAACCACCACGATTGGCGATGCCCATTTGCTGGAGGTAACAGGAAGGAGAATCCCTGAAGCTGTTAACCTGTCTATCTCAGCCTTGACAGGTGCATGCAACGCCACCAGAATAGGGCGTGCCCGGAAAAACTTAGGGCGAGCTGTAGGTTTAAGAGTAATGTGGGCTTCAAAATCCTTGGCGCGACCCAGACCAGCAGAGAACATGGATGAGAATTCGGAACACAATCCATCCAGCTGTTGATATGGAATATCCTCAGATATGAGGTGCACATCATCATCAATGGAGAACCTGAACAACTGGAAAGCATCATAACTGAACCGGTTTTCAGTGCCCGCATGATCCACCACATAAAACGTGAGAGGCCTAACAACAGACTTGTAGGCAGTGGAAGCATCAAACTGTCCAACAATAGGAATTTTCTGTTTATTATAAGTTCTCAGATTTCGCGTAACTTGAGACAAGGGAGGGGAGCCCAACTCCAAATACATGCGAGAATTAATGAGAGTTACTGCAGAGCCAGTGTCCACTTGCATGCAAATGTCTTTATCCAGAACACGAACAGTAACAAACAACTTATTTGTTTGAGAAAGCACACAGTTAACATCCATGTCCGATGCCTCATCCTCGTCGGCAGGAACTTTAGGGGACTGACACACAGAAGCAATGTGGCCTTTTTTCCTACATGTCCTACATGAATTACATGTGGCCCAACGTTTTGGACACGTGGCCCTGTCATGCTGTACAAAACAACGTGGACAAGAAGGAAGTGCGGAACGAACCTGCTTCTGTGGTTGCTGTTTTCGCTATGAGCGTGGCGGCCCAGCGCGACGTTGTTGACGTGAGTGAACCGCCGCCACATCGTCGGTCCCCTGGGAAACAGGCAAATTGTCCATGTCGAAAGTGGTCTGTATAGAGCCTATATCACACCACGCGTCTATTTGTGCACCAGCAGCGTGAGACACTTCAAAAGATTGAGCGATGCTTAGAACTTCTGACAACGACGGGTTTGGCAGTTATAAGGCACATTGCCGAACTTCTTTATCAGGAGCAAGCTGTAGAATAGCATCCCTAACCATTGAATCAGCATAAGACTCAAGATGAGTGTCCGTGACAAACTGACATTTCCTACTCAGACTGTGTAGTTCCACCGCCCAAGCCTGGTAAGATTGATGGGGCTGTTTACGACACCAGTAGAATGCCACGCGGGCGGCAATGACGTGGCTGTTTTTTCGGTAATAGTTAGACAATAAGTCACACATTTCTTGGAAGGACAGAGAGGCAGGTTCCCGCAGCGGGGCTAACTGAGATAGCAGCTGATAGATCCGTGGGGAAATCCAAGATAGAAATAACGACTTACACATAGGAGCATCAACAACGCCGAAAGCCAAGAAGTGTTGCCGCAAACGCTTCTCATAATCCTCCCAGTCTTCAGCGGCCTCATCGTTCTCAGCAGGATTTTTTATATGGTTAATGGTGGTAGCCACTGAATGCTTCTTGCATCAATCTTTTTAACATTGTATGAATTTCTGCTAACTTTGCCTGTCATTATTTGCATGTTATTATTTGAACCAAAAGTGCAACAAACAGTCTGCTACCTCAGCAATTTTTGAATTTTGTTATTAAACCTCAGTGGATCTTTTCTGTACTTAATCCACTTATCGGCACATACTTCTTCTGGGCATGATTTACTATTCATTTAAACTTTACCCAAAATTCCTATATGTCCATCATAATGTAACTAAATGCTGTCCATTTATTTTCTAAGAGGGACACTAACAACAGCATATCTGCTCTTTCTAGCCAAAATATTCTCCTAGCCTCCTCGATGGATTTATTAACTGTAGCAACCATTGGTTCTGTGATGTCATCACTGTCACTAATCCCTAACTCTTTATCGACACCATCGATAAGGTCAGGCCTGTTTAAAACTAAAAGATCTGAAATATTTCCATTATGTGTGGCCTCTTGAATTAGCTACTAAAGACTTTTTCAGAAAACTGTTCAAAAGTACTTCACAAGACTGCCTATCTGTACCACATGCAATGAATGCACTTATGTCCCTGTCTATACTATGTAGGTCAAAGTTACATCCAACTAATACTGTATGGTCTGGGTATTTCTACATTAATGAGCATAGACTTTCTTTCAGTGATTCTAAAACGGTCATTGTATAATCAGATGGCCAGTGAAAACATCCTATAATTAACTTCAGTTCACCTAGACCTAAGTGTCACTTGTTAATAATAATATTAATAATTCCTGATAAATGAATATTTTTTATCAGGGACTATCTGATAATGGTATAGGGTTTGTTGTCATAATACTATGAAAATAAGTGGAATATACACTGATGAGCCGAAACATTAAGACCAGCTGCATAATTGCATGTTCATCATCCTTTTCAACACAATACAGCAGAAATTCTGCATGGCATTGGCTCAAGAATTCCTTGGTAGATTTCTGGAGGTATGTTGCACGAGATTTCTGTGTACAGATCATGCAATTTCCATAAATTATGGGCCAGTGGTTTGGGGGTGCAGAACTAGCACCCATCGGATTGAGATCAGGTGAATTTGGTGGCCAGTATGTCAATTTCAGTTCACTATCATCCTTCTCAAACCACAATAGCAAGGTTATGGCCTTGTAACACAGACAGCTATCCTGCAGGAGGATGTGATCACCATTAGGGAACACATCAGGCATAAAGTAATGCATGTGATCTGCAATAATGTTCACGCAGTCCACATTATCCTGGGCCCTTCAGTACTACCTGAGATCCCATGGAAGCCCAGGTGATGTACCCCATAGCAAAATACTGTCCTCACATGTCAGCATCTGCAGTGGGTGCATGTTTCAAGCAGCCATTCAATTGAATAATGGAGTATGTGGTCAAAACCATACACCTGATGTAACAAGAAACGTGATTCATCTTACCAGATGACACATTTCCGTAGATCCACAGCCCAATCTTTGGTGATTTAATACTGCCTCCAGTGTAATGTGTTCACCAATAAGTGTTGGACATTGTGCCCTGAAACACTTAAGCCTGCATTAGCATTTACTTCGCCATCATCTCTACAATAGACTGCTGCCTGTCATGCTTTACACAGCAGGCGACTGTCTGAGCTCTATGTTCTGTGATTAGACACAAACATCCAGCACCTTGGCACCTCCTCTGGTTTCAATTACCTTCAACCACTTTCCACAGATGCTCATGATGGTAGTACATGAGCATCTGTCCAGCTTCATCATTTCTGTGTTGTTCATTCCTATGTGCTGGTCCATGGCAACCTGTCCTTTGACAAAGTGTCTTATGTTAGTTGATTCCCTCATTTGTGGTCCATTTTTCTCACACAAATGGTTCCTCATTTGACTTAATGGTTTGCTTCTATTTTGCTTTGCCCTACCTTTCTGCTCTCTTGTGTGGAGGCTTGGCACAGCACTCGGTGAACTCTGTGGGATCTGTCCCTGTCTTTTTACTGCTGTCTACTTCGACTGCTCTCATTTCCCTTATCTTGACATTTACGCACAATGCCAACAAGCAATATTCAGTCTCATAGTGGGCTGTGGTCATAATGTTTTTGTTGACCAGTGTATAAGGACGTTTTCACATGGCACAACGATAGGACATGTGGTAGGCTGTGCCCTTTCTGAAGGAACCTGGCATTTGCCTAAAATTATTTAGGAAGACTAGAGAAAATGTAAATCCAAATGGCTGGATAGAGCGAACTCCATTCTCCCAAATAGGTCAGTGTCCAACTTCACTGTCTCATTCATTTAACCCTTTGTTCATATACAATTTACTCAATGTAACTTATAATATAAATATAGTTTTGCAGAGTTTCTTGGCATGTCTCTGCACTATCATTGCATGTGTGTGCACATTGCACATCATCATCATCATCACCTTCATCATCATCATCATCATCTGAACAGTTTCCAGCCTCAGGTTGGGTCTGTTTGGAACATAAGCCTCACCATCTAGTTCTGTTTTCCCATCATCCTTTCACGTTCACTCTTGTCCAGCCCTTGTCCCTTTTTTCAACACACTCCTCCACACCTTTTGGCCCTCTGTCCCTTGGTCTTCCTCTTGGTTGTTTCCTTCACATTTCTGTTTCATTTGTCTCCTTGGGAATCCTCTTGTTTTCCATTCTCTTTAAGTGCCCATACCATCATAGCTTTGGTGTTTCTATCCTGCTCTGCAAGAATTCCTCTTTCACTGTTTCCATTACCCTTTCATTCCTTGTCCTATCTCTCCTTGTTACTCCTATCCTACTTCCGGGTATCTTCATTTAACATTTCTATAATTTGTTTACGTCTCTCTCCTTCATTACTCATGTTTCAAAAATGCATACACCCTTGCATGGCCAAATTCCCGCACACTGCAAGATGCTTGATTTTGATAAGTTTGATATCTCTGTCAAAGATGTATATTGATGTCCTAAACCATCCCCACAATGACAAAAACTTCACACAGAGCAAAAGGACTAAACTTAGTTTGACCTTTTTTGTAAAGTTATGCATGAGCTGAGAGGGGGGAGGTGTTACACATGAGCTAGTGGGGACTCACCCCAGTTTGTTTACAAGTGATACATGCAGAATATACCTCAGTGCAAGCTAACTTAATTCCATGTTCCAAAGCAAAATATAGCCCATGCTGTATCAAAGTTCTGCTTATGACAAACATTGTCGATGGCAGTAGCACCTAAGTCAAATCAGTTGCACACTCTCCACACACCACACAGATTGCACCACAACTGACTGAGGCCATTTCTGGCCTGGTTTGTATGCCGAATTCATCAGAGGCCACTCCTGATGACAAGGCCATCTGAGTAGCGATGTCACAGTGGTCATAGTGATGTTGCACCAGCTAACTGGTTTCCATAGTAATGTCAGGTGGCTTCACTACAACCTCAGTGTCCAGCATGCACAGGGACAGTGAAAGCATGGCCTATCAATGTTTCTGACTTTAATTTCCAGCAGGAGATGCCAGATAAATGATCACTGTGATAAAAAGCTTGTTGCAGATGAGCATTTTTACTCCCCTCGATAGTTGTAAGTTTTATTACATTCTGTTTCACTTACTAACTGTTATTCATGGGTTATGCTAATTTGTGTCATGCACCACAGATCAAAAAACGATTATGTGGCCAAAGCAAGTCATAAGAAAACATTAACATAAAAATTATTTTGATCAAAGTGTGTAATAATTCATCTTTGCTGAACTAAAATGGTCATAAAGAGCATTCAAGACTTTATGGCAAAGAGTGTTACTAATTGATTCTGCTAGTTGCAGGGCGAAGTGCTTGGTGTTAAATGATCAATACACTTACTGATTAATAATTTTGTGCAATCCTCTAATCTTGGTTCTCTGTTCAAGTCCTAACTTCTTTGAACCACACAGGTGGGAGCTGCCCCAACACATAATACAAACCTACAGTCCTCCTAATCTGAGCTATTCCTAATTACTACCACCCACTTCCCTCTGTTCCCTTCTGTGCAACCTGTTGCATATACTCCCCATGACCCCCCCCCCCCTCTCTCCTCCAACATCCTCTGTCATTAGTGTCATGCTATTCCCTACCACTTACTTTATTTTTGTTTGTGATTCTCTAGTCACAACATATCCTTATTTGAACCCACCTTCTCTCTTCCTGTGAACCTTCTAAACTAGTTTAACACAATATCTTTACTTCTCCCAACCTTACTGTCCCCCCCCCCCCCTCCAATCTCTCTCTCTCTTACCTTTCTGGATTCTCCCTTTCTACAACACTGCCTGCTCCACCACTGATTCCATATGAAACAACTATTGAACACAACTAGGTTTCAATATGAGATGAGAGATTGTGTATATTCTTAGTGTGCATGCTCTAGCTTGTAAATTAAAAGTTGACCAACAATTCCCAGTTCCATTATATGTGCCTGTCTGTGGTAAAGTGTGTCATCTATACAGTAAGTGACAATATGTCCTATCTTCACTTCAAAATTTTTCATTGTTGTTGTTGTGATCTTCATCCCAGATACTGGTTTGATGCAGTTCTCAATGTTTTACTCTATCTCTTGCTGTCTCAGATTGTGTCCTATCAATAGATCCCTTCTTTTAGTCAAACTGTGACACAGATTTCTTGTTTCCCCAGTTCTATTCAGTACCTCCTCATTAGTTATGTGATCTACCCATCTAGTCTTCAGCATTCTTCTGTAGTACCACATTTCAAAATCTTCTATTCTAAACTGTTTACCGCCCATGTTTCACTATCATATATGGCTTCACTCCAGACAAATTCCTTAATAAAAGACATTACATTTGATGCTAATAAATTTCTCTTCATCAGAAGCACTTTCTTTGCCATTGCCAATATACACTCCTGGAAATGGAAAAAAGAACACATTGACACCGGTGTGTCAGACCCACCATACTTGCTCCGGACACTGCGAGAGGGCTGTACAAGCAATGATCACACGCACGGCACAGCGGACACACCAGGAACCGCGGTGTTGGCCGTCGAATGGCGCTAGCTGCGCAGCATTTGTGCACCGCCGCCGTCAGTGTCAGCCAGTTTGCCATGGCATACGGAGCTCCATCGCAGTCTTTAACACTGGTAGTATGCCGCGACAGCGTGGACGTGAACCACATGTGCAGTTGACGGACTTTGAGCGAGGGCGTATAGTGGGCATGCGGGAGGCCGGGTGGACGTACCGCCGAATTGCTCAACACGTGGGACGTGAGGTCTCCACAGTACATCGATGTTGTCGCCAGTGGTCGGCGGAAGGTGCACGTGCCCGTCAACCTGGGACTGGACCGCAGCGACGCACGGATGCACGCCTAGACCGTAGGATCCTACGCAGTGCCGTAGGGGACCGCACCGCCATTTCCCAGCAAATTAGGGACACTGTTGCTCCTGGGGTATCGGCGAGGACCATTCGCAACCATCTCCATGAAGCTGGGCTACGGTCCCGCACACCGTTAGGCCGTCTTCCGCTCACGCCCCAACATCGTGCAGCCCGCCTCCAGTGGTGTCGCGACAGGCGTGAATGGAGGGACGAATGGAGACGTGTTGTCTTCAGCGATGAGAGTCGCTTCTGCCTTGGTGCCAATGATGGTCGTATGCGTGTTTGGTGCCGTGCAGGTGAGCGCCACAATCAGGACTGCATACGACCGAGGCACACAGGGCCAGCACCCGGCATCATGGTGTGGGGAGCGATCTCCTACACTGGCCGTACACCACTGGTGATCGTCGAGGGGACACTGAATAGTGCATGGTACATCCAAACCATCATCGAACCCATCGTTCTACCATTCCTAGACCGGCAAGGGAACTTGCTGTTCCAACAGGACAATGCACGTCCGCATGTATCCCGTGCCACCCAACGTGCTCTAGAAGGTGTAAGTCAACTACCCTGGCCAGCAAGATCTCCGGATCTGTCCCCCATTGAGCATGTTTGAGACTGGATGAAACGTCGTCTCTCGCGGTCTGCACGTCCAGCACGAACGCTGGTCCAACTGAGGCGCCAGGTGGAAATGGCATGGCAAGCCGTTCCACAGGACTACATTCAGCATCTCTACGATCGTCTCCATGGGAGAATAGCAGCCTGCATTGCTGCAAAAGTTGGATATACACTGTACTAGTGCCGACATTGTGCATGCTCTGTTGCCTGTGTCTATGTGCCTGTGGTTCTGTCAGTGTGATCATGTGATGATCTGACCCCAGGAATGTGTCAATAAAGTTTCCCCTTCCTGGGACAATGAATTCACGGTGTTCTTATTTCAATTTCCAGGAGTGTATATTTTACACCCACTCTACTTCAAACATCATCAGTTATTTTGCTAAATTCCTCTCCTGTGCTAGCCTCTTCATCTCAAAGTAGCACGTGCAACCTACGCCCTCAGTTATTTGCTGGATGAATTCCAATCTTGTCTTCATCTACAGTTTTTGCCCTATACAGCTCCCACTAGTACCGTGGAAGTCATTCCATCACATCTTAACAGATGTTCTATCATCCTCTCCCTTCTCCTTATCAGTGTTTTCCACATATTCCTTTTCTCTCTCATTCTGCGCTGAGCCTCCTCATTCCTTACCTAATCAGTCCACCTAATTTTCAACATTCATCTGTAGCACCACATCTCAAATGCTTCGGTTCTCTTCTGTTCCAGTTTCCCCACAGTCCATGTTTCACTACCATTCAATGCTGTACTCCAGACATACATTCCCAGAAATTTCTTCCTCAAATTAAGGCCAATATTTGGTATTAGTAGACACCTCATGGCCAGAAATGACCTTCTTGCCATTGCTAGTCTGCTTTTGATGTCCTCCTTGCTCTGTCCGTCATTGGTTATTTTACTGCCTAGGTAGCATAATTCCTTAACTTCAGCTACTTCGTGACCATCAATCCCGATGTTAAGTTTCTTGCTTTTCTCATTTCTGCTACTTCTCATTACCTTCATCTTTCTTTGATTTACTCTCAATCCTTACTCTGTACTCATTAGACTGTTCGTTCCATTCAGCAGATCATGTAATTCTTCTTCACTTTCACTCAGGATAGCAATGTCATCAGCGAATAGTATCATCGATATCCTCTCACCTTGAATTTTAATTTCACTCCTGAACTATTCTTTTATTTCCATCATTGCTTTCTTGATGTACAGATTGAACAGTAGGGGTGTCTTACATCCTTTTTAATATGAGCACTTCGTTCTTGGTCATCCACTCTTATTATACCCTCTTGGCTGTTGTACATATTGTGTATGACCTGTCTCTCCCTATAGCTTACCGCTACTTTTGTCGAGTGCTTTTCCTGGGTTGACAAATCATATGAACATGTCTTGATTTTTCTTTAGTTTTGCTTCCATTATTAACTGCAATGTCTGAATTGCCTCTCTCGTGCCTTTACCTTTCCTAAAGCCAAACTGTTCGTCATCTAGCACATCCTCAATTTTCTTTTCCATTCTTTGGATATTATTCTTGTAAGCAACTAGGATACATGAGCTGTTAAGCTGATTGTGCGATAATTGTCACATTTGTCAGCTCTTGTCATCTTCGGAATTGTGTGGATGATGCTTTTCTGAAAGTCAGATGGTATATCGCCAGTCTCATACGTTCTACACAACAACATGAATAGTTGTTTTGTTGCCACTTCCCTCAACAATTTTAGAAATTCTGGTGGAATGTTAACTATCCTAAGAAATTTTGGTCTTATGTCAAAATGGTAGGTGGATCAAAACAAAATGTCCAGACACTCTGTGACCAAAATGGTACTGAAACAGAGGATGACAGACTAAAGGCTGAAATACTAAATGTCTTTTTCCAAAGCTGTTTCACAGAGGAAGACTGTACTGTAGTTCCTTCTCTAGATTGTTGCACAGATGACAAAATTGGAGATATTGAAATAGACAACAGAGATATAGAGAAACAATTAAAATCGCTCAAAAGAGGAAAGGCCGCTGGACCTGATGGGATACCAGTTCGATTTTACACAGAGTACGCAAAGGAACTCGCCCCCCTTCTTGCAGCGGTGTACCGTAGGTCTCTAGAAGAGCATAGCGTTCCAAAGGATTGGAAAAGGGCACAGGTCATCCCCATTTTCAAGAAGGGACGTTGAACAGATGTGCAGAACTATAGACCTATATCTCTAACGTCGATCAGTTGTAGAATTTTGGAACACGCATTATGTTCGAGTATAATGACTACTCTGTAGGAATCAGCATGGGTTTCGAAAAAGACGATCATGTGATACCCAGCTCACGCTATTCGTCCACGAGACTCAGAGGGCCATAGACATGGGTTCCCAGGTAGATGCCGTTCAATACACTTCCCCACAGTCGTTTAATGAACAAAGTAAGAGCATATGGACTATCAGACCAATTGTGTGATTGGATTGAAGAGTTCCTAGCTAACAGAATGCAGCATGTCATTCTCAATGGAGAGAAGTCTTCTGAAGTAAGAGTGATTTCAGGTGTGCCGCAGGGGAATGTTGTAGGACCGTTGATGTTCACAATATACATAAATGACCTTGTGGATGACATCGGAAGTTGACTGAGGCTTTTTGCGGATGATGCTGTGGTATATCGAGAGGTTGTAACAATGGAAAATTGTACTTAAATGCAGGAGGATCTGCAGCGAATTGATGCATGGAGCAGGGAATGGCAATTGAATCTCAATGTAGACAAGTGTAATGTGCTGCGAATACATAGAAAGAAAGATCCCATATCATTTACCTACAATATAGCAGGTCAGCAACTGGAAGCAGTTAATTCCGTAAATTATCTGGGAGTACGCATTAGGAGTGATTTAAAATGGAACGATCATATAAAGTTGATCATCGGTAAAGCAGATGCCAGACTGAGATTCATTGGAAGAATCCTAAGGAAATGCAATCCGAAAACAAAGGAAGTAGGTTACAGTACGCTTGTTCACCCACTGCTTGAATACTGCTCAGCAGTGTGGGATCCGTACCAGATAGGGTTGATAGAAGAGATAGAGAAGATCCAACAGAGAGCAGCGCGCTTCGTTACAGGATCATTTCGTAATCACAAAAGCATTACGGAGATGATAGATAAACTCCAGTGGTAGACTCTGCTGGAGAGATGCTCAGTAGCTCGGTACGGGCTTTTGTTGAAGTTTCGAGAACATACCTTCACCGAGGAGTCAAGCAGTATATTGCTCCCTCTTATGTATATCTCGCAAAGAGACCATGAGGATAAAATCAGAGAGATTAGAGCCCACACAGAGGCATACCGACAATCCTTTCCACGAACAATACTAGACTGGAATAGAAGGGAGAACCGATAGAGGTACTCAAGGTACCCTCCGCCACACACTGTCAGGTGACTTGTGGAGTATGGAGTATGGATGTAGATTTAGATGTAGATGCAGATCCCTACTGCTTTATTTGATCTTAAGTCCTCCAAAGCTCTGTTAAATTCTGATTCTAGTACTGGGTCCCCTATCTCTTCTAAATCGACTCCTGTTTCTTCTTCTTCTTCAGACAAATCTTTCCACTCATAGAGGCTTTCAATGTATTCTTTCCACCTATCTGCTATCCCCTCTGCTTTTAACAGTTCCTGTTGCAGTCTTAGTGTTATCACCCTTGTTTATAATGCCACTGAAGGTTGTTTTGACATTTCTGTATGCTGAGTGTGCCCTTTTGACAGTCATTTCTGTTTTGATGTCTTCCCATTTTTCCTGGAGCCATTTCATCTTAGCTTCCCTGCACTTCCTGTTTATTTCATTCCTCAGCAACTTGTATTTCTGTATTCCTGAGCTTTCTGAAAGATTTTTATACTTCCTCCTTTCATCAATCAACTGAAGTATTTCTTCTGTTACCCATGGTTACTTCGCATATACCTCCTTTCTACCTATGTTTTCTTTACCAACTTCTGTGATGGCCCCTTTTGGTGATGTCAATTCCTCTTCAACTGTACTGTCTACTAAGCTATCCCTTATTTCTGTATCTATAGCCTTAGAGAACTTCAACCATATCTCGTCATTCCTTAGTACTTCTGTATCCCACTTCTTTGCATATCGATTCTTCCTGACTAATGTCTTAAACTTCAGGCTAGTCTTCATCACTACTATGTTGTGATCTGAGACTATCTACTCCTGGGTATGCCTTACAATCCAGTATCTGATTTCAGAATCTCTGTCTGACCATGATGTAATCTAACTGAAATCTTCCCGTATTGCCTGGCCTTTTCCAACTATACATCCTCAACTTGTGATTCTTGAACACAGTATTCACTATTACTAGCTGAAACTTGTTACAGAACTCAATTAGTCTTTCTCCTCTCATTCCTTGACCCAAGCCCATATTCTCCTGTAACATTTTCTTCTACTCATTCCCCTACAAGTGCATTCCAGTCTCCCATGACTATTAGATTTTCATATCCATTTACATGCTGTATTACCCTTTCAATATCCTCATACACTTTCTCTATCTCCTCATCTTCAGCTTGCGGCGTTGCCATGTATACCTGAACTATCATTGTTGGTTTTGATTTGCTGTTGATTCTGATAAGAACAACCCTGTTACTGAGCTGTTCACAGTAACACACTCTATGCCATACCTTCCGATTCATAACGATTCCTACTCCCATTACACCATTTTCTGTTGCTGTTAATATTACGCTATACTCATCTGACCAGAAATCCTTGTCTTCTTTCCACTTCACTTCACTGACCCCTACTATATCTAGATTGAGCTTTTGCATTTCCCTTTTCAGATTTTCTAGTTTCCTTACCGCATTGAAGCTTCTGACATTCCACACCCCTACTCATAGAATGTTATCCTTTTTTTGATTATTCAATCTTTTTCTCTTGCTAACCTCCCCCTTGGCAGTCCCTTCTTGGAGATCTGAATGGGGGACTATTTTGGAATCTTTTGCCAATGGAGAGATCATCATGACACTTCTTCAATTACAGGTCACATGTCCTGTGGATACACATTATGTGTCTTTAATGTAGTGGTTTCCATTGCCTTCTGCTTCCTCATGCTGTTGATCATTGCAATTCATTCTCCTTTAGGGGCAGTTTCCCACCGCTAGGACAAGAGAGTGCCCTGAACCTCTGTCCACTCCTCCACCCTCTTTGACAAGGCTGTTGGCAGAATGAATGCGACTGCTTATGCTGGAAGTCTTCAGCTGCCAATGCTGATTATTAATCAAAATTTAAGCATCAGTGGGATTCGCACCTGGGACTGAAAATGTTTTGATGGTGAATCAAAGATGCTACCCCTACACCCTAATCTATTTCCGTCAGCATCATCTGATTCTGTTTTAGTGCATTCCATTATACATATGTTGTTCTTATTGATGTTGATCTTATATCATCCTTTCAGGACACTATTCTGTTCAATCAATCACTCTTCCAATTGTTTCACTGTTTCTGACAGAATTAGAATGTCATCAGCAAACCTCAAGGTTTCTATTTTTTCTCCATGAACTTTAATTCCTACTCCAGATTTTTCTTTGGCTTCCTGTACTGCTTGCTCAATGTACAGACTGAATAATGTTGGGGATAGCCTGCAGCCCTGTCTCACTCCCTTCTCATCCACTGCTTCCCTTTCATGGCCCTTGACTCTCATAGCTGCCATCTGGTTTCTACACAAGTTGTAAATAGTCTTTAGCTCCCTGTATTTTGCACCGGCTACTTTCAAACTATCAAAGGGAGTATTGCCTATTTTACACTCACTATCTCCATAATTTGAAAGAGAATTTTTCAGTCAACCTTGTCAAAAGCTTTCTCTGAGTCTAAAAACACTAGAAATGTAGGGTTGCCTTTTCTTAACCTATCTTCTAAGATGAGTCAGAAGATCAGTGCTGCATCTTGTGTTCCTACATTTCTCTGAAATCCAAACTGATTTTCCCAAAGGTTTGCTTCTACTAGTTTTTCCGTTTTTATGTAAATATTATTTATGTTAATGTTTTGTAACCATGACTTATTAAACTGATGGTTCGGTAATTTTCACTCCTGTCAGCAAATACTTTCTTTGTAATTGGAATTATTACATTTGTCTTGAAGTCATACTTCACACACATCAGATGGAAGAGTTTTGTCATGGCTGGCTCTCCCAAGGCTATGAGTAGTTCTGACCGTCTACTCTACTCTAGGGGCCTTGTTTCGACTTAGGTTTGTTGGAAAGATGAGGTGACTTACCGAACGAAAGCACTGGCAGGTCGATAGACACACAAACAAACACAAACATACACACAAAATTCAAGCTTTCGCAACAAACTGTTGCCTCATCAGGAAAGAGGGAAGGAGAGGGAAAGACGAAAGGATGTGGGTTTTAAGGGTGAGGGTAAGGAGTCATTCCAATCCCGGGAGCGGAAAGACTTACCTTAGGGGGAAAAAAGGACAGGTATACACTCGCGCACACACACACATATGTGCCCGTTTTGTTTTTCTTTAGTAGTCCCCACTGAGGAATCCAAATGGGTGACTATTTTACTTCTGGAATATTTTACCCAAGAGGATGCCATCATTGTTTAGCCTAAAGTAGAGCTGCATGCCTGTGGGAAAAATTACAGCTGTAGTTCCCCCTTGCTTTCAGCCATTTGCATTATCAGCACAACAAAGCTGTTTTTTTGGTGTTACAAGGCCAGAGCAGTCAGTCATCCAGACTGTTGTCCCTGCTACTACTGAATAGCTGCTGCCCCTCTTCAAGAACAACAAGTTTGCATGGCCTCTCAACAGATACCCCTCCATTGTGGTTGCATCTACAGCAGCTATCTGTATTGCTGAGGCATGCAAGACACCCCACCAACAGCAAGGTCCATGGTTCATGGTTCATTATTTTACTTAATATGTATGCATTTTGGAAACTTTTATGCATTTTCAGAATTTTATGAAAGGGACTTAGTTGTCCATAAATTCTGACTTCTGCAAGAGAAAGGCTAGAAGATTTCAATTGTGCATTGCTCATTAAATTTCCATATATATATATTGTGATAAACAATAACTATGGATGATTCAATCAAGAATCAAATGTAATATTTTACTCACACATTGGTGATAGAAACAGTCTTATCAAATGATGCATGGTGGCCAATTCAGAAACAAAAAAAAGTCAAATAAACAGCATTGAAAAAGAGGGCAACACAGAGTACAATATTTAGTGGCAAGAAAACAAATATATTTGAAAGACTTTAAAAAATATACAGATTCAAACTACTTGCCTGAACAAATCAATATAATTTTGACATTAAAATATATGAGCACTCTTAAACAATGATACTTATACCAAACTGTTCAATTTATGTTGTAGATGTTAAATTTAATGGAAGATGAGAGAAACAAACAAGTTTCTGAAGATCAGATGTATCAGGCAGAAGCATCTGAGAAACCTGTAGAAAGTGTATATAAACCCCGTTCATTAATATTTGAAAGACAGCCTACTAGGTATGCATGGTTTGATCTAGACTCCTCAGATGACCTGAAAGAAAGAGATGGCATATGGAAAAAGATGAACAAACATAATAATATTGCACAAAATGTATATAGTACTAAAAGATCAGGTGATGTGCCAGTAATGACTTTTAAAAGACCACATAATACTAATTCTTTGCCTCTGAATAAAATAACTGAATACAATGTTGATAAATCTGCAGCAAATATAACATGTACTAAACAACAAACAAGAAAGAGGAGTATTCAGAAAACAAGTGAGACTGTCGTAAGATACGGAATCAAACGAATACATTTAAAAGAAGAGAACCTAGTCACAAAAGGTAACTCTGGACAGGAAAGTAAATGTGAAGACAAAAATGAAATCATGAAAGATGAAGTGACATCTTATCAAGTAAGTATGTGTCTGTACCCAATAAAGTGACACATTTAGTTACTTATAGGAGACAGATCATAGGTAAAATAATAATAAGAATAAAATATTTTCTTAGTTTATTACATTCTTCAGTCACATGGAGATATTTATATTACATTGCACCATGTGGAGTCAATTATAAACAAGTAAATGTCCAAAACTGTCTGAAAGCATGTCCCATTATTTTCTAAGATAACTTCCAACCATCTATATCATACTCCACAAGCCACTTAATGGTGTGTGGTGGAGGGTACTTCTGGTACCACAAACTGACCCTCCATTTCCTGTTCCACTCGCAAATAGTGCATGGCAAGAATGATTGTTGGTAAGCCTCTGTATTTGCGTCTATATCATACTCCACAAGCCACTTAATGGTGTGTGGTGGAGGGTACTTCTGGTACCACAAACTGACCCTCCATTTCCTGTTCCACTCGCAAATAGTGCATGGCAAGAATGATTGTTGGTAAGCCTCTGTATTTGCTCTAATTTCTTGAATTTTCTCATCATGGTCATTTCATGAGATGTATGTGGGAGGAAGGTAATAAGTTGTCAGGCTCTTCCAGGAAAGAACTCTCTCAAAATTTCAGTAGTAAACCTCTGCATGATGCTCTTGTAGTGTCTGCCACTGGAGTTTGTTGAGCAGCTCTGTAATGCTCTGATGTCAATTAAACAATCCTATGATGATGAAACATGCTACTCTTTGTTGGATCTTCTCTGTCTCTTCTATCAGTCCTACTTGGCAAGGATCCCAGATAGATGAACAGAACTCAAGAATCGTTCAAACGAGTCCCTTGTATGCCACTTGCTTCATGTATGAGTTACATTTCCTTAAGATTCTTCTTATCAATCTCAGTCCAACATCTGCTTTTCCTAGTATTTGCTTCATGTAGTCTTCTACCTAAAGTCATTCTCAATAGTTATGCCTATATATTTTACAGTAGATACTGTTTCCAGCAATCTGTCGTCAATAGTGTAGTTCTGCAGTAGTGTATTCCTTTTCCAGTATTTGCTCAACATGTTACATTTATTTATTTTCAGGGTCAACTGCCAGAGATTGCACCATCATCAGTCCCCTCAGCTTATTTTGCAAATCAGTACTATCTTCTAGCATTGCTACTGTCTTATAGATAACCACCTCATCTTTACCAGTCTTAAAGAGCTCACAATGCTTTCTACTAGATCATTTATATACAATAGAAACAGTAATGGTCCTATCACTCTTACTTAGGGTACAGTGGAAATCACATTTATCTTTGTCAATTTTGTTCTGTTAAGAGTGATGTATTGAGTTCTATCTGTAAGGAAGTCTTGAATAAGATCAAATACTCAAAAAGCTCATTTTTTTCACTAAACAACGATGTGGTGTGGTTTCAAATGCCTTTCTGAAGTCAAGGAATGTGGCATCAACCTGAGTGCTGTTGTCTACAATGCTATGGATCTCATAGAGAAACAAGACAAGCTGAGCCTTGCAAGATCTCTGTTTGCAGAATCTACGTTGATTTTTATAATCTGGATTTTTGTTCTCCAAAAAACATCAAGAACACAAACATGTTCCATAATTCTACAACAGACTGACATCAATGACATAGGCCTATAATTATATGCACCTGTCCTATGACCCTTCTTGAAAACGGGAATGACAAGCCACTAGGTATGCTTCATTGCTCCATCAATCTACAATAAACTGCTGCTAGGAAGGGAGCAAGTTCTTTCATATAATCTTTGTAAAATCTTATAGGAGTCCCACTGGTCTTGGTGCATTCTGATTGCTAAGGAATTGTAATTGTTTTTCTATTCTGTACTCGGTAATATTATTACCTGCTATTTTGATGTTCATACAATCATTGAAAGGAGGGACTGTGTTATGATCTTCAGTGGCAAACAGTTTCAGAAGATCAAATTCAGTATTTCAGCCTTCTCTCTGTTATCTTCTGCTCCAGTGACTGTACAGCCATTGCATGAATGAATAGAGAATTTTGAAATGCATATTGATTTCACATAATACAAAAAGCTCTTAGGGATTTTACTTAAATCAGTTGACAAAACTGTACTTCTAAGGCCACTGAATACTGCTCACATTGCTCTCCTTATGCAATTTTTCACTTTGTTCAGCTATTATTTGTCAGGTGAAGCAATGAGAGTTGATTCTCATTGTATTAAGAGTACTCTACATTCCAGTAAAATCTATGTGAAACACTTTCAACTCACTAATATCTCCTGTATAAATGTAAAGAGGAAGAACAGTAGGTTAAGATGATGACTACAGAGAAAGGATTTGAAAATATGAACAAATGCCACTAGAGGGAGAGAGGATTCATGACTCCTGATGAGTAGAAATTGTCTGGAATAGAACAACTGTACAATTATCAGGTACACTTTTCCCCAAAAAGAAAGTTCAGTGTCTTTGTAAGCTATATGTGTAACTGGCTTTCATCCTTCTTCCCTCCCCAGGTAGAAGATCAAAAGTTTTCTTGATCGACTTTAAACAATTTGATCAAATACTCAACACATTGATGAGTCAGATGTTTGGCACTCCTTTTGGTCGTGTATGTTTTATGGTTTAAAATTCACAAAATTCATCAAAAGCTCCATGAGGCTGTTAGTGAAAGATACTATCATATGTGGGAAAGTTGCAGTGCCATAAAATTGTAGCAACATGTAGTAAGACCTGATGCAGAGAGTGGCAGTTGAATCTCAACATAAACAAATGTAACATTAAACTTACATGGGCAAAATAACCCTTTATTGTTTGATGACATGATTGCCTATCAACCACTGAAAGTGCAACCCTTAATTATCAAGCAATTTTGAATGTACTGAGATGTATAAGACCTCAATTCAGATGGATCTTACATACATGTCATGACTATGGGGAATATGTTTATTCTAGCAAAAATAGTTAGAACAAGCTATCCACTAACATGAGACAGGGCTTACAAATTTCTGAAATAAGAAACTAAATTAAATTCATTACTTACAAGATACTTCTTCTACAAGTTATTTGAATATTAACATTCTAGATTTGAAAATACTGTGTCACTATAAGAAACAAAGTAAATTTTAAATCATTCACAACTAATACAGTACAGCATCAATATTACACTTAAAACAGAAATTTTTATATATACATAATTATTAAGCGTGTTACCACAGATGTACACCAGGCCAACATAATTAGGGAAAAAAAAAAAAAAAAAAAAAAAAAAAAAAAAAAAAAAAAAAAAAAAAAAAAAAAAAAAAAAACAGCAGCTCATCCTGGAAGCTGTGCTTTTCTGGTAAATGTTACACACATTATTTTAAATCCTGTTGAAATGTAAGAAAATATGGAAAGTTCCACTGCCCAGTAACTCAAGTCAGCTGCCTTTAATGGTGATTAAAATTTCAGCACATTTGCATCTCTTGGATAAGATAAACTTATTCACTCTTAACAATACAACACAGTAGCATGCTATTTAGAATGAGTTCATACTGTTACAAATACAAATACAACTGTTTTATTCCACCTTTGAGCATATTTACATGCAGCTAGTGTCGTCAGTGTTACCACAATAATAATAATATAAAATTGGACAAACGTCACTAACTAAATATAATAATCCAAGATGGATACAATACATATTTTTGCGAATGTCAATAACAACAAAAAGTTTCCTAACAGATCAATTACAAGATAAATGAACTACATAGTTCAGTGCATGACAAATAAATAATCAAACAGATAATTAACAATAAGTACATGGAACAGTGATAAAATATTTGCACAGTGTGGCATATGTATAGTTTACATTTAATTTATTGTTCATTCTCAAAAGGAAAGTGGGTCATTTGTCACATACTCTAGGAACTCTTGAGCAGAGTAAATTACTTTACTTTTCATCCACCCCAAAAGACTAGTTTTAAATTTATTTACTGGCACTATTTAAGCATTTACAGGTAATTTGTTGAAGTAGACAGGACCAAGATATTTGTATCTGTGATGTGTCTTTGTAAGCCTGACATTTGTTGAAGTAGGCAGGACCAAGAAATTTGTACCTGTTATGTGTCTTTGTATGCCTGGCATTTGTTGAAGTAGACAGGACCAAGAAATTTGTAACTGTTATGTGTCTTTATAAGCCTAGCATATGGTATGTTAATTGTATGTCCATTTCTTATGTTATGGTCATGAACTGTCCTCCTTCAGTCAAATTTACTCAGATTCTTTTTAACAAAGACAAGGCAGTTATAAATATACAGGCCAGGCACTGTCATTACATTCATTTCTTAATCTCAACATGCTTCATATGAGCTAAGTCCTGCTATCCATCTTATGGCTTTCTTTTGCCATTTAAACACAAATTTTGAGCCTACGGAATTGCCCCATGACAGTATTCCATAACTCAGGTGAGAATGGAAGAATGCAAAATATGTATACAACAAAAGTTCCTTACTGGCACTGCTCCTTAGCTTGTACAGCAAATAGGTGACATGTGCCAATTTGCCACATACCTTCCCTGTGTGGATATCGCAGCTGAGCTTTTGATCTATATGAAATTCTAATAATTTTACTGTTTTGTTATCATGACTGGGAGCATTCATATTGAATACAATAGCTTCAGTTTTACTATCATTCTTTCAGAGTAAGTTTATCTCAAGTAAGTAGTGCATCTCTCCATTATCACTGCCATGCTGTGTTGCACATTTTGAAGGCTGGTATCACATGTGATGAGTGTTGTGTCATCAGCATGTAGCACTGCATCACATGGTTCAACTGCAGATAAAGCATTTATAAAAATAATGAAAAGGAAAGGTCCAAGAACAGGTCCTTGGGGTACATCCTTTACAACTGGGAGACATTCTGACATTTGTCTACTTACCTTAACTGTTTTCTATTGTCCAAGTAAGATTGCATTAGGCATAGAACATTCTCTCACACTCCGTAGTGGTAGAAATTTTTTATGAGAATATTGTGGAAGGCCATATCAAAAGCTTTCCTGAGGTCCAACAGTGTTGCACAGAGAATATCTTTATTTTCAAAACAAGTGTATATTTTTGTTACCATGCTCTCAACTGCTTTGACTGTAGAGAGGCTGGATCTGAAACCATACTGTGAGAAGGTAAGTATATAATTATGTTCACAATATTGACTCATCTGTTTATGCATGCAATATTCTATTATTTTTGATATTATGGGTATAAGTGATATTGGTCAGTAGTTATCTGGAGATGCTATATCTCCTTTCTTATGTACTTTTTTAACTACAGATATTTTTAAAATTCCAGATGATTATCTTCATTTAAAATTTTGCTGATTATTTTAGTCAGTGGCATTAAAATTTGATTTCTGATATATTTAATAACATAATTTGAAAGACCATAGTAATACTCTGCTTTAGAATTACTGAGCTAAGCTATTGTTTCATTGACCATCTTCTCAGTTACATGAATCCAGTGAAAGTTGTCTGTCTACTTACTGTTCATTTCTGGCAGCAATGCCTCTGCCTTACTCACATCTGCCTCCATTATGCTGTTATCTGATCGAGGACTAACAAAATGTGCACTTAGAATATCAGGGAGATTTGGTGTCTGGTATACTTTATCATCACAGTTTAAGTTTTAATAATTTCCCATGCAGCTTTGCATTTATTCACTGAGTTCAGTATATATGTATCATTTTCTTTGCGCTTACCTGCCTTGATTTCAGACCTGTAAATCTTTTTCACTTTCATATACATTGCCTTGTCAGCATTATTGTGCTTAAACCTATCATGATAGAGTAGCATTATGATTCTTATTCTGCTTAGAGGTGGTGTGTACCAGCTCTTTAGATTTTGTGGCTTGGTGTAATGATTTTGCTTCAGTATTTTCTTGCAGCATTTAGGACAACATGCTTCAATTACATTATTATTGTTGCTGCTTTTTTTGTTTGTTTGCTTAAAATTCTCAAAGCTCTCTTAATTTTGCTTGCTCTGTAATTCAGCATTAACTGATTGGAAAAGGATAATTTTTATTGCAGCAAGTTTTAGGTCTCTTATCTTCAACTCATGCATAGGTTGTGCAAAGAATGTCAGCCCATACATCTCTGTGTGTGGCACTATTAGTCTAATTTTATCATGAAGGTCTCTGTGTGTGGAGGTTATTTTGAGTCCAAAGCATCAATACTATGAAACGAAACAAAATACATAATATATTAAGCAAGTAATTTAAGGTAAACATGCTCAGGTACAGGTACATGGAAGATTACACCAAGGACAACCATAATCAGGTAACCACAAGAGCATTGGGGGCCATATGTTGTAAATATTCCTTACTGCTGGACGTGAGACATGGGACAGAATCAGAAACAGAGCATGTTTAGTTTGAAAGCATGAGTAGCACTTCTTCACAGTCTCAGTTGGTAGTGAGAAGCAGGAATACCCATTTTTGAAGATTATATTGCATCTTCTGACTACATAGCATCATTGATTGAGAGCATGGATGATGTTGTTTACAAGATATTGCTGGTTTGTATAAATCTTTTCATAGAGCTCAATCTTTGGTTAGTTGATTCATAACCAAGAAGTGAATGCCTAGGTCTAGTGACAAGTTTCATTTTTTGTACATTGGCACAACCTCACAATAGATATTACTTGAGGAAATGGTCAGGCCATAAAAATCCAGTAATAAGCCTGCATACCTCATTCAGTGCCTCTTGACTTCTTTGCCATTACCAGACTTGTACCAGGTAGAGCATACATATTCTGCCACAGTGTAGCAGATTTATGTCGCTGTTCTTAAAATTAGTGGCTGTGAGCCCAATGTAGAATCACATATCTTCATAATGATCTTATTTCTTGTTTCCACTTTCAGCCTAGTACTATTGTAAAGCTCTTTTATGGCAAGGTGTGTTCAAAAAAGACACCTAAATATTTTGGCTGTAGTATGACATCTAATTGCACTTTTGCCATGGGACACTGAGTTTATGATATCCCTGTCATTGTTTAAGATGGAATCCACATGGTTGGACTTTAGCTGGATTTGAATGAAGTCAATTGTTGTTGCAACAAATACTCATCTTCTTTAAAGCATTTGTCAGGTAAACCTCCTTCTTTAAAATATTTGTTTCATTCCTAAACCTGACCATTTGAATAAATAAAATTTCTGTTGCACTTTGAAAGTCCCTGATCATTATTATAGAGGTAACAAAGAACAAGGACCAATAATTTTCCATGTGTTAATCCATTTTTCTGATGTTTCCAAGTACTGTATTGTGTCTGAAAGCTTTTGTTTTTAAATAATCCTTCAATGAGTTTGTGCAATTATAGTCCTTGGTAAGTCCATAGATCTCCTTTACTGAGATATAATGACTGACAGGTTCATTAACAGTTGTCCTATTGATAAAAGCTACAATTGTAAGTTGCATATTTATAATTTGTCCTAAAGACACTGATCAACCAGAACATTATGATAACTGACCTACTATCAATATAAACCCATTCAGGTGATAGCACGATCACCTGGTGTGGAAGGACTGCTAGTCAGACACATGCACACTGAATGTAGCATCAGTGAGTGTGCTGTCTGTGTGTAGAATGGGGAAGCACATGATATATCTGAGGTAGACTGGGGGCAGGTTGTGATGGCCTTGAGATTTGGCACAAACATTTCAGAAACTGCACAACCTCTCGGGTGTTTGAGGATTGCTATGGTGAGTGTCTTCAACATGTGGCAAAAGCAAGTTGAAACCTTGTCCAGATGCCATGGGGTTGGGCTGCCACCCGTCATTACAGATGTCAGATATCACAGGGTGGGCAGACTGGTATGTTGTGAACTGTAGTGGAACTAAAATCAGACTTTAATGTTGGATAGAGTACAAGTGTGTCAGAAAGCACAGTGCACCAAACACTCCCAATTATGGGCCTGATCACGACATCAGCAACTAAGACTGAAATGGGCAAGTGACTTCAGCACTGGATGTTGACACAGTAGCAGAGTGTTGCTTGGTCTGATGACTCCTGATACCTTCTTCATCATGCTGATGGGAGTGTGTGAATTGGTCATCTTCCAGGGGACTGTACTGTGGGACAGAGACAAGTCAGCAGTGACTCCATTATGCTCTGGGGAACATTCAGCTGGGCATCCACGGTTCCAGTGGAGCTCATACAAGGCACCATGATGCTTGAGGAGTATTGTACACTGGTTACAGACCACATGAACCTGTTCATGTTGATTATGTTGCCCGAATGCAGTGGAATTTTTCAACAAGATAATGCACCATTTCACAAGGCTAGGAGTGTGATGGACTGGTCTGAGGAAAACAGTGGCGAGTTCTAATTATGGTGCTGGCTCCCAACTCACCAAATCTGAGTCCAATGGAACACATCTGGAATGTGATTGAATTTGGCATCAGAGCTCATTGCCCCCCTGCCCAGAATTAAAGGGAATTAGGTGACTTATGTGTGCTAATGTGGTGCCATCTCCCTCCAGCAGCCTATCAAGGCCTTATTGCTTCCATGCCACAATGCATTGCCATTGTTAACTGTGCCAAAGATGGATATACCAGCTACTGGGTAGGTGGTCATAATGTTCTTCCTGATCAGTAAATATGAGTACTGAGTTAGACTAAGAACCTGAAAGGTACATTCCTTCCCCGGTGTGAAACTTAACCAGCCTATCAAGGCCTCATTGCTTCCATGCCATAATGTATTGCCATTGTTAACTGTGCCAAAGGTGGATGTACCAGCTACTGGGTCGGTGGTCATAATGTTCTTCCTGATCAGTAAATATGAGTATTGAGTTAGACTAAGAACCTGAAATGTAAATTCCTTCCCCGGTGTGAAACTTATTTCTTGACAAATTAATGCCAATTTCATCACATGTTGTAAGTGATTCAGCAACAGTCTCTCAAAGATTTTATAGAAATGAGAGGGTATTGGTCTATAGGTCTTAGTATCCAATACTGGTAGTTTACTTGGATATTACATGTAATTTCCTTCAGATTTTTAGGACAGGATTTTTTTAGGCAGCTATTACAGAGCTCAAGGATTCATTCTCTCACTTTCCTACTTAAATGTATTTTCTGTTTGGCTCTGATGTCATCCACAACATCTGTTCCAAAAATTCCAGAACTTTGTCCACAAAATTTTTCTACACTTACCTTTTGCTTATTGTGCATGGTCTTCTTTGAAATACTCTCCTCCACAACTGATACACTGCTCCCAATGCCGTTTCCACTTCCATAAGCAGTCTTAGAATGTCTCTTGTTGGATTGGACAATGCGCCATCTGCGAATTTTCTTGTACCACGTCTATTGTTGCAAATGTTTATCCTTTCAATGGGGTTTTCAACTTTGGAAATAAAAAAAAGTTCACAGGGGTCAGATCTGGAGAGTATGGAGGATGAGGCTGCGCAGTGATTCATTTTTTGTGCAATACTCATGCATCAAGAGGGATGAATGTGCAGGTGCGTTATCGTGATGCAAGAGCCATGAATTGTCTCACCACATTTCAGGCCACTCTCACATTTTCTCGCAAGTGTTGCAACACATCCCATTAGTACCGTCAATTAAGAGTTTGTCCCCATTGCATGAGTTCATGGTGAATTAATCCTTCAAAGTCCAAGAAAATTATTAGCATGGCTTTCACATTTGACCTTACCTGACACACTTTTTTGGTCTTGGAGAACCTTTGCCAACCCATTGTGAAGACTGAACCTTGGTCTCAACAACATAACTGTAGAGCCACATCTCATCACCAGTAACAATTCTCTTAAGGAACATCTCATTCTCATTTGTGTGATTGTGGGGTGAAAGTCCTTCTGGTCTTGACTCTGAGCCCTAGGATGAACTTGGTGGCAACATAATGCATTCCAAGATGCTATGTCAGGATTTCATGACATGATCCAACTGAAATGTTACGTTCTTCTGCAATCTCTCGAACAGTCAGTCTTCTATTGGCATGCACAATTTTGTTGGCATTCCTAACATGAATGTTGTTGGCAGACATCAAAGGGTCATTTTAACATCCACCTGGCGCTTTTTAAACTATGTGAACCATTCATAACACCAAGTACAGCTTAAGTGCTCATTGCTGTTGGTTTCCTGTATCATTTGGTGTGTCTCTGTAAAGGTTTTCTTGAGTTTCACACAAAATTTATTGCAAACACATTGTTCCTCTAACTCTGCCAACTTGAAATTCACAAACTGTGCAACACAATGTTCTACTCAATACAGCACTGAACAATAACTAAGATACATAAAGGGGTGGTTTGAAAGGTTCTCAGAATCCCCATGCATTAGTACAATGAGTTGTTCATGTGATATTCATTGGACTGTTGCCTGTAAACATGTGCCACATCAGTGCTCTTGGAAGAGAGCTGTGGCAGTGATGTGGCCCGGTTGTTGTTCCCGCAAAGTGATTTGCGAAGATTGAAAAAATTGAGATTCGAGCAGTGTTTAAGTACTTTGTAGAGAAAGGTATGAAAGCAAAGGACATTCATGCTGACTTCCAGAATACACTGGGGAATTTTGCTCCTTCATATTCAACTGCTACCAAGTGGACAAATGAATTTAAATTTGGTCAGGAGAGCTTAGATGATGATCTGCACAGTGGTCAGCCAAGATGTCTCACTACTCCAGAAATCATTACAAAAGTGCACAAATTGGTCATGGACAATCACCGATTGAAAGCGCATGAAATTGCTCACACTTGCCAGATGTAATCTGAATGGGTATATCACATTTTAACTGAAGAATTAGAAATGAAAAAATTATCTACAAGATGGGTTCCACTACTTGTGACCACAGATGAAACTTGGGTGCACTTCTATACCCCAGAGACAGAACAACAGTCAGAGCAGTGGAAACTTGCTGATTCTCCACTACCAAAGAAAGCAAAGGCAATTCCTTCAGTGGGAAAGGTCATTGCATCAGTGTTCTTTCTGTAGATTATCTCCCCACTGGGCAAACCTCCTGGGTAAATTGCAACAGAAGATATGTGAAAAAAGGCCAGCTTCAGCTAGAAAGAAAGTCATCTTCCATCAAAACAGTGTGCGCCCACACATATGTGCCATTGCCATAGCAAAATTACACGAACTAAGGTATGAATTATTGCCACACCCACCTTAGTCACCTGATATGGATCTGTCAGACTTCCATCTCTTCCCAAAAATGAAAATTTTGCTTGGTGGATGAAGATTAACTTCAGACAAAGAACTGATAGCTGGAGTTGGCAACTATTTTGCAGGACTGGAGGAAACTCATTTTCAAGATGGGATCAAGGCACTGGAACATCATTGGACCAAGTGCATTAATCTACAAGGAGACTAAATTGAAAAATGAAAAAGTTTCAGTGATTTAAGTACGTTTTTCTATTCCATTTTGAGAACTTTTCAAACCCCTCTTGTACAACAATGAAACTTCTGGCAGTTACACATCAAACACAGGAGTGTGCAGGTATGCCAACTACAGTTTGCTCCAACACACCATTGGCACAAAATTATGAATGCTTGAGAATTTTTTTAACAGACCTCATATACTTGCTGCTGTCCATTATTGGAACAATCAATGGCTATATTCACTTCAGCTATATAAAAAGACTGAATTAGGTCATTAGTCGTTTGTCCACTTTATTACAACATTAACTATTACTTGATTTTCAGGACTGCATTCATGAGGATGTGAGAGTAATATTTTCTTGCCCTATTATAGATGTAATGAAATAATGGAAACTCTAGGCTGGAAAATTAGCAACATTAGGGAAACGATAGATGACCCATTGAGTTGCAGATAGGCACAAAGAAAAGACTGTCACACATTATAGATTTTGGAGAATAGCAGGGTATGGGGTGGGGGGGGGGCAGGTGGGGGGGGGGAGGGGGTGGAAGAGAAGAGTGCTATCTGACAGGCCATGCAGGGACTAGAGACTGCCAAGCCCAGAGTTGGGAGGTGGGAAGAGTTTATGTGGCATCTAGAGGAAACCTTCCTAGCCTCCCAGAACCCCAAAAGCCCTTGTCTGGTTGATGTTCATTAATGATATCTTCATGATCTGGACTCAGGGCTAGAACACCCTATCCTCATTCATTCACAGCCTCAACACGTTCTCTCCCATCTGTTTCACCTGCTCCTCCTCAACCAGCATGCTGCCTTTCTAGACATTGATCTCCTCCTCTCTGATGGCTCCATCCACTCCTCTGTCCACATTAAACCCACCAACCACCAACAATATCTGCATTTTGACAGCTGCCATCCCTTCCTCACCAAATAATTCCTCCTATACAGCATTGCCACCTGGGGAGCCTCACCAAGGCCTTCACAGACAGGCACTATTCCCCAGACATAGTCTGCAAACAGATTCCGTGTCATTTCCCCGTATACCCTCAGTCCTCCCACCACCCTCAAGAGTCAGCTACAAAAGAGTGCCCCCTTCATCACTCTATACAACCCTGGACTGTAACAACTGAACCAAATCCTTTGTAAGGGCTTTGATTATCTACCATCATACCCTAATGTTAGGGACACCCTACCCAAAATCCTTCCTACCCCTTCTTCAGTGGTGTTCTGTCACCCATCCAACCTCCACAACATCCTAGTCCATCCCTATGCCACATCTAGTCCCAACCCCTTGCCACAGGGATCATACCCATGTGGAAGATAGGTTCAAGACCTGCCCAGTCCACCCTCCCAACCCTTCCTATTCCAGTTTTGTCACAGGATTATCTTATTCTCTCAAATGTAGGGCTATCTGTGAGAGCAGCCATGTTGTTTACCAGCTCTGCTGCTACCATTGTACCTCTTCTTATGTTGATATGACTATCAACCACCTGTCCACCAGGATGAATGGCCACTGCTGGACTGTGGCCAAGAGCAAACTAGACCATTCTGTAGCGCAACATACAGCTGAACATAACATGCTTGATTTCAATGGCTGCTTCACAACCCAGGCCATCTGGAACCTTCTCTCCACCATCAACTTTTGTGAAATGCACAGTAGGGAGTTATCCTTACAACCCATTCTCCACTCTTGAAATTACCCTGGCCTCAACCTATGGTAACCTGCTACCCCACACCCTCCACCCAGCACTCTGCCCCCATCATCCTATCACCACCTCCCTTTTCACATTCCCTCATCCTCTCTGTGTGCCACCCTCTGCCAATGCACCTGCCCATCCCTTCCTCTTTCCTTCTCCTCCCTTTTTCCACTTCCTTTTTTTCCCCCCCTCATATCCCACTTCCCGATGCTGTGGCTGACACTGACAGTCACTAGTCCCGGCATGTCCTGCTAGACAGCACTTTTCTCTCCCCCCACTCATACCCTGCTATCCATTCCCCTTCCCTGCCTCACTCCAGGTAGCTATTCATGTGACACTTGCATTCCAGTTTGAGCTGCCAGTGATAGCAGTCATGTGTGCATAAGGTGTGGTTGCTTGTGTGAATGTATGTGTATTTTCTTTTTTCTGAAGAAAGCTTTGGCTGAAAGCTATAATGTGTGACCATCTTTTTGTTATGCCTATCTGCAGCAGTCTATACCTTTCCTAATATTGTTATTACAGATGTAACATGTATAGTACTAAAGGAAATTCCTGGATAGAGCTATAATTAAAAGGGAAAGACAACACTCACCTCTAACAGATTGATGTATGGAGTACAGGAACAATAACAGAAACAGCATCCACACTAGCTTTTGGGCGCTAGCTCTTTTCCTAGCAAAAGTACACACATTCATACACACACAACCACACAGACATACACTTCCGTGGGCATGGCGTGACAGATGCTCCAGATGCTCGATTACTGAAAGCAGTTGCCTGGAGCTGGGAGGGAGGGGGGGGGGGGGGGGGGGGAAGGAAGTTATGGAAGGATGCAAGCAAGGAGAAGGTAGCAGGAAAAAAGCAGGTCTTTGAACAGATGAATACATAGCAGAAAAACAAGGCAAAAAAGTACAGAGGGCAGAGCAAAAAGAGATATAGGAAGAGAGAGAGAGAGAGAGAGAGAGAGAGAGAGAGAGAGAGAGAGAGAGAGGATGATAGGGAGACGGAAAAAGAGAGAAAGTAGAAAATGAAGAAGGCAAAGATGAAGAGGGAGAAAGGGAGGCTAAAGGGAAGGGTGAGGAGTTGGAAAAGGGTAGGGAGAGAGAGAGAATGCCTGCATGGGAGAGCGAGGGGAATGTGGGTGGGAGAAGGCAATACACAATCTGGACCATGAAGGAGTGATGTGTAAGTGTGTACAATCTTTCTATGCCAGCTTGTTGAAAGGCCATCTGAAGAAATCCTTCCTATCCAGCCAACACCTAAGAACTTTTTGTCTGGGTCAGATTCTAATGACATTTTCACGATCAGGGCACATGACAATGACAACCTTTACACTTTCCTCCATAACCACAACACCTGTCTCCAAATCAGCTTCACCTAACCCTTCTCAATTCATCGAGCCACTTTCCTAGATGTTGATCTCCACATCTCAGATGGCTCCATATTATGTGCACCTACCATGAGCAGTACATCTACTTTGGCAGCTATCCCCCATTCCATGTCAAAAGGTCTCTTTCTTATGGCCACGCTATCCATGGATGCCACACTTGCAGTGGAATGCAGGAGTGGTCAAAATATGCCAATAACCTTACCACAACCTTTGCTGAAGCACAATATCCTACCCAAGACCCATGCAAGGCTAGTTCCCTGTCTCTAAACGATTGTCCTATGCCATCTGCTCCTCTGATGCCAGTAAACCTGTCAACTAGCCACTGACCAGCACTCCTGTTAACATCCAGTGTCACCCTGGCCTCAACTACCTCTCGCCATGCCCTGAGCTGAGAGATATCTTAACCAAAATCCTTACCATATCCCTCAAAGTAGTTTTTGGCTGTCCAACCAGTTTACAAAATACCCTTGTCCATCCCTTTTCCAATCCTATACCCAATCATGCACGCCATGGGTCATTCCTTTGTTGTCGGCCCAGGGAAAAAGAACTATCTGATGCACCCTCCCACTACTTCCTACTGCAGTCCAATCACAGGCATCTCCTACCCAATAAATGATAGGGCCATGTGTGAAAGCAGCCCTATTATATATCAGCTATGCTGCAATTACTGTACAGCATATTACGTGGGCATCACAAGTAACCAACTGTCTACTTGGCCACTGGCAAACTGTGACAAACCACAAAATTGACCATCTAGTTTCCAAACCTGCTACATAGCACAACACAACTGACTTAAACAGCTGTTTCACATTGTGGGCCATTCAGATTATTATGGAAATTGTCTCTCTAACATATACTGCACTCTCGCAATCCCCTGGCCTAAACTTCCCACTACTTCACCTTACCTTTTCCCTTCTCTCTCCTGATCACACCAATCCTTCTCCATCCAGATTCCCCCCCCCCCCCCTCCCATGTGGCCATTCTCTCTCCCCCCCCCCCTCTCTCTCTGTCTCTCTGTCTCCCTCCATCCCCCTGTCGCCTTCTACCTTCTCTCTCTCCCTCTTCCCCCTGTTTCTGTTCTCCAAGCATTGATCCACTTTCTCAAAAACTTTTTGGTTCTGCTCAAATTTTGGGTTATTTTTTACAGTTTTTGTAAATGTATCACAAATAAATGTTAATGTAAGACTTATCTGAGATATTTTGGACTGTGAGGAAAACTACAATGCTTATAATTTTCCATATATTTATTTACATTATTATTGCATATTCATTGTTTACGGGTCTTCCACTGTGTGATATTTCCTGAAGCAAGCTTTCACACACAAACATCATAGTTTCTACACTACTATGTGTTTATTTCCTCGTACAACTCTCACCAGGTGTCCAGTATCAAGCAATACTGTTTATAGTCATGATCACATGCGAAGATAATGGAAGGTTCTCATATTCCCAATTCAACTTTGTTCCTTGCAGTGGCCAAACATAACCATTTTCTAACCATTTTTTGATTCACATAACATCCACAGTTTTACACCAGATCGTGCCCCTTTTAGTCAACATATTGTACTCAACCATCATGTCCTTTCTTAAGGAGTAGGCCATATTTATGGTAATGTTGCTGTGTAGCACATAAATATGTCTGAACACTTCTGTGTATTGGTAAATTCAAAACATTTTATTGAGTTTCAGATTAGGAGGATTTTTATGGAGGCAAGTGGAGGTTGACATAAAAGTGAAAATACATTTTGATTCTGCAAAACATTTTATTTGATATCGTTTGCCAAAAAGAAGAGTTGAAATGGTATCTCTCTTCATCCAGTACATTTCAATTTCTAATTTCTCTGTCACACTCTAATATCAGAGTGCTAAAGAATATACATAGTTCTTCTATCAACAAAGGGAGAAAAACATCAACATTACCACATGGATTTAATAGAGGGAAACACTCCACGTAGGAAATATATATCTAAAAACAAAGATGATGTGACTTACCAAATGAAAGTGCTGGCAGGTCGACAGACACACAAACAAACACAAACATACACACAAAATTCAAGCTTTCGCAACAAACTGTTGCCTCATCAGGAAAGAGGGAAGGAGAGGGAAAGACGAAAGGAAGTGGGTTTTAAGGGAGAGGGTAAGGAGTCATTCCAATCCCGGGAGTGGAAAGACTTACCTTAGGGGGAAAAAAGGACAGGTATACACTCGCACACACACACATATCCATCCACACATATCAAGGAAATCATTTTATACATCCACAGTAGGAATACCCAACTAATGACTACAAGCAACATATTAAACATCATGAGGGAATATGCAAAAATCTTAATTATTGGCTTAATCAAATATTTAAGTACATCATTTTGTGCATAAAATTCAGATTAACAAAAGTATGATGACAGCAGTTGGAATTTAATTAGCGTAGTGACAAAATCTGAAATTGAAAATTAACAATCCTGTAAATTAATTTCACAGAATTTTAAATGTGTTATTAGAAATCTGATTTGGCAGTATATATAACTAGTGGTTTCACTATGCCTAGTAATACATATTAGCTCATAAGGGTTTCCTTATAATGTAATTAGGTGGAATTTTCAGTTAGGTGTAACTTTTAATTATCTGATTTCACTGTAAAACTGAGTACAGCATTAGAATCAACATGTCACAAATATCACCATGAAAAATAAATCTAAACTGGAAATAGTTTAACTGATGATTTAGAATGTTCAAACATCTCCCACATTCATAACCTGACAGGGAATCAGACACATCATAGTTACTGTCCCTATCAGAATTTATGTTGCTATCCATGTTTTAGCTGCATGTGGTAGGACAGTAACTATGATCAAACCACATACTTTCAGCAGAGAACAGCTCAGGAATGTTTCCACAACAATAACATACTTGCACTGCTGGTGCACTTGCCTCCATTTTGGCAAAGAAAATAGTGGAACCATTAACACTGCCTTGTCAAGTAGTCTGAAACAACAACTTGATAAACTATACAGAAACTGACGCAGAAGACATTATACGTGGCACGTAGAACTAAAACGAACTGCAGATGAAATAATTCCTGGTAGGTTACAAGAAATGAGAATAATGATGTGTGTATGAGTTAGCTCACCAGGAAAGTATTCGTGTTCGCAGGACCATTACATACCTCCAATGTGCTGTTGAGTGTCATTTTTCTGCAAGACTCCACAGACATGCTGTAGATGTCACATAAGTTGTCATTTTAGAAGCCCAAATGTAATGCAGATATCTTAACTATAAATGCAACTGTAATGCTCAAAACAATATGAATGACTACAAAATGCACAGTGAAGGAAAGCAAGATGATCATGTCATGACTGCACATTCTATAATATCAGAGCTGAACACCATGTCAGTGACACTTTTGAAGTTGCCCATAGGTTTATGAATATTGTAGCCAGTGTTCTGCTGCACCTAACAAAGCATTGATCTGTATACTTCCACTGACGATTGTAAATGACAGAATGCATTTTCATTATAAACAATCAGCCATGCAATTTTGACTGCATATTCCTGAAATGTTGTCTAAGAAAATCTGTTATTATCTTGGCATATATTTTATACTGCTGAAAAAATAAGTGTTCAAAAGTTGTGCATATTTTGTAGTTTTGGGTGGAATGATTTCCTCCAGAGGCTTACGGTAGTACTTGTTCATCCTTATGCCCAGACCAGGAGTCACAAATTACTAGTGACTTTGTCAGCAAATGTAAAACTGACAGAAAAAAGTCTTCATGTGTTCTTTTGTCATCTTCCTGTCAAACTTGCATCTATGAAGACATTTGGAGGGCACAGTTTTTTTGTTGCCCTTTGCACATGGGATTGAAACTTTCCAATTAGTTCTTGTATATAGAGTTGGTATGCCACCCATCCATCCATTGATATAGTAACATCAGCCATGTAACTGCGTGTTACATTTCTAACTGCTTGCAATGTTGAGGTAATGTTCCCTTCCCCTTTCATGGATAGCATTCTTTCACAAAAAAGCTTGTAATTGAAATGACCATGATCACAGTTCCATACAGAACCCACTTGGATGTTTCCTATCATGATATACATTTTGGCTTCAGCAACAAATGTCTGAACTCATTGAATCATTTCTTCTTCATCATCCTTATCTTTTCGTGCTTGGCACATAGATATATGGTGTGATGTTATTCTGAACTCCTTCTTCCAATTAGAAATGAATCCCAGTGACACTGTATAGTTTGTGAACCCGAGATTTCTGGCTGTGCCCAATACCCAATGTTATAAATGCCAATACTGAATGGAAGAACTGCATTTGTGCACTTCATCGAACTTCACCATTACATGCTGCCTGATAATATTGAACTGCAACACATGGTTTCCTTTGAAAACTGTGTTACCTTCTCTTTCTTTGACACATAGTCTGGTACACTTTTAATATTGCTTTGAGCCTTCAGTTTAGGATATCTCTTCAGCAATTTGTCATGTGTGTTGAAACCCTTGATATGGTGATCATTGTATGTGTTGTCATCAGACACTGTGATGACACTTCCAACTTTCAACTTCTTATCAGGAGAAGGCTGGAATTCACTTTGACAGCTTCCATTGCCTCTTCTCGAACCTGCCATATCACTACCATTTGCAATGATGTCTTCCTCATTATCAGCACTACCATCAAAAATGTGTGTCAGTGCTACAACAGTATCCATTTCTAACAAGTGATAATATTTTTGCACTATAATAGATACAGAAAACACATGGATGATTCTTCTTCTACCTCAGTGCCATCTTCACAAAGAATAGTTCATCATAATTTCATCTCAGTGAATTGCAGTGCATTAGCAGGGTTTATTATGAATTGTGGCCTGTACGATATGTCACTACATAAAAACTTCACAAAATGCAACTTAACATACACACTGCACTATCTCTGCTGGTCTTGAATGGTGTAGTGCAAGGCAAAGGTCTAATTTGCCAAGACACACCCAGCGACCTCTGATGTACAACTGCAGAGGTTTGCAGATAACCAAATATCACTAGTGCAATAAAGGACTTTTAAATGATCCCTCGGGGGATTATGCATAAAGGTGTTTGTTTGAGTCCAAATACTTTCTTTGTTAGTGTAGTACTACCCGTGGTCTAGGGGTAGTGTCTTTAATGCATAATCAAAATGTCTTTGGCCCCAGGTTTGAATCCTGCTGCTACTTAAATTTTGATTAATAATCAGCATTGGCAGCTGAAGACTTCCAGCATAAGCAGTCGCATTCATTCTGCCAACAGCCTTGTCAAAGAGGGTGGAGGAGTGGACAGAGGTTCAGGGCACTCTCTTGTCCTAGCGGTGGGAAACTGCCCCTAAAGGAGAAAGAATCGCAATGATCAACAGCATGAGGAAGCAGAAGGCAATGGAAACCACTACATTAAAGACACATAATGTGTATCCACAGGACATGTGACCTGTAATTGAAGAAGTGTCATGATGATCTCTCCATTGGCAAAATATTCCGGGATAGTCCCCCATTGAGATCTCTGGGAGGGCACTGCCAAGGGGGAGGTTATCATGAGAAAAATATTGAATAATCTATGGAAGGATAATGTCCTACAAGTCAAGGCGTGCAATGTCAGAAGATTGAACTTTGGTAGGGAAACTAGAAAATCTGAAAAGGAAAGTGCAAAGGCTCAATCTAGATACAGTAGGTGTCAGTGAAGTGAAGTGGAAAGAAGACAAGGATTTCTAGCCAGATGACTATAGGGTAATATTAACAGCAACAGAAAACAGTATAACGGGAGTAGGATTTGCTATGAATAGGAAGGTAGGGCAGAGAGTGTGTTACTGTGAACAATTCAGTGTTACTGTGAACAGTGCTTCGATAGGGTTGTTCTTATCAGAATCAACAGCAGACCAACACCGACAACAATAGTTCAGGTATATATGCTGATGTCGCAAGCTGAAGATGAAGAGAGAGAGAAAGTGTATGAGTATATTGAAAGGATAATACAGTATGTAAAGGGATATGAAAATCTAATAGTCATGGGAGACTGGAATGCAGTTGTAGGGGAAGGAGTAGAAGAAAAGGTTACAGGAGAATATGGGTTTGGTTACTGGAGAATATGGGTTCGGGAAAAGGAATGAGAGAAGAGAAAGACTAATTGAGTTCTGTAACAAGTTTCAGCTAGTAATAGCAAATACTCTGTTCAAGAATCACAACACGAGGAGGTATACTTGGAAAAGGGTGGGTGATATGGGAAGATTTCAGTTAGATTACATCACGGTCAGACAGAAATTCTGAAATCAGATGCTGGATTGTAAGGTGTACCCAGGGACAGACATAGACTCAGATCACAACATAGTAGAGATGAAAGTAGGCTGAAGTTTAAGACATTAGTCAGGAAGAATCAATATGCAAAGAAGTGGGATACGGAAATACTAAGGAATGACAAGATACGGTTGAAGTTCTCTAAGGCTATAAATACAGCAATAAGGAATAGCTCAGCAGGCAGTATAGTTGAAGAGGAATGGACATCCCTGAAAAGGGCCATCACAGAAGTTGGGAAGGAAAACATAGGTACAAAGAAGGTAACTACAAGGAAACCATGGGTAGCAGAAGAAATACTTCAATTGATCGATGAAAGGAGAAAGTATAAAAATGTTCCAGGGAACTCAGGGATAGAGAAATACAAGTCACTGAGGAATGAAATAAATAGGAAATGCAGGGAAGCTAAGACAAAATGGCTGCAGGAAAAATGTGAAGACACTGAAAAAGGAATTATTGTTGGAAGGACAGACTCAGCGTACAGGAAAGTCAAAAAACCTTTCGTGGCATTAAAAACAAGGGTGATAACATTAAGAATGCAACAGGAATTCCATTGTTAAATGCAGAGGAATGCAGAAGGGAGAGCAGATAGACAGAAAGAATACATTGAAAGTCTCTATGATGGGAAAGATTTGTCTGATGTGATAGAAGAAGAAACAGGAGTTGATTTAGAAGAGATAGGGGATCCAGTACTAGAATCAGAATTTAACAGAGCTTTGGAGGACTTAAGATCAAATAAAGCAGTAGGGATAGATAAAATTCCATCAGAATTTCTAAAATCTTTGGGGAAGTGGCAACAAAACGACTACTCATGTTGGTGTGTAGATGTATGAGTCTGGCAACATACCATCTGACTTCAGGAAAAGCATCATCCACACAATTCTGAAGATGGCAAGAGCTGACAAGTGCGACAATTGCTGCACAATCAGCTTAACAGCTCATGTATCCAAGTGGCTGACAAGAATAATATACAGAAGAATGGAAAAGAAAATTGAGGATGTGCTAGATGATGAACAGTTTGGCTTTGGGAAAGGTATAGGCATGAGAGAGGCAATTCTGACGTTGCAGTTAATAATGGTAGCAAGACTAAAGAAAAATTAAGACATGTTCATAGGCTTTTTTGACCTGGAAAAAGCGTTCAACGATGTAAAATGGTGCAAGATGTTTGAAATTCTGAGAAAAGTAGGAGTAAGTTATTGGGAAAGATGGGTCATATACAATATGAACAACAGCCAAGAGGGAATAAGAGTGGATGACCAAGAACAAAGTGCTCGTATTAAAAAGGGTGTAAAACAAGGATGTAGCCTTTCACCCCTACTCTTCAATCTGTACATCGAGGAAGCAATGATCAAAATAAAGCAAAGGTTCAGAAGTGGAATTAAAATTCAAGGTGAAAGGATATCAATGATATGATTCGCTGATGACATTACTATCCTGAGTGAAAGTGAAGATGAATTACAAGATCTGCTGAATGGGATGAACAGTCTAATGAGTACAGAGTATGGATTAAGAGTAAATTGAAGAAAGATGAAGGTAATGAGAAGTAGTAGAAATGACAACAGCGAGAAACTTAATATCAGGATTGATGGTCGCGAAGTAGATGAAGTTAAGGAATTATGCTACCTAGACAGTAAAATAACAAGTGATGGATGGAGGAAGGAGGACATCAAAAGCAGACTATCAATGGCAAAAAGGTCATTCCTGGCCAAGAGAAGTTTACTAATATCAAATATGAGCCTTAATTTGAGGAAGAAATTTCTGAGAAATTTGAGATGTGGTGCTACAGATGAAGGTTGAAAATTAGGTGGACTGATGAGGTAAGGTATGAGGAGGTTCTGTGCAGAATCGGAGAGAAAAGGAATATGTGGAAAAGACTGATAAGGAGAAGGGAAAGGATGATACGACATCTGTTAAGACATGAGGGAATGACTTGCATGGTATTAGAGGGAGCTGCAGAAGGCAAAAAACTGTAGAGGCAGACGGAGGTTGGAATACACCAGCAATAATAGAGGACATAGGCTGCAAGTGCTACTCTGAGATGAAGAGGTTTGCACAGGTGTCTTGTTTTATAAACCTTTGGATGTACCTGCTAGTTCTTCAGTTTGCAGTGTTTCACTGCTGAAAATATTTTTATTGCAATGATTCAGATAGTTGCTCAGTAGCTTTGCAGAGGCTGATAATAGTCCTTTACATATTGTTTTCTGTGACCTCATGGAATTTGCCCTCAGTAGCTTTTCAGGTACTGATGGTTAAGTCTTTTATATACTGTTTTCTGCAAACTCAGGAAATTACAATACACAAACAGTCTTTAATTATATCCGCAATGTCATTTTATCAATATGGAATATGTTTCTGCATCTAGATATATACTCCGCCAGTCACCATGTGGTGCTTGGCAGAGGGTACCTTGTACCACTGCTAGCCACATGGACAAAAGGGTATTTTCCCAGACAGTTTAAAATATGCTACTGTTAGGCCTCTCTGTAAGAAGGCTGATTCTACAGATGTCAATAATTACCACCCAGTGTCACTCCTTACATCATTCTCTTAAACTTTTGGGTAGGTAATATACTCTCTAATACTGGGATACTTAATGAATCACAGTTTGAATTTCAGAAGGAACACACTGCTGAGACAACTATTCATACATTTATTGAGCACATAATAAAACCTTTAAATGATGAAATACCTCCAGCTGCGATCCTCATTACTCTAGGCTGTGTGAGTAATACAGAGAGGGACACCACATCATCTGCATGGGGAAGTATTGCAATGGGAGTCCCTCAAGGTTTGATGACTGGTCCATACTGTTCTCACTTTATTTTAATGTTCTACCTCTTTACTTGAATCAGGAGGCAGAATTAGTCCTGTTTGTAGATGATACTAGCATTGTTGTGAACCCAAGAAAAGAAGCATAAACAAGGTAAATAGTAAATTATGGTTTGTAAAAGTTATTGACTGGCTTTGCACAAATGGGCTAATTTAAACTTTGAAAAAATACAGTTTCGAATTGTCAGAAATACCCCAATTCCTGTCAACCTAGTACGAGGCCAACAAGAAGTAATAACCAACATAGAGAGTTCTAAGTTTTTTAGGCACAAATACTGATGGAAATGTGAAATGGAAAACCTATTTATTAGACCTACTTAAATATTTAAGTTTGATTACCTTTGCCATAAGGATAATTGTCATCTTTTGGGATACAGAAGTCAGTAAGTTAACATATTTTGCATATTTTCATTCACTGATGTCATATGGGATAATATTCTGGCACAACTCCTCACTGAAGCAAAAGTATTCAATACACAAAAGAAAGTAATTAGAATTTTTATGTAGAATTCAAAAGCATACATTGTGCAAGCATCTCATTAAGCAGCTATAATTATTGTACACAGCCTCACTGTACATTACATTCACTTATGAAATCTGTTATCAACAATCTATCTGAGTTTGAGAGTAACAGAGATATTCACAAGTACAACACTAGGAGGAAAAATATTCAGCACTTCCATTTAATGAATCTAACTTTCACACAGAAAGGGCCGGAATATGCAACCATAAACTCTCTAATAATCTGTCCAGAGAAATAAAAGCTTTGACAAATATCAGAGATGTTGTCAATTATAGATTAAAAATGTTTCTTCTTAACAACTTTATCTGTACCACTGATAAATTCTTAAATGCAAATAATTACTCAAAATAATTTAATTGGATGGATGAAAAAATCTACTCACCAAGTGGCAGCAGAACACACACATAAAAGGTTATAATTATGCAAGCTTTCAGAGACTGTGGCTCCTTCTTTGGGCAGAAGGGTTTAAGGGGAAGGAAGAGGGGTGAAGGAAAAGGACTGGAGATGTCTAGGAAAAGGGGTAGATTTTAGGAAAGTCACCCAGAACCACAGGTCAGGGAAGACTTACTGCACAGGATGAGAAGGAAAGACTAATTGTTGGGGATTGCATCAGATGAGATTTGAAAACCTGAGATCTTAAAGGTGGTAGACAGGGCAATATGCAAGACAAAGATTACTGCTTATACAGTGTGTATGAGATAATAAGAGAGAAGAGCTAAGTGCATTGTACGTAACAGAGATGGGAGGGGAGCAGTGAAAAATAGATGGATAAGACAATGAAAGATATAGAAAACTAAAACAGAGGGAAGAAAAGAGTAGTTGCTGTGAACAAATACTGAGATTGAAGAAATTACTGTAAATTAAGGCCATGTGGGTTGTGAGAACCAAGGACATGTTGTAGTGCTAGTACCCACCTGTGGAGTTCTGAGAAACTGGTGTTGGGGGAATAATCCAGATGGGGTGTGTGGTGAAACAGGCACTGAGGTCATGATTAACATGTTGAAGAACATGCTCTGCAACTGGATATTGCATGTTGCCAGTATACACTCACAGGAGTAGTTGCCATAGGTAGGGCGATGGGTGCAGAAGCAGCATAGGGTTTGACAAGAATATTGTGGAGATTGGGAGGGTGACAAAAAGCTATTCGAGGTGTGGTGGGCAAAATTTCAGACAGCACTGATCTTATTTCAGGGCATGACTTTCGGAAGTCATGGCCTTGTTGAAGTAGCTGGTTAATACATTCCAGACTCAGGATAATATTGAGTGGTGGTATAAAGTTGATTAAGATGAGTAGGGAGGATTTCATAGGTTTGGAAGATCCACACACCCAATCATCCAGGCCGTCCTATAGTTTCTGGTTTCAAAGCACCCACAGAATGAATATCTGCCTTAGTTGATCAACACCTGCAACCCATAGTACAAAGACCTCCCTCCTATATCAAAGATACCAACCATTTCCTAGAGTGTCTAAAATCTGTGTCCATCCCACTTCAACCACACACCTTGCTTGTCACCATTGATGCCACCTCTCTCTATACCAACTTTCTCCATGTACATGGTCTGTCTGCTGTGGAACATTTCCTCAGTCAGTGCCCACCTGATTCCAAACCTATGACATCCTATCTGCTCACCTTAATGAACTTTATACTTACCAACAACTAATTCACCTTTGAGGGGCAGACGTAGAAACAGATCAGGGGTACGACCACGGCAACCACAATGGCTCCTTCCTAAGCCAACCTTTCCTTCATGGATTGCTTGGATGGCACTTTCCTGGGCTCTGTAAGTCTTGAGCCCATGGTTTGATTTAGATACAGTGATACATTTACCATATGGGCTCATGGTGAGGCAGACCTGTTAAAATTCCTGGAATCTCCAAATACCTTCCCCCAGTTAAATTTCACATGGTTCTATTCTGAATCCCTTGATGTTGATCTCTTTCTCACTGAAGGCCAGCTGCACACTCCTGCCCACATTAAATCTACCAACAGACAAAAGTTCTTACAGTTTTGACAGTTGACACCCTTTCCCTCCCATATAGCCTTGGTTTTCAAGGCAAACATATTTGTTCATATGCAAATTCTTTACAGCAGTACAGCACCATTCTCAACTCAGCCTTCACTGGATGTAATTACCCCACTGGTCTAGTTCAAAAGCAGATTTCCTGGGCCATCACATACAATCCTGGTGCTGTTGATCCCTCCAAAAACAACTTTGGAGAACACCACTGGTCACTCAGTATTATCCTGAGTGTGGGATGTATTAATCAGCTACTTCAACAGGGCCATGACTTCCTAAAATCATGCCCTGAAATTTTGCCCAACACACCTAGAATAGCATTTCATCGCCCTCCCAATTTCCACAATACTCTTGTCAGACCCTATGCTCCTTCTGCACCCTTCTCCCTACCCTATGGCACCTACCTCTGTGACTGTCCCCACTGCAAGACTTACCCTATGCACCCTTGTACCACCACATATACCAGCCCTGTAACTGGCAAAACATATACTATCAAAGGAAGACCCACATGTGAAACGAGGCATGACTACTAACAAATTATCAATTAGAATGAATGAGCATAGGCAGATGGTGTATACTGGCAACATGCAATATCCTGTTCCAGAATATGCTCAACAACATGACAGTTGTGAGCTCAATGCCTGTTTCACCACATGCCCCATCTGGGTTTTCCCCCAGACAGCAGTTTCTCAGAACTCTGCACGTGGTAACTAGCACTACAACATGTCCTTGGTTCTCACTGCCCACCTGGCATTAATTTACATTAATTTCTTCTGTCTCATCATTTCTTCTCAGTAACTACTCTTTTCTGCACTCCATTGTAGTTTTCTGCATCTTTCATTGTCTTACCCATCTATTTTTCACCAGCCACCTTCCATATGTACAATGCACTTAGATAAAAAAATCTGCTCACCATGTGGTGGCAGAACATGCACATAAAAGCTTGTTGTCATTGGCAAGCTTACGGAGCCAGTGGCTCCTTCTGCAGGCAGAAGGATTGAAGGGGAAGGAAGAATGGTGAAGGAAGAGGACTGGAGAGGTCCAGGAAGGGGGTGACTTACTGTATGAGATGAGAAGGAAAGATATCGTTGAGGACTGCATTGGATGAGATTTGAAAACCTGAGAGCTTAAAGGTGGAAGACAGGATAATACACAAGACAGAGATTACTACTTAAACATCATGCATGAGTTGATGAGAGTAAAAAGCTAAGTGCATTGTACATAACAGAGGCCAATAATTGATTGTTTTCAATGTTATTTACAATACACTTAGCTTTTTACCTTTATTAACTCATGCACAATGTTTACGCAGTAATCTCTGTCTTGCATATTACCCTGTCTTCCTTCTTCAAGCTCTCAGGTTTTCAGATCTCACTGGTGTAGTCCCTAACAATCAGTCTTTCCTTCTCATCCTGTGTGGTAAGTCTCCCCTGACCTGTGGTTTTGGGATACTTTCCTGAAATCTACCCCTTTTCCTAGACGTCTCCAGTTCTTTTCCTTCACCCCTCTACCTTCCCTTTAAACCTCTCTGAATGAAGGAGGAGTCACAGGCTCCAAAAGCTTGCCTTATTATAATTGTCTACGCAATTCAATTATTTTGTCAAAAATAATCAATGAGTTACACAGAAAAAGCTTTAAGCAACCAGCATGTAGCCCAATAATGTTTTTAAATATTTATTGTGAACATGATCTACATCTAAGTGCCTGGCAGAGGGTTCATCAATCCACCCTCACAATAATTCTCCATTATACCACTCTCAAACAGTATGCGGAAAAAACAAACGCTTTGATTATTTCTCACTATGTAGGTCGGTGTCAGCAAAATATTTTTGCATTTGGAGGAGAAAGTTTGTGATTGAAATTTTGTGAGATGGTCCTGCTGCAACCAGAAATGCTTTTGTTTTAATGATGTCGACCCCAAATCCTGTATCATGTCCATGACACTCTCTCCCCCGTTTCTTGACAACATAAACATGCTGCCCTTCTTTGAACTTTTTTGATGAACTCCATTAATCCCTCTAGTAAGGATCTCACACCATGCATCGATACTCCAAAAGAGGACCAACAAGCATAGTGTAGCCAGTCTCTTTAGTAGATCTGTTGCACCTTCCAAGTGTTCTGCCAGTAAATTGCAGTCCTTGGTTTGTCTTCCTCACAACATTTTCTATGTATTCTTTCCAATTTAAGTTGTTTATAATTGTAATTTCTAGGTATTTATTTGAATTTACAGCCTTCAGATTTGACTGATTTATTGTGTAACTGAAGTTTAATGGATTCCTTTTAGCACTCATGTGGATGACTTCACTTTTTTCATTATTTAGGGTCGATTGCCAATCTTTTCACCCTATGGGTATCTTCTCTTAATTGTTTTGAAATTTGTTTTGATTTTTTGATGACTTTACTAGACAATTAATGTTAACATCATCTGCAAACAAACTAAGATGGCTGCTCAGATTGACTCCTAAACTGTTTACATAGATGAGGAACAGCAGAGGCTCTACAACAGTAACACCAGAAATCACTTCTGTTTTACTCAATGACTGTTCATCAGTTACTACAAACTGTGACCCCTCTGACAGGAAATCATGAACCCAGTCGTATAGCTGAGACAATTTTCCATAAGCACATGATTTGATTACAAGTCACTTGTGAGGTATGGTGTCCAAAGGGATTTGTAAATCTAGAAACATGGACTCGTTTAACTTCCTTTATTGATAGCGCTCAACAGTTCATGTGACTAAAGAGCTTCACAAGAATGATGTTTTTTAAATCCATGTTGACTGTGCATCAATAAACCATTCTCTTTAAGGCAATTCATAATGTTCGCACGCAATATATGGCATAATGGAACACATGACATTCAATATCATCTGTTTGCAAAACACAAAGTTTGTTTTTTCATCTTACTAGCAATACACCACACCACTGAATTTCTTTAGGCTGTTACTTACATATGATTGAATCCAGTGCCCAGTTCATGAAATTACTGACATCACTTTAAATGTATTTAAGTGATAATGTGGATGGGTCTAGGATTTGTAGCTGGAAACCTATTAGTGTAAATGAAATACTTGCCATCTTGAGTATTTTGTTGTATATGGATAATGTGAAATCTGTCCAGTTATAACACCACTGGAAGAAAGATCCTCTGTTTCAAAATAGAGGAATAGTGATGGGCATGAGCAGAGACAGACATATGATCATCTTACACTCATTACATTGTGCTAAGTACCCACAACCAGGACACCCAAAACTTAATGACTGTGTACACAAAATATGACTTATACTAAATATGTAGGATGATTATCCAGATTGAGACCTATCTTTAGGTGAATCAGTGATTCTTTCATTGGCAAGTGTGTCCTTTAGACAATATATATTAAATAGAAGGTATAAAATGGCATTAAAATGTACGTTCTGAACAATCTAGAAGGTTTTATAAATAAGTGCACTGTCTACAAAGGGATATTTGACAGTATAGATTGAAAATATCATGCTGAAAAGGTCATTTTACATTTGGTGGTGGAGAAGCAGCATGTTAGCCATCATATTTACATAGCCAGTTATTACAATAACTTTACGTTAGCTAAAACCTTATTGAATCTAAAAATGTGTTGCATGGGCCACTATATTTAAATTGGAGAAACATTCCTAAAGAAGCTGTATCTGCAAAACTGGGTAAAGGCAATACAGTTGCTCACTATTAGTAAGGAATTTGATCATAATAGATGAGAAGTTAGTTACGTTTGCATAGAATTTCAAAATACAGTGGTACTGATGATGAATTTCTACCAGCAAGTAGTCTGAAAACCACTGGCGATTGTCAAATGTAACATGAATATGTCTGGGACTGATAGGCAGAACCAGATGTTGTAATATTATTTATGTGAAAGGAAGACCATCCACTGGCATGAAAAACTATTCTTCCACTTAAGTTACATGCCACTTTTCAATCCACATTACTTGTAAAACAAATGCTTGGGGAGTGAAATGATGCTGTATGATTACAGACTAAAAACAATAAAGTGACTATTTCCTCCAATAGCAATTCCTACAGATGGTAATTTGTGGTGATATGGGAAAGTGACATTAGAATAAAACACTCATTATGCAAACAATAGAGGGAACCAACTGAAGTTTAAAAGCAAGTCATGGAAAAGAGGTGTAAGAAGTGCACCAAATGGGGCAAGTGTACTGACACCACATGTGTGCAAAGACTGTCCCAATAATTGTGGATTTTGTTTGAACTGCTGGATGATTACACATGGTTAGTGAGCATTTAATTGAAGGAATCATTTAGGGTAAAAACCATAGAGGGAGACCAAGAGATGGAAACACTTGACAGATTTGGAAGGATGTAGGTTGCAGTAGTTACTCAGAGATGAAAAAGCGTGCACAGGATACAGTATCATGGAGAGCTGCATCAAACCAGTCACTGGACTGAAGACCACAACAACAGATATATGTATAACACACACGGGATGGAGAAAAACTGTGTCACAAAATTTTAACTCTGGATAGCTGATGCCAATAGGAACCAAAATTACTAATGTTCTGTAGGTTGACAACGCACTATTTTTAAACTATGGAAACTTGGCGCCATGCGCTCTGATTGGCTGCAGGATTGCCCGATTGCTGGATGCTCTGGACAATGCATGACTGCAAATGCTTTGCCTGCTGGAGATCGCGATGTGGTAGTGTGCCAGCCTTCCACTCTGGGGACCTGGGGCCGAGTCCACCGAGGTCCCGACACATCCATTGTACTTTCTTGATAAGACGTACCATGAACAAATCTGTCAACAGCTGTTAGTTCATGTACAGAAAGTCTTTTACAAATTGTGTCAGCCCTGAAAAGGGCCTTTTTTGTAGCTAGGACATTGTTTACTTAAAGCAGGTGCTCAAACTGATGATCTTCTGATGTGACACAAACTTGGTAACGTCAAATGTTGTTTTGCTGAACTCTTTGAAACATTCCTGGCATTGCCCTGATGTGATTGGTGGCATTTTTAATGCGATCCATTAATTCATCTTCATTTTTTTGTGGTTTGCGTCCAAGCAGGTGAAATAGAACATTGAAGAATCCTCACAGGAAAATGTCCGGTGGCATGAGGTCTGGTGATTGTGGGTGCCATGTCCTATGAGTACCTCTGCCAATTACCCGTCTGTCAAAAGAGTTCATTTCAATATCTGTGCACAGCATGACTGTTATGTGGAGGCTCCCCATCATGCTGCAACCACATGCACAGCCCTGTGCCCAGGGGAACATCTTCCAGCAGGCCAGGTAGAGTTTCTTGCAAAAAGTGAAGGTAATTTGCCTCAGTAAGTTGAGGAGGTTAGACACACCAACCCAGTCAGATGGCCATTCACAGTTCCTGCCCAAATGTTGAGCAAAAATCGTTCCTGGTGTCCATGGATGTATGTGATGTGAGGATTTCCCCTTTCCCAGTAATGAACGTTTTGAGTGTTGTAAAGGCCATCCCGATGGAAGGTGCACTTGTCAGTAAATAGCACAATGGTGGGGAAGTCGGGATCTTGTGCTACACATCGCAGAAACCATTGGCAAAACCCTAGTCTGTGTTCATAGTCTGCCACAGAATTTAGGCCTTGGACAAGGTGGAAACTAAACGGATGCTGGCTGTCATCCCTCGAAACCTCCCAGACTAATTGATGAGTGACCCCCGTGTCATGTGCAACTGCTTGAGTACTTGTCGTAGGTGCTTCCTCGAAGTGCTCAAGAACAGTCTCTTCAAATGCAGCATCCTGTTGTGTTCAAGGTCTTCCAGCATCACCATGATATCCTGCTAACGGGCCTGTTTCACCATGTCACCGGTGAACTGCTGTAAATGTTTGCGGGTGTTGGTGACATCTTGCTGGGTACTGTTCCTCATACAACCATCAAGCGCCATGCACAACATCATTGGCTAGTCCATAAACAAAAACCATATCTTGTTGTTTGTCAAACAAATACTGTGGTACCATGCTTACTGTATGACTAAGTCGCAGGTGACATGTGTGTACTCCGAAGCGAAGCTTACATGTGAATGCCTGTGACATGAGATGGAGACAAACAACAATACCTATTTGACATGTGTACATATCATGTTGATTTTATTTGATTTGATTTATTATTGGTCCTGTAGATCATACAATTTGTACAGCAAAGCACATCATGATATAGGACAAGATGTGTTGGGACAGTGATGGGGCAAGGGACGTTTGAATGTGTGAACCAACAACCATAGCGCTGCTTGTCAACTGGCGAACAGCAAAAGAGCAATCTCATGTCCAATCGGAGCGTGTGGTGCCAAGTTTCCATAGTTTAAAAATTGTGCATTGTTAACCTACACAACATTAGTAATTTTGGTTCCTACGGGCACCAACTATCGAGGGATAAAATTTCGTGACACAGTTTTTCTCAACCCTGTGTTTGTGTCTATGAGAATATTGAAGCAAGTATGTTTTTTATATGGAACCATATACTTCGTATAAATACATTCAATAGCTTTCAAGAAGACAATTAGAGTGATATAGCCTTTGTTAATGTTGACGTTGAAACCTGTCTTACAAAATTTGAGAAATGTCCTAGAATGTGAGACCATTGTGGCCGGAATCAGCATTAGCAGTGCTAACACCACCAAAAAATTTGCCTGCTTATGTGTCAGCACGGCAGGCTGCTCATTTCTTTTTCAACATTTGTTGCATGCAGACATGTGCACCAATGAGAAGAAGTTGGATATAATACTTTTATGTGGTGAATGTAAAAGAAATGCTGTAAAAACAGTACTGTGGTGTTGTGCTATCTATCTGGATTGCCAATATCTGACACACCAGGCAAATGCAGGAATTATTAAAATGCTAGTAAAGTGGACAGGCTGCTTGAATGTCAAAAAGAGGACAAGAAAGAAGACTGTACCTGACAGAGAACACAAAGAAACTACCCTGGCTGTGATGCTAAAGAATCTGCACAGTGGTATGAGACATATTGCCAAGGAATGTTGAATCAGCCAGACGAGTGTCATTCACATCCTGCATCAACAGACTTTTCATCCCTATCATCTGTCACTACATCAGGGTCAGGCACTCAGTGAGCATGATTTTGAACATTGTACAGAATTTTGTCAGATTTCCCTTCAAAGCAACTAAGAGGTGAACCTACATTTAACCAATGTGTGCTCTTTACTGATGAAGCAATGTTTATTAATGATGCCAATGTAAATTCATATAACATGCACTGCTGGGGAGCCAAAAATCTACACTGGCTTCATCAGGTGCAACGTCAATGGCTGTGGAGCATTAACATATGGTATCACATCATAGGAAATTATGTTGTGGGACCTTACTTCATCTCAGGTCTTCGAAATGGACGTTCGTTCACACACTTTCTGACAAACATTCTGTCAGTTCTTCTAGAAGAGGTACCATTGGATATTGGACAATGCATTTGGCTGCAACATGATGGCTTTCCAACTCATTCATCCCATGTTTCTATGCAAATACTGAATGAGACTTTCCTGGACACTGGACAGGATGAAATTCTGTTGTCAAATGGCCTGTGAGATCCCCTGACTGGACTTTTCTTAATTTCTTTCTTTGGGAAGCACTCAAAGATGCAGTCTATGACGAAGTCCAGACTATGCGAGACAATATTTGCTGTCAGATCTCCAGTGCATGCTGTACCGTATCATTCACTGTAATTACATCTGATCATCATTCTTTTAAATGGAAATTGCACATGTGCCTTTCAGTCCATGGTCAACAGGTTGAACACGTGCTTAGATTATGGATAAAGCTATTTTTTTGGATGACAAAATTAATGTTTGTGATTTGGGTAGTTACCAAATCGTTGTTAGTAAATTGTTTATTTCATTTATGTGTTGTTTGTTTATTTATGCGTGTACAAAATTGGATTCCTATGTCAAATAAGTCAACAGCATGTGTTTCACATAATGATAACACTGTCATTACGTGGTTACATTCCACATGAATTGACATTTGTTGAAGAAGACTATTCATTTTGCTGTGTACAGGTGGTCACCAAAGTATTTTTAATAAAAGGTTTAGTTCAATGAATGTATCCAATATGATATAATTTAGAACAGTGTAGGTAGAGACAGTTGTCTGAGAGCCTGTCTTTTACCTCTAAGAAGCACGCAGCCATGTACAGGAAAAGAGAGGTCAAATCTTCCTTCCAACATTTAAGTATTTAATACAGTAGTCACTTTTTACAGCATATAAGATCTCCTTTTGAAGAATGAGCAGTTGATTTCTGTATTTCACCTTACATTAATCTGGGAGGATACACAAATGTGAAATAGTTTTCCTAAGCTCTAGATTCTAGCCTTTGTTGTATTTCCATATACAAAATTCGTAGGTGAATCTGCACCTAGGTTGTAAATTGGCTCAAGGCAAAATAAAGCTTTATTCTCATATTGCAGTTCTACCTTACAGTACACAACTATGCAACTTGATCTGAGATCCCTGCTTGGCAGTTTTTGCACCGAAAATGCTGTTTCTGCCACTGTGCTCATACGTTTTAGGACATTTCTCAATTTTTTTATGGCAGGTTTCAACATCAACATTAATAAATATCACTGTAATTGTCTTCTCAAGAGCTACCAAATACAATTATAGGAAGTATATGGTTCCATTTAAAAAGACATACTTACTTTAATGTCTCAGTTGATACCAGTGCTAAAAACATTAACCAAACAAAAACGTATACGCCTCTTGACACTCGTAATGTTTGCTGAAAACTTTGTTTCGATTTGGGTAACCATTCATGAAATAAAAGGGGTGTTTCATCTTAATGTGACTCACCTTACTGTTTTATAATTTTTTGTTGTAGGAAAGTTCTTGTAATATGTAAATATTCTACGATTAAAGGAGACCACTCACTATAAAGCAGAAGCAATGAGTTGTTGACAGGCACATACAAAAGAAGGAAAACATCTAGCTTTCAGAGCCATCTTTTGACAAGCTAGAGTACACACACACACACACACACACACACACACACACACACACACACATATGCCTTTGCCCCTCCTTGGTGCCAACTAGACTGACAGTGCTGTTTTGCAGCAGGTGGGCCGGTTGTGGTGGACAGAGTGAGAGAGAGTTGGGAGGCAGAGAGAGGGACTGAAGGTTGGTGGCCAATGGCTCTGAGGAAGGCCGATTTGCCTACTAGCTATGCACTAGGGAGTGGTGGTAGGTACAGTTATAGTGGCTGGTGGGAAATGGCACATGCTGAAGGCAACACGTGGACATGAACTGGGAGGTGGTGACAGGACAGAGGAAGGGGAAACTGTTGGGTGGTGGGTGTGGGGACAATGGGTTACCTGAAGTTGAGGCCGGGATGATTGCAGGAGCAGAGGATGTGTTGTAAGGATGACTCCCATCCATGTAGTATAAAGAAGCTGGTGGTGGTTGAAAGGACCCAGATTGCTTGGCTTGTGAAGCAGCCATTGAAATTACACATGTTGTCCCAAGCTGCAGATTGTGCCATTCAGTGGTCGGATTTGTTCTTGACAATAGTTTGGCAGTGGCTGTTCATGCTGGTGGTCAGTTAGTTGGTAGTCATATCAACATAAAAGGTTGTGTATGTAGTATTTGCAGCAGAGTTGATATATGACATGGGTGTTTTCACAGATGGTCCGTCCTCTGATGGAGTAAGATAAGCCTATGACAAGAATGGGGTTGGAAGTGCTGGGTGGGTGGATTGGGCAGGCCTTGCACCTCAGTCTGCCAGAAGTGGGAGTGGCATAGGGAGGAATAGGATGTTGTGTTGGTTGGGTGGGTGATGGAACACCACTTTAGGAAGGGTGGGAAGCATCTTGGGTAGGATTTCCCTTACTTTAGGGCAGTATGAGAGATAATCATAGCCCTGGTGAAGGATGTGGTTCAGTTGATGTTTGCAAATTATTATTATTTTTTCTTTTTTGCCAAAGATATGCATTTGCTTGTTGTTTGAATTGTAGTGTATTTACATTGTCAAGAAATCATAGGTCCTATCGAGATTGATTGAAACAATTCTTATGTTGCTTACAAGTTTATCACTTGATCCAGGTGCAAATGACCTTTATATGTCTTAAATGGGCTGTCAGTATCACATAAGTACAGAACACAATTTTCAAGATTTTGACCTATTGTGCTTTTCTACAAGTGTCCACCTTGTAGATTAATGGCTGATACTTAATCCTGCAGCAGTGAAATCTAAAAGACTGTTTGAATGACTCTGTAAGCAAATTGGTAATATGTTAATGTAGGTATATTGGTCAAACATGAAGCAGAGGGATGAGTTTTTATCAGTCAGAGGGTTCATGGTGGGGAATTCTCCATTAATTTAATATGACAGATGCAGATGTTGAGTCAAAACTAATTGAGAAACATATGTAGATGGGCAAGTTAAAACATATGACAGCACAAGCTCTCTAACAAGAAGTAGTGGGATGCCTCCAATTATTGTTTTACTGTGAGCTGTGTGTGTCAATTTCTGGAAAAACAAGAAGATAATCTACATTTACAAACATCCATACATTGCAAAGCACTGTGAAATGCTTGGAAAGGGCACTTCCCATTGTGTAACATGTTACAGATTATTCCCATTGCTTTCACATATGAAGGACAAGAAGAATGACTGCCTGCACACTGTAATGAGTCTAATCTCTTGGTAGTCCTTTGTGAGTGATACATGGGAGACTGCATTATTTACAAGGCTCTTCACTTAATACAGTTCCTTGAAACATTCTATGCAGATATTTACAGGACATTTAATAGTGCATTCAGTAAAAAGTGTCTGAAGTGTGTAGCAAAAGGAATTCTGTGCATGAAATGTTACTTCTGACTGCGTGAAAAATGTGCAAAAATATACCTAAAATATATTAATGACCGTATTCAGTAGTCGTGCCTAAACTGTTTGCAGGGCTAATACAAAAAGCTTTTGCAGAAACTATTGGACTGTGGGTTGGTAGGATACCACCAATAATGCACAGTACACTATGCTTTATGTCACTTTATTTATGAGAGCTACAACACATACCCATACTGTCATTTACAATGCACTGCTGCTTCACTGTTAGCCAAAAACCTCCCTCACTGCCTTGTCAGAGAGATTCCCATTGTGGCTAGACCAATATTCCCACAGAGTCCCCCTCTGGGAGCATGGAGTACTGTGGTGGACGATAACAGGGAGTGTCAATGCATGCAGATGAGCATGACTGGCCACATCATGGATGGCCCAACTGCTTGGTGTGTCTGGACCTTTTCTCAGTAAGATGCAGCTGATGGCAGGGAGTGTCATCACGTGCAGATGCACATGATCAGCCATGTCATGGCTGGTACAAATGTGGGATGTGACTGGACTGCTTCTCAGTGAAATGTGGGTGTCATTTGAATGCTGTACAGCCGGTATTGGGCCAAGTGTGCAGGAGGGTGATGAAGGTGCCTGTACTGTGATTTCGAGGCTCAGTGGGTGACATGTGTATGAAGGAGGTTGCTTCACTGTCCACAGAACCACTCAAGGATTTTGGTGTTGAATGTGGTGCTGGTACTCAAATTGTGCAAATATGCTGCCATACATGATGAACCAATGATGAGAGGTATGCCTGAACGGGATCATAGAAGGTTGTGCAAAATGTGCTGGTAGTGCAAGCAGGTCACTGTATAGTACCTCTGCCAGTGATGTCTGCGTATCATCCTTGTGTGCTGTGCATATGCCAAGTAGAATCCACAGAACAGCTTCAGACCTGGACTTGCCATGGCACATCAGGGCCACATTCATGGTCCTGTACCACTTCTCCATGCACAGAGCCCATTACTTTGTGCTGGTGGTGCACATGTGCGATATTCTGCAGAGGCAGCCAGGGTGTTAAAGAGGCATGACTCAAATAGATGGCCCTGATCAGTAGTAACTTGCTCTGGGATACTGAATCATGTGATTCACAGGTGGACGTACACATGAGCAGTACACTCAACTGTAATGTCATTTAGGGTTTCTGCTTTGACCTACTATGTGGTTTGGCTGATCAATGAAAGAATGTAGCAATAGTCGTCTAGTTCTAGTCAGGGGCCAATGATGTCAAGATGCACATGCTTAAAGCATGCTTTCAGGATCAGAAAGCATCCAAGGTGGGCTTAAACATGGTGACCAATCTTGCCTCTTTGGCATGGGATTGCAAGGCAGAGCCCAGTGAGAGCAACCGCATTTCACATTCAGCCACACAAATCTGTGATGAGGCATACTGTTATTAGATACTGGGGTGACTCAAGTTATGTAGCAGGTCAGGTATCTCCTTCTGCATCAATAATGGCACCAGTGGATGTGGTCTGTCTTTTGACACATCACATAACGAATGTTCATTAGATGAGGGGACCGGACAATGTTCAGTCTCTGAAAGAAGAAAACGTAAAGCTAAAAAGTGAATCGGCAAGCTGCGTATGTGGAAACCCATTACAGAACAAAACAAACAAATGTGAGGACTCTTTTGTGCAAACTCCGTTCGCGGGCAAAAAACAAAACCTCGAAAACTTACATGTGCATATTCCCGCAAAAACAATGGCAGAAAGCGAAACACGTGGAAATTCAATAAACTCGCGCGTGCAAACTCCGTTATTGGGAAGTAAACAAACCTGTGTAAGCTCGCATATGCAAATCCCAGTGAAAACAGTGGCGGAAAACGATTCGTGCGGTAAATCTGTAAGCAAATATAAGTGGAAAACTGTGACGTATAAGAAAAAAGATAAATGTGAAAGAAATCCAGCAAAACAGATCGACAAAAGTGATTTCTTTGTTATCGGCGATTCCATGTTAAAAAATGTAGTGGTTCCGAACTGTAAAGTCGCTGTTCGCCCTGGAATCCGACCACAGCAGATTGTGAAACATTTCAACAACATTAGGAACACGGAAAAATCCAACCAAAACAACAATGATTCCAACACAAATTTTAAAGGCGTGATAATTCACGTAGGGACAAACTCTATTAGAAGCAGCAGACAAGAAGAAATCATAAATGATATTCGTAATGTAATTCGGTCAGCCAAAGGTTTGTTTACAAGCTCCAGAATTGTTATCAACTGAATTCTACAAAGAAGATCGGTGAGTAACGCGTATACAAACAAAATAAACACCGGCATTAGGGAACAGTGCGACGAACTTGGTGTTGTGTTTGTTGACCCAAATAAATTTCTCGACGACAAATGTCTGGGTAGGGATGGCCTGCACCTAAACAGACTAGGTGCAATGACTTTCAGTAAAATGCTCCTGGATTTATGTAAAATTATAGAAAAAAAGGGAAACTAATACGGTCTGCAGGGGGTGACTATCCAAGAATAACATATGCAAACAAAAAACGTGAGTGTAATCGTAATAAGGAAGCAGTTGAACCAAAACAGAACGACATTAAAACGAAAAAAAGTGGGAATGCAAATAGCGGTGGAAAAAATTACTTAACAGTTGTTCACCAAAATATATGTTCCCTAGCAAATAAGACCCAACAGCTAGAAGTGGAGCTGGAGTCTACAGAGTGCTCAGTTGTTTGTCTCACTGAGCATTGGTGCAATGAGGCTGAAATTAATCAGTTAGTCTTGCAGTCTTATAATTTAGCGTGTGCATACTGTAGGACTTTTATGAAGTGTGGAGGGTGTTGTATTTATGTAAAACAAAATTATCAGTATAAGACCAGAAGCGATTTATGTGTAATCAGTGAAGAGCAACATTTTGAACTGGCAGCAGTTGAAATCAGGGACCAATACAGGTGTAGGAATTTGATTATCTTATGTATATACAGATCTCCTAGTGGAGACTTCAATATCTTCTTCTCCAAACTTAATCATGTTCTTGACAAGATATCCACTCCAAAGAACCACATTCTCATATGTGGAGACCTAAATGTGGATAAACTGAATCCTGATTCTACATGGGACTCATTACAAAGTCTTGCTCAAAGTTTCAATTTAGTTCCAATGGTTAACAGTGCAACCAGAATAACAAAATACTCAAAGACAGCTGTTGATCAGGTATTAACAGATTTAGGCAAAGAAAACTGTGAGGTGGTGGTAGCAGAGCTAGGATTATCTGATCACTCAGCTCAAATCATTAATATAAAAGTGGCTCCAAAAGAAACAAAGAAAATGCATATTTACAGACGAATTTTTTCTAAAAAAAATAGACATGAGTTTGCCAAACAGATAGCAGGACAAACATGGGACTCAGTATACTCAGAGGTAGATGCAAATGAAAAATTCAAAAATTTCATGACATTGTTTAAATTAAATTTTGAAGAAACATTTCCTAAAGTATTATGTCCATTACCAACAGCAGGAAAAAGCAAGTGGGTCACAAAAGGAATCAAAAAATCATCTGAAACACTAAAGTACCTGAGCTCCATTAAACACAGCCAAACTAATCCTGCTTTCTCACTCTTTTATAAAAGATATAGGAAAACATATAGGAAAATATTGTTTGCAGCAAAGAGAGCTCATAACTCCAAAATAGTGCACTCTGCTGAAAACAAAAATAAGGCAGTATGGAAGATTGTGAAGCAGGAAACTGGTACCAGGAAAATGAATCTGTCAAACTTGAAAATCAAAGAGGAAGGGACTTTAATAAAAGACCCAATATATTTGGCAAACTATATAAATGATTATTTTAGTAGCATAGGAATAAAATTACAGGAAAATTTTCTAACAGCCCCTCAGGTCAAAAAGCCAAATAATGGTGTATCACACTCAATGGTGTTATTCTCTACAACACAGGAAGAAGTCTATAAAGCAGTCAGCAAACTGAAAAACAAAAACTCAGCTGGTCTGGATGAAGTCCCCATTTTTATAATTAAGGACTGTATCAAGAGCCTACTTCCAGTTTTAGTTGACATTATAAATCAATCTTTCAAGCAGGGCTACTTTCCAGACTATTTAAAATATGCGAAATTACTACCTCTCTTCAAAAAAGGTGATGCAGGAATAATTGAAAATTATAGGCCAATTTCTCTACTATCATGCTTTGCAAAAATATTAGAAACTATTATGAAAGATAGGCTAATCAATTATTTAAATAAATACAACTTACTGTCTGTTGACCAGTTTGGATTTCGATCAGGGAAAAGCACAGAATCAGCAACAGCACACCTCACAAAAAACATTCTTGAAGCATTAGATAAAGGGAACTACACAACAGGTATATTTCTTGATCTAACTAAAGCGTTTGATACAGTAGACCACAACATATTGTTAAATAAGTTAGATGAACTTGGAATTAGGGGACTTGTGAAAAAGTGGTTCCAGTCATATCTAAAAAAATAGAAGACAGATAACTGAAATCTCACATATTTCAAGTTGCTCAAACTATATTGTAAAGTATACTTCAGACCCAAATTATGTAAATATAGGTGTCCCACAGGGTAGTGTCCTTGGCCCAGTACTATTCCTCATTTACATAAACGACTTCCCACAGAGCATCAAGCATGGACAAACAATATTGTTTGCAGATGACTCAAATGTTCTAATCAGTGACAAATCACCAGATGCACTAAAAGAAAAAGCCGAACAAACACTAAACAGTGTACGTGAGTGGGCATCCAATAATAAACTAACACTAAATCTTAAAAAAACAAATGCTGTTAACTTCTATGTCTGCAAAAAACCACTCTTTAACAACTTTAAGTTAAACAATGAAACTATAGAATGTGTAGACCACACAAAATTTCTTGGTATGCATGTTGACAGTCAGTTAAAGTGGGAAGAACATATTAAAATACTTAGTAACAGAATCGCTACAGCATGCTATGCTCTGAGAATTCTGACTGCAGTTTGTGATACTACGTGTGTCAGATCTGTATATTTTTCTTATATCCACTCTGTTATTACCTATGGAATAATATTTTGGGGAGTCAACAGTAAAAATATTCAAATAGTTTTCAAATTACAAAAAAGAGCAATTCGTATAATAACCAAGAGTGGCAGTAGGGCTCACTGCCTTGAACATTTCCAAAAGCTGGAAATCCTAACTGTCCCCTGTGAATACATTTTTCAAAGTGTTATGTATGTAAAAAAAAAATATTGACTGCTATATGAAAAATTCATTAGTACACAGCTATGAAACTAGAAACCAATTCAATCTGCATCTAGAGAGGAAAAATAAAGTTAAAACTCAGCAGAGCTTGTTGTACAAAGCTGTTAAATTATATAATAAATTACCCCAAAAAATAAGAGATATTGACACAATCGGACAGTTCAAAACAAAACTAATTTTTTTTTTATTAAATAAAAGTTATTACGCAGTAACGGACTATCTGAATTAAAACATGTAGTGTAATTAAAGTAGCCTGCATTGTAATACATGAGGAAATAATTATGATATGTAATCAAAAATTGTACAGTACTATAAGAAAATTACAAATTTCACAAGGATGTAAAACTAATTTAAGATACCTCAAAATGTGTGTAAATACTAATTTTATGTGTATAATTGTAGGTATATTGTATTGTACATGATTTTGCTGACGAAATCCACACAATGTAAATTGTTACATGGATTAATAAAGAAATCAATCAATCAATCAATTGTGGAGGCTAGTGTCTGAATTGTAGTGCAGCTCTCTGATACTTGTGTCTTTCGTTTGTTCCCTTGTTACACATGCAAAGTTGTTTTGTACTGATGCATGAAAGATAATCTTCAATAATTTTGTCTGTGTCATGTGCTTGTCTGATGTCTGTGGTGTTCTGCTTTATAAGGTCCAAATACTGTAATAGCCATGAGCTGGAGTTTGGTGATGGTTTTTTTATGTCTACTAGCGGCTTATGATTTGCATACATGATAACTTGTCAGCCCTCAGTGTCTCTGTGGAAGTACCAGATGGTGGCACAGACTACTGGAAGATCCCACTCAAACACATACCACTTGGCCTGGTAGGGTGACAGTTTCTTGGAGAAAAAACAGCACAGCTAAGATTCACTGTCGATTTGTTGCAGAACTGGCCCATAATGAAATTGCTCATGTCAGTTATGAGAGTCAATTGGGCATGAGGCTTTGGGTGTGCCAAGGTGAGAGTGTATGTCAAGTATCACTTGGCATGTGAAAATTCATCAGCCATCTCTAAAGTCAACTGAATTTTCTTCTTGTCATGTTTGTCTGCCCACCAGAGCATTCATGAGAGGTACCTGTAGCTCAGCCACATGAGACAGGCGGTGATGATAGAAATTTAGAATCCCCAGGAAGCACTGTAGGTTGTATTATATTTCAGGAAGAGGAAGATTGCTCACCGTAGAGATACGCTCCTGTCAGCTTGATACGAGAAGTGCTGAGCTAGGGACCTAGGAATGTGACCTCTGCTGGACGTAACTGTTACTTGGATTGGATTCATTAATAACTACTGACCAACTTGGAACATGGCTAGAACTAGTTCTAGATGCTTTGAATATTCATTATGATATTTGGAGAAAATGAGAATCCAGGTATGTATAACTAAATTGATAATGGAAAAAAGACAATCGAAAACTACTGCCATGTCTGAGCTGTGTTCTTAAGACCACAAGGCATGTAGGAATATTTTAACAGCCCAAACGGCATAGTGATCACTGTTTTTTTGGATATCATCTGGATGCATTGGGACTTAAAGTATGCTTGTTTGCAATCAGTGATGCTAAACACTGTTGCACCAGCAAGTGCATGTGTGAGGACTAGATAGTAGGTATGCAATAAGTATCATGTACAGTCCTGGAGTTCAAGACCCAATAGTCACTGAAGAGTCTGATGGAACTGTCTTTTTTGGGCACCAGTTTAATGTGGGAAGCCCAAGAGCTGTCAGAAGTATGTACAAATGCACATGTAACAGTTCATAAGGCAGCAGGAGTTGGCATGGTGGGGCAGGTGCTGCATGCAAGCCAAGGCTAGCTGGAGGGGGCAGGGCAGGACCCAGCACATGGCTTGCAGTCCTCAGTTGCCATGTGAAGGTGTTCACGGGCCACATGCAATTCAGTAGTTACATCGTTGATGCATCACCTAAGGTCTTGCTCCTTGTTGCGAAGCCACTGACATCGTTTGTGACAGCCAATGTAGTGTTGATGTGTACTCAGTGTATCATCCACTAGTGCGACACATTCCCAAAGCATATCGAAGTACATGCCATCAACACAATGCTAGGCAGGTGTGAGCAGTGTAGACATGGTTCAGGGGGAAGAGGCCCTGAATGCTAGCACTGGTGGGCTGATGGGTGAGAGCAGAATAAACATCACCTGGTGAGTTTTTGTGTGCTCATCGTTTTGATTGGAGGTTTGGGGGATGAGAGCCATTTACATAACATACTAAAATGAACACATACAGCCATCCTTATGATGTTATTTATTATATGGCTGCCAGTTTTGGAGCTTCACATTCAGGTCTTAACTGATGCTGAGGGAGTTAACTCCAATCATATACATGATTCATCAGTGGCCAATATCTCTGAACTGGGTTTCACAGACTACCTGTAACAATGGTGTTGTGTCTCCAATCATCAACCCACATCACAGTTGGAGACACAACTTTTCTTGTTAAAAGTTGTCTGCAAAAACCAGTTCATAGATGTTGGCCACTGATGAATCATGTGTATGATTGGAGTTAATCCCCTCAGCATCAGTTAAGGCCTGAAGATGGTGCACTGAAGCACCAAAACTGGTAGCCATATAATAAATAACATCATAATAACAGCTTTAGGTGTTCCATTTTATTACATCTGGTGACAGCTGGTGAAAGCATAATAAGCCCATGCCATTGACTGGCTCAATGATATCCGTAATGCAGAATGTCCAAGTGTATTGCAAGGTTCGAGAAAGATGCACTGTGTGGTTGGTGGTGCTGTGGACCATAATTTCTGAGTCGTTCACTGAATGGGAGTATAAACTCGCTGGTGTGAACATTGGTGTGCTGAGTCGCGGCAGGGAGCTGATGTCCGATCCCGTATCTACGAAGAAGTATTGATGTGTCAGGAGGTCAGGCACAAAGAGGTGTCATTTCATGGATGTCATCATGGCACCATGCACCTGGGCAGTCTATGAAAGCAGTAGGCAATGAAAGCAGTAAGCAACTTGTTTCTTCCTCATGGGCTGATGCACCTAAATCAGAATGCTGGCAGCATTTGGGTAATCACAGACCTTGTGATTCTTACAAGCAGCACCACCGAATCAACTGTGAAATCAACAAGTCATCTGTCAGAAGGTGGAAGTGGTGACTAGTGCACTGCTGCCATGTGGTGCAGGCTGGGTAGCTGAGCCATGGTGGGTTGTCTACTGTCATCGGGGTGTGAGGTCCTCTTCGTGAATAGTCGGGATGGTTCTGGCAGATTCAGGTGACCTCCTGTGCTAGCAGGTGTGCACTTCTTGCACTTATTAATCTTACAAAGGTGTTGGATCATTGAAGACATGTGTTCTATGAGCCTGAGTTGATCTTCTACAAGGGCTGAGTCATGGACGACCATTGTGAGTTGTAGCTCAGTCTGTAACTTCACTAGCCATAGGGTCCAAAATGTCATATCTAGAGAAAGGGAGATATTGATGGTAGCATGGTGTCAGTTCCAAAATTGTGATAGTGTGTCCTCATGGATGCTCATATATGATCTCCTGAAGTTGCTGTTCTGGAAAGTGTGAAAGTGTCTATAACAGGGCAATTCTCACTGCACCATACTTGAATGGGAATATTGAAAAACCCCACATGTCCATTCTTTGACAAATTTAGTTACCCATGATTTTGTACTTTAAACAGGTAGGCTGACCATGATATAGAGAAATGCCATACATTCTGGCATTTTCTGTGCTGTTATGCTGCCATTCTGTCATCTAAACCGAAATACAAGAGATACAGAGTTAAATTTTGTGTTGTTGGCACTGTTTTAAACAGAGCCAATAATCGATATGTGCCTATAAATGACAAGAAAATGCATGACTTAAAGGCGATTTCTACCACTTGAGCCAAAAGAAGAAATAATCCAGAACTTTTTCACTTTCACATAGAATTAGCCAATGCATCAAAGGGTGAACCAAATAATAATTTCAAAGAGAATCTGAAATAGACATAATTTGTTCAATTTTTGTCCATGTTAGCAATAAAATAACAAGTAAGTAATGAATTATGCTTGGGTATTACAAAATATTGAGAAAGTCCACATGTTCTTTAAATAAATTTTAAATTAACATCAAGAAAGTATGTCACGATTGTCTACAGTTCATTGGTATTCTTCCCTCTACATTGATTTTTAATTCAAAATGTGAAAAAATTGGAATTTCATCATATTTTAAGACCTGGAATATTTTTTTATATCTCTTGAAAATTTTTGTTTTTGGACATGTAGGGTTTCTGAATATTTCCATTCACTTGTTCTTAAACAGCAAGGTCAGGATAGAGTCACTAATGAGTTTGGCCTGCATTTCTGTATAACAGAGTGGATGCGCATACTTTTTGGCATTGTTGGAAATTCTGATAGTCTCAAAAATACATTCTGCAGTCATGAACGATCGAGTGGTGTTGGATGGGTGTAGTTTTAAATACATGCCTGACTGTGGTGACAAGAAAGGCTGGTGAACAGTCATATCATTTGTCATGTTAAGCAGTATGGCTGCTGGATCTACAAAGTGTACAACTGGTTGTGGCAGAACAGTTAGCAGTTGCTTGAATCCAATGCATGATATGAGGGATGTGGGAGACACAAACACAGAATTGTACATAGATTGGCCTGTTGCTGAACCAAGGCAGGGCCATACACACTATTGTTTTTGAAGTCTAATTATAGGTTTGGAGGAGGTGGCCATTGATGAGACATTGCAAGGCCAGAGTTAACCAAGAAACATCACATTGTTGAAAGTTGCACTCAATTTTAATCACGTAATTAGCACACTGCACATACGACACAGCATTCCTCAAGTTGTTGTCCATAGAAATTATTGTGATGGTTAAATTGATTTGGGATGGCCACGTTATTGCAACATGATAGTCTGAGCTGGTGTTTCGTGAATGCTGAATGAATGTGTGTTCTCAACAGACGTGTGGTCACAGTGTAGGAAGTATCAGACTGTGGATCAGTAGGATACCACTATTAATGCATGGTATGCTGTGTGAGTTAGACTTTACTTACGAGACCTACAATACACACGTCCACACAATACTATCATCTACATTGCACTGTCACTTAACTGTTAGTCGAAGACCTTCCTCACTGCCTTGTCAGAGAGGTTCCATAACATGTGAGGTTGATATCCCTGCACTTTCATCCAGCTTGAGTTCTCAAGAGAAAAATTATTGAATTACTACAAAGTGACATTGACACTCTAAAATAAGGACGAGGATTGCTTTAGTGAGACAACTGTGACCAAAAACATTAAAAAATGTTTTTGTAGTAAAACTGAGGTGATACATGATGAGAACCACTTAAATAGGCGGAGTGACACATTTGATCAGTCATATATGAAGTATGTTGCCAAGTACCCATAAACTCCAATGTAAATTTCAAAATCTAAAAATAAATACAAGCAAATAAGAGCAGCAGACAATAAAAAGAACATGGGACCACACAGAAATGGAAAACAGAAAGAAAAAGGAGAATTTATTGTTATAGATCATTTTTTGCTGCAAATCTGGTAGTCCAAAGTTCCACAACAGATGTTCACCCAAGGATCAGAACACACCAATTAAAGAAATGTTTCAATAAGACACTGACTACACATAATGGCTCAACAGGAAAATCTTGCAAGCTCTATAAAGGAATCTTCATCCATGTAGGTAGTAATTCTCTTCACGCAGCAGCAGTGACAAAATTATTAAGGGAACAAACTTAATTCGATCCACCAAAAATCTCTAATAATATGGAGAACTGCAGTTAATGACACTGCTTACTAAAGATCTGGGTATGTATGACATATGCAGAAAATTAACTGTGATATCAATTAAACCTTTAATAGTCTAGGTACAGTGTTTATAAATACAAATAAATTCTAAAGCAACAATTGCTTGGCTAAGGACAGTTTACATTTAAACTGGTTATGGTTTAGTAAAAGTCCATTGATAAATGCAGAATACTGAATAATAGGAGGACTGTATGAATGCATGATTTCATGGATTTGGGAGCATTCAGTCATTGACAGGCACACACAAAAGAGAATAAAAACTGTGGTAGCTTTTAGACCTATACTGTGCCAACTGGACACACAATGCTCTCTTGTTAATATTAACAAGTAAAATTTTCTTAAGCTAACAACTGTGTAAAGTGGTTAAATATGCATGGACTTTTGGATGAGTGATCCTTGGGCTTTGTCAATTAGTGACTGTTATATGGTTACAGCTTCCACTCTTATATAGATTTGTTACCATCTGTGACATCACTGATGGTGTCATACATGGTAATGTTTTGATTGTGCACCCACCACACCCTATTCATACTTCTGATGGCTGGGTCATAAATTGTGCTTAGCTATTTATTTATTTATTATTTATTTGTCCCGTAGATCAAATCAGTACAATGGCTTGTACAACTGATATGGGATAAGTCAATACAAATATACGGTTTACAGGAGTCTAAAACAGTAAACAAGAACACAGAAGAATGATTATTTTACATTACCTACAAATTATGTTACTTAAAGTTACAGCTTTACAAAGAATTGTTACATGATGTGACAAAATTGACTTAACAACATTCAGCTTTGATACATTATCATGCACTAAGACAATTTTGATTCCATATATTCCTGGATGGTATAAAAGCAGTCTTTTATTAAAAGAGATTTCACTGTCTGTTTGAATCTATTTATTTCTTGGATTTCTTGTATAAAAGTTGGAAGATGGTTATATAATTTTATTCCCATGCACTTGACACCATCACTGTACAGTTTTGTTGAGTGGGGAAGTGTTCTTAGAGAGTTTTTTGATCTTGTGTCATAATCGTGGTAATCCATATTTTTGCTAATTTTGTCGATACTTTTTTTGGTAAAGAATAATAATTCTGGTATGTATTGGCATGGGAGGGGCAAAATATTTAGTTTCTTAAATAATGGTTTACATGTGTTTCTTTGTTTTTTGAACATAATTGTTCTGACTATCTTCTTTTGCAGTTTGAATATCTTAACTGATTCAGAATTTTGGCCCCAGAAGATGATTCTGTAGTTAAGTACAGAGTGAAAGAGGGCATGGTACATTGTGGTTAGGGTACTTGTGTTAGTGATGTTCCTTATTGATCTAATCATGAAGCATACTTTACTAAGTTTTGTGCTGGTAACGTCAATGTGCCTTTTCCATGTGAGCGTATCAGTAATAGTGACCCCCAAAAATTTTATTTCATTTTCAAGTTTAACATTTTTTTTTTTTTCCAGTGATATAATTGGTACTGCGAAAGGCTGAAAGCAAGGGGAAACTACAGCCGTAATTTTTCCCGAGGACATGCAGCTTTACTGTGTGATTAAATGATGATGGCGTCCTCTTGGGTAAAATATTCCGGAGGTAAAATAGTCCCCCATTCGGATCTCCGGGCGGGGACTACTCAAGAGGATGTCGTTATCAGGAGAAAGAAAACTGGCGTTCTACGGATCGGAGCGTGGAATGTCAGATCCCTTAATCGGGCAGGTAGGTTAGAAAATTTAAAAAGGGAAATGGATAGGTTAAAGTTAGATATAGTGGGAATTAGTGAAGTTCGGTGGCAGGAGGAACAAGACTTTTGGTCAGGTGATTACAGGGTCATAAATACAAAATCAAATAGAGGTAATGCAGGAGTAGGTTTACTAATGAATAAAAAAAATAGGAGTGCGGGTTAGCTACTACAAACAGCATCGTGAATGCATTATTGTGGCCAAGATAGACACAAAGCCCATGCCTACTACAGTAGTACAAGTTTATATGCCAACTAGCTCTGCAGATGATGAAGAAATTGATGAAATGTATGACGAGATAAAAGAAATTATTCAGGTAGTGAAGGGAGACGAAAATTTAATAGTCATGGGTGACTGGAATTCGTCAGTAGGAAAAGGGAGAGAAGGAAACATAGTAGGTGAATATGGATTGGGGGGAAGAAATGAAAGAGGAAGCCGCCTTGTAGAATTTTGCACAGAGCATAACTTAATCATAGCTCACACTTGGTTCAAGAATCATAAAAGAAGGTTGTATACCTGGAAGAATCCTGGAGATACTAAAAGGTATCAGATAGATTATATAATGGTAAGACAGAGATTTAGGAACCAGGTTTTAAACTGTAAGACATTTCCAGGGGCAGATATGGTTTCTGACCACAATCTCTTGGTTATGAACTGCAGATTGAAACTGAAGAAACTGCAAAAAGGTGGGAATTTAAGGAGATGGGACCTGGATAAACTGAAAGAACCAGAGGTTGTACAGAGTTTCAGGGAGTGCATAAGGGAACAATTGACGGGAATGGGGGAAAGAAATACAGTAGAAGAAGAATGGGTAGCTCTGAGGGATGAAGTAGTGAAAGCAGCAGACGATCAAGTAGGTAAAAAGACGAGGGCTAATAGAAATCCTTGGGTAACACAAGAAATATTGAATTTAATTGATGAAAGGAGAAAATATAAAAATGCAGTAAATGAAGCAGACAAAAAGGAATACAAACGTCTCAAAAATGAGATCGACAGGAAGTGCAAAATGGCTAAGCAGGGATGGCTAGAGGACAAATGTAAGGATGTAGAGGCTTGTCTCACTAGGGGTAAGATAGATACTGCCTACAGGAAAATTAAAGAGACCTTTGGAGAGAAGAGAACCACTTGTATGAATATCAAGAGCTCAGATGGCAACCCAGTTCTAAGCAAAGAAGGGAAGGCAGAAAGGTGGAAGGAGTATATAGAGGGTTTATACAAGGGCGATGTACTTGAGGACAATATTATGGAAATGGAAGAGGATGTAGATGAAGATGAAATGGGAGATACGATACTGCGTGAAGAGTTTGACAGAGCACTGAAAGACCTGAGTCGAAACAAGGCCCCGAGAGTAGACAACATTCCATTAGAACTACTGACGGCCTTGGGAGAGCCAGTCCTGACAAAACTCTACCATCTGGTGAGCAAGATGTATGAGACAGGTGAAATACCCTCAGACTTCAAGAAGAATATAATAATTCCAATCCCAAAGAAAGCAGGTGTTGACAGATGTGAAAATTACCGAACAATCAGTTTAATAAGGCACAGCTGCAAAATACTAACGCAAATTCTTTACAGACGAATGGAAAAACTGGTAGAAGCGGACCTCGGGGAAGATCAGTTTGGGTTCCGTAGAAATGTTGGAACACGTGAGGCAATACTAACCTTACGACTTATCTTAGAAGAAAGATTAAGAAAAGGCAAACCTACGTTTCTAGCATTTGTAGACTTAGAGAAAGCTTTTGACAATGTTGACTGGAATACTCTCTTTCACATTCTAAAGGTGACAGGGGTAAAATACAGGGAGCGAAAGGCTATTTACAATTTGTACAGAAACCAGTTGGCAGTTATAGGAGTCGAGGGGCATGAAAGGGAAGCAGTGGTTGGGAAAGGAGTGAGACAGGGTTGTAGCCTCTCCCCGATGTTATTCAATCTGTATATTGAGCAAGCAGTAAAGGAAACAAAAGAAAAATTTGGAGAAGGTATTAAAATTCATGGAGAAGAAGTAAAAACTTTGAGGTTCGCCGATGACATTGTAATTCTGTCAGAGACAGCAAAGGACTTGGAAGAGCAGTTGAACAGAATGGACAGTGTCTTGAAAGGAGGATATAAGATGAACATCAACAAAACCAAAACGAGGATAATGGAATGTAGTCAAATTAAATCAGGTGATGCTGAGGGAATTAGATTAGGAAATGAGACACTTAAAGTAGTAAAGGAGTTTTGCTATTTAGGGAGTAAAATAACTGATGGTGGTCGAAGTAGAGAGGATATAAAATGTAGACTGGCAATGGCAAGGAAATCGTTTCTGAAGAAGAGAAATTTGTTAACATCGAGTATAGATTTAAGTGTCAGGAAGTCGTTTCTGAAAGTATTTGTATGGAGTGTAGCCATGTATGGAAGTGAAACATGGACGATAACCAGTTTTGACAAGAAGAGAACAGAAGCTTTCGAAATGTGGTGCTACAGAAGAATGCTGAAGATAAGGTGGGTAGATCACATAACTAATGAGGAGGTATTGAATAGGATTGGGGAGAAGAGAAGTTTGTGGCACAACTTGACTAGAAGAAGGGATCGGTTGGTAGGACATGTTTTGAGGCATCAAGGGATCACAAATTTAGCATTGGAGGGCAGCATGGAGGGTAAAAATCGTAGAGGGAGACCAAGAGATGAATACACTAAGCAGATTCAGAAGGATGTAGGTTGCGGTAGGTACTGGGAGATGAAGAAGCTTGCACAGGATAGAGTAGCATGGAGAGCTGCATCAAACCAGTCTCAGGACTGAAGACCACAACAACAACAACAACATAATTGGTAGTAATGGATTTCTGTTTTGGGCAGTGTGGAAGGTTATTCCAATTGTCTTTTTTGCATTAAGAAGCAGCCTGTTACTTTGAAGCCATCGACTTATTTGATCTGTGGTCCTATCTATATTAGATTGGAGAATTTGTTCGGGCGCAGATATGAGTACAGAGGTGTCATCAGCAAACAAAAGGGTTTTTGTGTCTGGTAGGCTGTGAGGAAGGTCATTTATGCAAAGTAAGAACAGCAAGGGGCCTAAGACGGAGCCTTGTGGAATGCCTTGTTTTATGGTATGTATGGAGGAATGTACAGTGCTGGCTGTACCTAAGAGCTTAGTTTCATTTAATTCGACGTACTGCTGTCGATCTTCCAGATAGCTTTTAAACCAGTCATAGGCATTCCCTCTTATTCCATAGGAATGCATCATTTGCAAAAGTATACTATGATTAACCATGTCGAAGGCCTTTGTTAGATCTAGGAAGATACCTATGGCTGGGAGTTTTTTGTCCACAAGCTCCTGTGCATGAAGCTACAAGATGTGTCTTTACTGAGGATGTTTTCAGATATTTTTATCTATACTGTTTCTTTTATTATGCTATCTCAGAAACCATTTATGTTCAGTAATATATTAGATGTGTCACTGAATGCAATTTGGGGCCCATTTCCCAGTGCATGTTCTGCTACCAATAATTTCTTGGGATACCATAGGTAGGAAAAGCTCTCTTGTTCTACATGGCACTGTTCACTAGTGTGCAATCTATCTGACATAAAATTACCCACCCACACAGGGTATTTTGTATATCCCAGGTGTTTGGTTGCCTACATCATCTTTTGTAGGCTCAGGAGAAGTCAAACTTGTGCTGGAGATGTGAAGAATGGAATCAGTTTACTGTCTCTTTCAGACCAAACTAATCTTCACTGAGCCACAGAATAGAAAGAAATGTAAGCTTCTCCATCAGCTTAATTAGTGTTTCCAGCCGTCTAATACATTAAAAATTTCATCTTTACTTATACACATGCATAATCTTTTCCTACAATTTGAAAGGTTTTCAAAAAACGCACCCTGCAGATCTCACTCCAATCCTTAAGAAATATTTGAAGCTACCACCTTTATGATTTCTGGAACAATCTTTGTTCTGAGACATCATATTTGGACTTGACTGAACAAGTTCCTGAAGGTACACAATTTTCCATATGTAATCACCAAGTTTCTAGGAGGAATGAAATATATTTTCTCTCTCTTTTGATTGAAGATGATTGTGGCAGTTGCAAGTGCAACAGGCAGTGTTAACAGGAAGGCTTTTGCTGGAACTCTTACACCATTCCTCATAGTATAATCCTGCCTACAATACTGTTGCTGTTGCCTAATACTCCAGGATACTGAGAGTGTCTTCTTCCTCTGCTTTCTGCTTCATCCTGATTGACGACATTATTATCAACAACTATCTTCAGCAGCTGTATCATCTCCCACATTCAAAGAAAAAAAAAGTGCCAAAATGAAACAATGGAAACTCCTGGTAGGAATATCAACAGTGTAGGAAAAGGCAGACTGCTACTTACCTTAAAGATGACACATCAAATTGCAGACAGGCACAATTAAAAACACTCACATATAGCTTTTGGCCACAGCCTTCGCACAATGAAAAACACTCACATATAGCTTTTGGCCACAGCCTTCATCAGTAAAATATGCACACACACACACACACACACACACACACACACAAAAGCACACATCATGCACACATGACAGCCATCTCCAGCATTTTGGGCTGGAATAACCTCCATTCCAGCCCAAGATGCTGGATTTGGTGGTCATATGTGCATGATGTGTACTTGCTTGTGTGTGTGTGTGTGTGTGTGTGTGTGTGTGTGTGTGGTTGTTTTACTGGTGAAGGCTGTGGCCGAAAGGTATATGTGAGTGACTTTTGTGCCTGTCTGCAACCTGAAATGTGCTAATATCATGTACAATGACTTGGAAAGTACCAAGTAATATTATATCTTATATTTTAGGTATGAAATATTGCAAAATGTAATAATACTCTTCTACATGTAACCGTAATAGCCCAGTCTGGTTATTAACCTGTTAGTTTATTCTCACTTAACAAATTTACAATGTAATGATTAGCTTATCTGTGCTAGAACATTGGTATTCTGAAGTGTTATCTTCCATATCTTAAGACAAATCACTCATAATCATCAGTCTATTTTAATTATAGCTCACACTGACAAAGAAAAATATGCAAACTACGACAATGGACATTTTTCCATAGTGTTCTGAACACAATAGTGCTTCCCTCCATGCTCAGCAATGTTGCCAGTTCTATGACAGTTTGACAGTTATTTACAATATCCAGAAATGAATCTTTGGGGCTCTGAAAGCAGCTTCATAAATAATATTTACAAGAAGAACACAGCCAATGCCATAACTCGATTTCCCTGAAACTTTGCTCAGTGGAAGAGGAGTCAAACTATGCGAACTGATGTTTAGGCTCGTCCATAGATACTTGACCATTTCTGAGGAAATGACAGTCAAAGTTTCTGATGTAATTTAGATGTCCTTTTGGTGCACACTATTCTCAGCTGAAATGGTTGCAGAGTGGCTAGGACTCCAGCCTCTCACTTTTGTGCCCTGTGTCCAAAACCTAATTATACACACATCAAAAAAGGTTTTGCATCACCCCACTTCCCAGAACTCCTGAAGACAGATGTTGACTGTGGATATTGTATCATAGACACAGTCCGTTTGACTGTTCAGAGATGTCACTAAACCCCTCCAAAGACGTAAACAGTCATCTGACAGAGGGGGTCTGACAGCTGATCCGTCCCAGTCATTCCACCAGGAAGGAGGTACAGAGCTCATGTCTGTAGTTCAACCAAGCCTGGATGGTCAATACCGCAGTTCAATCATGTCTGCATTGTTACTTTGTGCCAGGAAGGGCTCTCAACAAGGAACGTGTCCAGGCATCTCGGCGTGAACCAAAGTGATGTTGTTCAGATATGGAGGAGATACAGAGAGACAGGAACTGTTGATGACATGCCTTGCTCAGGCCGCTCAAGGGCTACTACCGCAGTGGATGACTGCTACCTATGGATTATGGCTCAGAGGAACCCTGACAGCAATGCCACTGTGTTGAATAATGCTCATTGTGAAACCACAGGACATCGTGTTACAACACAAGCTGTGTGCAATAGGCTGCATGATGCGCAACTTCACTCCCAATGTTCATGGCGAGGTCCATCTTTGCAACCACGACATCATGTAGTGTGGTACAGATGGGCCCAACAACAAGCTGAATGGACCACTGAGGATTGGCATCATGTTCTCTTCACCAATGAGTGGCGCATATGCCTTCAACCAGACAATCGTCAGAGACTTGTTTGGAGGCAACCCAGTCAGGCTGAACATCTTAGACACACTGTCCAGCAAGTGCAGCAAGGTGGAGGTTTCCTGCTGTTTTGGGGTGGCATTATGGGGGGGCTGATGTACACCGCTGGTGGTCATGGAAGGCACCAAATGGCTGTACAATACGCGAATGCCATCCTCCGACCAGTAGTGCAACCATATTGGCAGTATACTGTCAATGCATTCGTTGTCATGGACGACAATTCACGCCCCCATCATGCACATCTTGTGAATGACTTCCTTCAGGATAGTGACATCACTTGACTAGAGTGGCCAGCATGTTCTCCAGACGTGAACCCTATCAAACATGCCCGTGATAGATTTAAAAGTGCTGTTTATGGACAACGTGACCCACCATCCACTCTGAGAGATCTACGTTGAATCGCCATTCAGGATTGGGGCAATGTGGACCAACAGTGCTTTGATGAACTTGTGGATAGTATGCCACAATGAATACAGGCATCCATCAATGCAAGAGGACGTGCTACTGGGTATTAGAGGTACTGGTGTGTACAACAGTCTGGACCACAACCTCTGGAGATCTCACTGTATGGTGGTACAACATGCAATGTGTGGTTTTCATGAGCAAGAAAAAGGGTGGAAATGATGTTTATGTTGATCTCTATCCCAGTTTTCTGTACAGGTTCTGTAACTCTTGGAACTGAGGTGATGCAAAACTTTTTCTGATGTGTGTAGTTTTTCTGGATTTTATTTTATTTGTTTACTTATTTTTCGTTTATAAACCCAAGTCTATAGAAGATTATTACACGAATGTTTCTCATCAGGTTAGGGGATAAAGGGCACTATATTGATTGTAAAATTACTATTGAGTTTCACAATTAGTGTGTGTGTGTGTGTGTGTGTGTGTGTGTGTGTGTGTGTGTGTGTGTGTGTGTATGATATTATCAGGGGTTATAATCTTTTTAAATTCTAGTATTCGTGTATTTCATTTTTATATCCGTTCTTACATTGATTCTTTTGTTTTATTCTTTTTGTTCTTCATGAAGATTTAGTGCATACCTAGAATAATCCTGGTCATAGAAACATGCCAAGTATAAAAATTCTGAACACTAGGGGCATTATGTGTGAAGGCAGGTTTGCCACAGTGACATTTCTTCGTATGAATCTCTCTGGGAAAAGAAACTTCATTAACATTGCTGAAGATTTCATATGTTGCAAATAATCTTGTGGCAAACTACATGTAACAGATCAGTGTACCAAAACAGGTTCTTGTACTCAATTGTAAATCAAGATAAGCTAAAGGAATTTCACCAAAAACAATTTCAAATAATTTGCTCATTCATTATTTGTTTTCATTCAACAGACATAGAGTTAGCACACAAATAAAGTCAAAGTTATTTCAGTACATACCAGAAAACATTCACGTAGTTACCAAATAATTCATCTGCCAAAAGGCACGAAATGTAATTCAAAACCTTTGACCATAATTTTCTTAGAAACTGTCATGTGCCTACAGATAATGCGAGACACATGTTTGCTTGTATTAACTGTTCCACTGAGCGAGGTTTCTAGGAAATTGAGTTATGGCACTCAATGTGTTCTCCTTGTTAGAAATGGAATAAGCCCAAAACGACCAAAACTGGGCTTGATTCCCTTTTGCTTTGAAACATTTTTGTGTAATATAGTTTCAGAAGGAAACATATCCAGAGCCATGTGAACCTGCCATATGATGTAAAAAAACTGTGGGAGCAAAGGTTTACATCAATGAAAATGTATAAAGGGTTCCCAGAGATATTAGCTGCAGATAAATATCAAGTTTGTCAAGCAATCAGTGGTCAATCCTTAAATATTGGTTTGGTGCTTAGGTTTGTAGCATTTTTCCATAAGTTTAATAATCTCAACAGATACACATAACAGTCACTTTATTCATCAATAGTATACTCTGCTTCGCTGGTTACAATAGTCTACCAGTGCTGGGCTAAATTTTTGATTCTGCAGGTGGAGAAATTGTGAGGTTTTGAGACAAAGAACTCATCGAGCCATGTTCACAGTGCATTTTCACCAAGAAAGGGAGTTCCTTGAGGGTTGTTTTCTAGAGACTGGAAAAGGTGAAAATTTGTGGGCAAAAGATCAGGTGAATAAGTCCTGTGTGGAATGACTTCCCAACCCAACTCCCATGTAGCATTTTTTGTCAGTCCAGCATTATTGTGGAGTAACATTGCTTCATGGTGTCTTCCTGGTTATTGTTATTGTATTGTGTCTGCAAGATATCTCAGTTTTCACAATAAATGTCAGTTTGGGGAAGCAACTTTTAATACATCACACTGTTACTGTGGCACCAGATGTATAACATTATCTTTTGTGGATATATGCAGGTCTTTGTACGGGGAGTTGCTGCTTTGTTTGAGCTCAGGCATTCCTTTCTTTTCCTTATGTTATCAATGTTATCATAAAGACACCATTTATCACCACCAGTAACAACTCAGGATGGGAATGGTTGATGATGTTCATGAACCAGTTGATGACAAGCAGAGATGCACCTATGGTCACCTACTGATCTTTGTGATTTTGGCTTAGAGCCATTTTTGAACCTTCCCCATTGCAAGCCAATGTCACATGGTGGTACAATGATCACTGTTCATCATATTTGACAGTTCTTGAGTACACTGATGTGGATCATTGTGCCTTAATGAATTTAAATGATCTTCATCAAATCCTTAAGGTTTTCCACAACATTGAGAGGCACTAATGTCAAAACAGTCCTCATTAAAACTAGAAAACCATTTTCTTTCTATGCTCCATCCAATGCAATTATCCCCTTACACGGCACAAATGTTTCTAGCTGTTTCTGCTGCTGTCACTCCTCAACAGAAGACTATGTCAGAAATTTCCAATTTCTCCACTGGGACTCGAATTTCTAGCATCCACAGCTCCGCTTACTATCTCCAAATGACAAAATGAAAATCCCTACTCAAACAGCAATGGTAAATAAAAAAATGAAAATTGGTAAATAAACCCATAGCAACCAGAATACTAACATGCAAAACACAAACACCAGGAATTATGCAAAAAAAAAAAAAAAAAAAAAATACTTTTATCAGTGAAACTTGTTAAATGGGAGATTTGACCATGGCCATGGGAGTGTGTGTTTGGGTGTCTGTGTGACTGTCTTTAGAATATGTGCACTTTTTCTAGAAAAAGTGCAAGAGCTTGAAAGCTTGTGTGAATGCTATTTCCTGTTACATGTTTCTGTGCTCCATGCAGTGGTCTGCTATAGATAAATAGTTGCCTTTTGCTTGTTTTACATACTGCTCCATTCAGGAATTTCTATTTTCTTGCATTACTTATTTAGAACATCATCCTTTTAGGCGAAGCCGCATGGTTTTGTACTTGATGATTAATCTAAGGCTTTGCACTCTGAAGTATTTATTTTGTTCCTTTTTTCTTTATTTTGACATTAGAACATGTACAGGTTGATATACAGTGCGTGTTTCTGTTATCAACAATCCTTCAGCTGCTAACTAAAACATATTAACACTATAAAAAGTAGCTATGGATTATTAACATTATTTATGTTTCTACACATTTTTGTTCTTCTTCTGTTGAAAGGAAATCCTGAAAACTAGATTTCATCGTCATGCACTAGGTTTTCAAGCTATTTTTGCTGCTTTCAGTTACTAATATTAATGTATTTTCAAATATTATTTTTCTTTTGCAGGTTTCTAAGACAATTACAGAAGAAAGCTTGAAGTTTGAAGACACTATGGAGCACAGGAAGAGCCCTCCTTTCACAGAAACACAAAATTATTTACAGCACAATGACATGACAAACACTATAACATCAGCAGAGCAGCATTCTGAAGCTCATGTATTAGAAGTAAAATCTTCTGACAGTAGCGATAAACCTACTGAAACCAAACATGACATAGCAAAGCAGGATGCATTGAGACTGTGTGCCAGCCCTGAGCCAGCAGATATGAAGAACTATTTTATGACCGTAGCAGATACAAATTCTCCTGAGACTTGTGAAAAAATAGGTAGACCACAATCTCAGTTTTTAGAAAACAACAAAGAAAAGGGCCAAAATCTCATAAGCAATGATCCTAATGAAAACAGAATATTTGGTAGAACATCTGAGAATCTAAGTTCTCTTAAAACAGAGGCTGTGAAATTTTCATTTGGTTCAAGTACGACAGACACTCCTTACAGAGAAGCAATTGTTTTCAGTGCAAGGGACCGGCAGAGAAATCAAAATGAACCAGATGTTTTAAAACAGAACACTTTAAAAATGAGAAAACATGAAGAAACTACAAATAGAAATATAAATAACATCAACAAATGTAATGATACAGTGCAAGCTAAAGGGGAAAATGTTTTGTCAACAGAATATCTATCTCAGCAAGAAAAAGATGATATTCAGGTTAAACAAAATTCTGGTAAGGGAATTTTCTCTCAAAGTACAAATCCATCGAGAGAAGATAAATATGGTATTCAAAGACAAACTGATGGAACTGTTCAACCAATGGTCGAGAATGAACGAACAGAGGAGTCAGAAAATCAAAATGTCTATAACAAGAAAGACATGACGATATCAAGCCTCAATCCAGAACCAAATGCAGAAAGCACTGAAACAATATGTAAAACATGTCTAGCATTACAAGCAGCAGAAAAATTTAACTATAAAAGTTTTTCTGTAGTGATAGACACTTTGACAGAAGTAAATCAGAAACCCTCAGAAGGTGACGTAATTTATAATGAAAAACAAGAAGCTGTGAAAACTGAGTCTCAGAAAGTCAATCATGAGTCTGTATGTGGAAAGCCTGAGCCACACTATTTTATTGACACTCAATGTGAGATAAATGATGTCTCAGAAATTGAAATTTGTGTAAGTTCAGCATGTAATGTAGGTTTAGATACAACACAAACAGAGCAGGTATTAACTGATGATCCAATTGTTTCTAGTTCTGCTGATAAAAATGTAGGTGTGGAACATACAGAAACAAGCACTATTCCAGTCACATCACCACCCACGCAAGATTTAGTTGAGCCTAAATCTTCTGTTTCATCAGAGAATTCCCAAGTTGTAGAAAATGATTCACAAGCATCAGTAGAATCACTGGGAACAGACCAACAAACAAAAGTCAAAAAGCACAAATATGGTTGGTTTACCAAATTATTTTCGAGACTACACAAACGGAAGATGAAAAAAGTGATTGAATGTGATATAGTTTCTACACCTTCAAAAAGCTGCTCATGAAATATAGTGAAAATGAGGATGTTCTGGTGTTGAATGGCATGAAATTTTAAGATTGCATGTATTCTTACACAAAAACTGATACTTGAAACAAAGAAAATTTTTCAATTAAAAAAGCTTTTCATTGTTTGTTGTAATAGTATAAGACATTATCTGATCCTACTCAGTCTTGACTGTCACAAAAATTGGCAATTGTTAATTAGTATTTATTTCACTTCCTATCAGTAAAAACTGTGGGCATGTTGGTGAAGCTGGATGAATGATGTCATTTTTTTCTTTAAAATACATGCTAACATAAAATTAGCCATAAAGTTTGCGTACTGATGTAGTAAAATACAATACACATGTTCCAGATTCTCTCATTATGGATGTATAAATACGATGTCATAGTTTATGAATGTCATGTATCCTTCCTGACCTCTCTTTAGGTGCTTTTCATATAAAATACATGTGAATATTTAGTGTAAATCATAGTCAATTGACAGGCAAGTCAATTTATTCAGATGTTCATGCAGTAATGAGTGGTAAGCCCATGGTGAACATGAAGCATACAGCCACTGATTAGTTCAACATTTCTGATTTTGAAAACAGCCAAACTGTGTATAATTTTACGTACACATAGTATTGTTTCTTAGCTATTTTCCTGTACTTGGATTAACAGATGATGGATCATGCATTTATGACTGTATGATTGTTAATTATGAAAAACTTCATCTCTGCACTGAAAATGATATTTTGATCAAGTATAAATAAAACTAATCTTATTAACAGCAAAAGAAAAATAAACAGAATTCTTTTTGCTGAACTGAGCTGCAAGTCCTCATGTTTAACTCAATTCCTCCTCATACCTCAGCACTCTTTGTTAATGCGTATTCTGAGTGACAAGCTCTCTCCACAACCCCACCCCTGCCCCATTCGCAACAAACTATTTACATTTCTCACCTGAAGAAAAAACCTGAGACTCTATACTGGAAGTTGTGTCTTCTGAAGGTAAGTACTTGCCAGATCATCTGTCTTTGTGATTCTCGAGGACAGCCATTTTCATATTCTTTCTAAGAAGAAATAAGTCATTTAAAAATATCAAAGTCAATTTATCAAAACAAGAGTGAGCTAGAGACTGAAATGAGGGAACCATAAACAGAGTTCCAAGAAACAATAATACAACAAGAAAGCTTTCCTTCTCACCCTGTCCAGTAAGTCTCCCCTAAACCAGGGTTCTGGGTGACTTTTCTGAACCCTACCCCTTTTCCTAAAATTCCCTAGTCCTTTTCCTTCATTCCTGTTCTTCCCCCTCAACCCTTCTAACAGAAGAAGGAGCCTCTGGCTCATAATGCTTGCATATGTAAAACCTTCTTTTTATATGTGTGTTCTCCTGCTGTTGGTTGGTGAGTAGGCTTTATCTATCCAATTACAACCTTAATTTTTTTCAGATTACAAGAAAAATGTTATCATCTTCTACTATTCTCTTTTGAAATGTAAGCAATGCTTTCTTCTTCTTCTTCTTCTTCTTCTTTGTGGATGGATCACTTAGGACCACGCATAATCAACATTTGTTGGCCTTCCTTTTCACCCAGTATTTCTTCATAAGCAACGAATGGGCTAGCTTTCATTGCACAGACCACGAATGTCAGTTAGTTTTTCTCTCTTCTTCCTCAAACCCCGTATGTTTGTGATTTTTCTGATTTCATTTCTGTCATGTAGATTTGGAGACCCTAATTCTCTCAGGTCTTTTTCCATTTGTTTGTACCAGTTCGGTCTTGTAGTTTTGTTCTTTAAAAATGTATGGATTTTGTGCGTTAACCTGTTTGAGTCCATTCTTTCTAAATGCCCCATGAATAGGATTCTTCTCATGTGCATTGTGTCTGTTATTTTGGAGATATTTTTATATATTTCTGCATTGGGTTTTGGATAATGCACACCATCTTTAGTTCTTGGTCCTAGGATTTTCCTCATTATTGTACGTTCTTTCACTTCTAATTCCCCTTTTAGTGTTCTGTGTTGAAGGTTTAGTGTCTCAGATGCTTAGAGAGCTTCGGGTTTAATTACTGTTGTGTAGTGTCATATTTTGCAGTTCCACAGGAGACTCTTTTCGTTGTAAACATTTTTTGTTAACTGAAATGCTGTCTCCATTTTCTGGATTCTTGATCTGACAGATTCCTTTTTATTACAATTTTCTGCAATCCATTCACCTAAATATTTAAATTCTTTTATTTGAGAGATATAGTTATTACCAATTTTGAGATAAGAAGGTGCATCTTTGATGTCAGTCATAAATTTTGTTTTTTTCAAATGAAATTTGTAATCCTATTTTTGCTGCCTGCTCTTGTAATAATTCTAGCTGTTTCTGTGCATCAGTAATGTCTTGGGCAATCAGTGCCAAGTCATCAGCAAATGCTAAACAGTCTAATCCTATGCCCTTACATTTTGGTCCCAGTCTGTGTGCTGGTGCACCTGCTTTTTTCCATTCTCGAACAACTTTTTCAAGAGCACAATTGGAGAGCACTGGGGACAGTCCATCCCCTTGTCTTACTCCTGTGTCTATTTCAAATTCTGTGCTCAGTTCTCCCATAAATTTTACTTTGGATTAGGTCTCCATGAGTGTTTCTTTTATGATGTTTGTTGTCTTTTGATCTAGTCCAAATTCTGCTAACACTTCAAGAAGGGATTCTTGGTTTATACTGTCATATGCTTTTTATAGTCAACAAATGTGATGACATAACTTTTGTTTGAATTACTATGTAAATATTTCATTGAGTTTTTCAAGTTAAGGATTTGTTCTATGCATGATCGGCCTTATCGGAATCCACCTTGGTGTTCACCTAGTTTTTAATCCAGCTGAGGTTCTGCTCAGTTTAGTAGGGCTTTAGACAGAATTTTGTATGTTATTGACAATAAAGAGATTCCAAGATAGTTGTTGGGGTCTGTTTTACTTCCTTTTTTGTACATAGGATGTATGATTGCTGTCTTCCAATCTGTGGGGATTTTTTCAGTTTTCCAGATTTCATGTATGATTTCTTTGAGTTTTGCAATAAGATTTTCTCCTGCATTTTTCCATAATTCTGTGATGATTTGGTCTTCTCCTGAAGCTTTGTTATTTTTCAGTGACTGAATTATCTCTAATCTCCTGTAAACTTGGTGGCTTTGAGTCTGGGTTTCATTGTGTATGACGGAACTCAAATTTTTCTACAGGCTTTCCACAATTCGGTAATTTAGAAAAGTATTTTGCAAGAATTTCACAGTTTTGTGTGTTGGTATGGGCAATTTCCCCATGTTCATTTTTGAATTGGAGTGATGGAGGAGAGTACTTCATTAATTTTTGTTTGAATACTCTGTACAAATTTTGGGAATTGTTTTTCTTGAAATCATTTTCTATGTCTTGCAATTTTTTGTCTTTGTTTTGTTTACAGACTGTTCGTATTGCTTTTGTGACTGTTTTCCTGGTATCTTTGAGATCTTCCAGGGTCTTTTGATTTTTGTTGCACAACCAATTTTGCCACACCTGTTGTCTGAGATTTATCAGTTGGTCACACTCATCTGTCCACCATGGGAGTTTATGTGTTCTTGTTTGTGGTGCTACAGTTTCAGCTGCTTTTAAAAGTCCTCCTTGCAGTTGTTGCCAATTTTGTGGTTTAAAATTTTGTGTTTCTTTTGTAAATTGTTCATTACCATTTATCTTTTGTACATCATATTTATGGCGTGGAGATTTCTTAATGAATTTTCTTTTTTCTGGAATGTCATCTAGGGAGAATTTTGTTGGGTAATGGTCAGAATCTAGGTCTAGTCCATTAAGGACTTTAAGTTTCATGATTTCTACTGTATTTACACAGGAGATCATTACATGATCCAACTGATATCCACCTAGTAATGGATTAGGTGAGATCCAAGTTCTGGTTTTCGAGGCTCTTTTCTTGAAAAATGTTGATTTGAAAAATAGGTCATGGTTTTTGCAGATTTCAATGAGTCGCATGCCATTCTGGTTGGTCTGCGTATGCCCTGACCATTTACCTACCCAATATCATTATTTCTTTTCTTTACCAATTTGTGCATTGAAATCGCCCATAAGGATTTTGACATGGTTATTTGGGATTTTTTTGGAGAATATTATCTAATTGGTTCCATAATTATTCTCCTTTGTTTTTGTTAGTGATGTTAGTTGGTGCATATAGGGTGTATATCTTATTAACTGATTTTATTATCATCGTGTAGAGCCGTCCCGAGTAAGATTTTTCCGTAACTAATTTTTTTTTATTAATCATTAAAAAAGGTGCAGGCCAATGATATGTAGCAAAAGTGTATCTTTGGATTCAGTAATAGTGAAATTTTGTCTGAAATAATCAATCTCTTTCAGTTAAAAATATTTTAAGATCTGTAGTAAGACATAAATATAAAAGAATGTGGAATACATTTGAAAATAGTAATAGAAAGCTGAAGATATGTGAAAGCCATAAAAATTTGTGCATCAGCAGGAGAAGAATTGTTTCGAATGCTGCATTGAAGGCCATTTGTATAATACTGGAGAATAATGTTAAGCACACTTGTTCGATTTAAAGTGAAATTAGGTTCAATTGCTTATATAAAAGAGTAATTTCAATAAAAATATGTCACAGTATTGCTCTCCAGGCCACAATAAAGAAAGTCAAAAAGAGATAAATTATGTTGTCTACAGGCACAATGAAACAATAGAAAATCCAGTATAGTATAATGACAGTATTCTGAAAAGGAGTTAGGCATTAGAATTACTAGTAATGAAATATCTAGGATTAATATAAATAAATCATATACCAGAGTGTTTAAATGAATTCTTCAAAAATGTGGCAAAGTCAGATGTTGATGTAGCAGAGAATCAGAGTAAAGTAAGTCCCTTTGAACTCCACCAAGAAGTTAAGTATCTCGCAGATTTTTAAAAAGTCACAATAAAAGATGTTGAAAATGTGTTATCATTAGAAAATAAAAACTCTGCTGGGTGGGATACCGACTAAATTCATTAAAGCAGGGTGTGACATGATAGCACTTCCCTAACTAAAATAATCAACCAGTCTTTAAAACAAGTGTGCTTTTCTGATGTTTTGAAGTATGCCAAAGTCAGACAGCTGTTCAACAAAGGCTCAAGGGAAGACACGGGAAACTATTAGCCATTTCTATTCTTCCAGTTCTCTCGAAAGCATTAGAGAAAGTAGATGCAAACTACATCAAAAATCTTATTGTAAAAAGTGATATTATTAGAAGTAATCCTGTTGCTATTCTACATAAATGACTTACCCATAAATATAAATTCCCCATCAGTTCTATTTGCAGACAATATTTCTGTTTTAATTCGAGATGACAATGCAGAAAAAAATCTGAGCTCTGTCATAAGTACACTGGATACACTACAAAACTGGTTCCAGTTAAATGGGTTGAAACTGAGCATTGCAAAAACCCATTTGTACATTTCAAAACCAAACATTCAAATTGACAACATAACAATCAACTTATGGAAGAATTTGACACAGTCAAATTCCTAAGACTAAATGTGGACAAAATCTTAAGCTGGAATACACATATTGACTCCCTATCAAATAAACTAACAAATTTTGCATTTGCAATGTGCATACTGGCAAATTCCACTGACTGGATTACACAAAAAATAGCATATCATTTTGAATCTGGCATTAGATATGGCATAATTTTCTTTGGAAGTCCAAATAGTGTATCTTGAATAGTGAAACTGCAGAAGAAAATTGTCAGATACATGTGTACTACACAGCAAACAGAATCTTGTCACCCATTATTTGAGAAACTACAAATTCTAACTGTTCCCTCCATATGCATCTATGAAATTACACAGCAGACAAAAATTGACTGAGGAGAACCACTTTAGCCACACATTAACATGAGAAATAAATATAATTTTATGCTACCTATGCACCAATTGAAATTATGTGCACAGACTCCACAGTATATGGGAGTGACAATATATTACAAGTTAATGGACAAAAGCATATTTAATATGAAGCCAGAGATTTTAAAAATGGGGCTATAGAAGATTCTGTGTGAGGTATGCTACTGTTCAATAGAACAATTCATAGAGGATGAAATGTAATTTGAACAAGAGGTAATTAAGTGTTAGATTTTATTGCGTGTATATACAGGGTGTGGCAACATTTATAGTGTAATTTGACTTGCGTAGTACAATAACGTACTGCAGGAATGCGCACCAGCTCATGCTGCATTTGTGTATTAATGAGCTGCCATTTCAAGGGTGACAGTGATATGGAGTGGTGGAGTGCACAGCATCATGCCCTTGCTGTTGAAAGTTATTTCAAGAATAATGACTCTGTTATTACTACCCAGCACCTATTTCGGCAAGATTTCAACTCAGGACATCATGGGAAAGTTCCAGATGGATGGAACATTATGAGGTGGGTACATGCATTTCGAACAACAGATTCTGTTTGCAATGGCAAACATGGAAGAAGTGAAAGAACTATGCGGACACCAAAAGCCATGGAAAACGTTTGTGCTGCACTATTGCATAACCAAAAAAGATCTGCTTGTTGTCATGTGCAAACTGTGCAGATGTCCGATCACTCATTCAGGAGAATATTGCACAATTTTCACCCATATAAGCTGCAGATTGTTCAGGAAATTAGGCCTTGCGATTGGCTTTCATGTGAAACATTCTGCTTAATCATGTGTGATCTCCTTTGCCAAAATCCACAAATGTTGCACACCATCCAGATGTCAGATGAAACTCATTTCGAGTTATGTGGTTCAGTGAATAAACAGAATATGCATTATTGGAGTGATGTAAACCCACATGAACTGCACATCAAGCCCTTGCACAGTTCCCGTGTCACAGTGTGGTTTGAAGTTGCTTCCTTTGGGATTATTGGCCCTTACTTCTTTGAGGATGATAGCAGTGCGGCTGTAACTGTCACCAGTGAACGCCAACTAAAGATGCTGCAAGACTTAATTCTTCCCCAGTTAGGAATGGTCAATGTGGATGTGGAACAATTATGGTTTCAACAAGATGGAGCAACCTCACACACAGGCAGAATTTGCATGGATTTCTAGCGACAAACATAGTAGAGTAATTTACCATTTTGGTGGCATTACCTGGCCGCCTCACTCACCTGACCTTCCATGTGCAGACTTTCTCCTTTGGGGCTCCTGAAGCAAGAAATGTTCAGAACACATTGTGCCATTATTCCTGAGTTGAAGGATTGCATCAGAACTGCCATCGGCAATGTCCCAGGGAATACATTATACTGAGTTATGGAAAGCTTCCAACACCGCCTAGATAAATGTGTTTTGGAGAGGGGGCATCATTTGACAGGAGCCATATTCAAAAAGGAATCCATGCAATGGACAATGACTTACACATTAGTAAATCACATTCCTGTAACTATTAATTGACATAAGAGGTAATAAATAAATTACAGTTACTGCCTGATGGTGTATTTTTAATATCTTACTATGAATGCTGCTACACCCTGTGTAACAAAATTGTATCTCATTATGATGCTGTTTGTTAATGTCAGCTGTTCCATGTTTTTGGTGAAATTTTAAAACAGTTTTGACATTTCTCCTGTACAAGAATCAAATTACTTAGTTTATGTAAGTTATGACATTAATAAACCACAATTCACAACAACAATTCACGGTTCACAATGCTACTCATTATACTGAGGAAATGTTGAGCTGGAGACAGGCACAACAAAAAGACTGCTATGCATTCAAGCCTTTGGCCAAACAACATTCTTCTAAAGTAGAAAACACACACACATTCACACAAGCACAAAAAACACACAACACACACACACACACACATATGACCACTGTGTCTGACTGCTGCATACAGCAACTGTGCATACTGGAAATGTGAGGACAGGGTTGGGCTGCTAGGTGCTGTTGGTGGGTCTGGGATAGGGGGGGGGGGGGGGGGGCGAGAGTGGAGTGGAAAAGGAGAGAAGTGTATGTTTCCTATAGTAATATCTATCAAGAATAAAGTCTGGTATAGTGCATGCATTCAGGCACCAATAAAACATACACTGTTTAAAATAAAATGATGTTCTGTCTGTTATGAAATGGAAGGTAAGATATGTCAATAATACTGTTGTTAGCTGCTGTAGAATGTCATTCTGTTGTCAGTTTTGTGAATAAAGCAAAGCAGGGAACTGTTGTTTAATAATGTGGTAATGAATAAGTTTATGTAATGGAATAATGATGTTCTAGTGATGACATCAAGTATAGGGGTAATAATGAATCAATGGAATATAATGAGGAATGTAAAGTGTATGTAATATGTTGTAATGAAGCAACATTATTGAATATGAGAGTAATTCTGTAACACAGCATTGGTGAAGGTAATGGTTAGATACTATATCTTTGTGGTAGTTTATTTTGTGAATGCACTTCTCCAATTAAAAATGTGTATGTAAGAAAGTAAATAATATGACATATGTAAGTAGCAAAGTATGACTATGTGTAAGGTATAGTTCCTGATGTAGTAAAACATCTACATGATTTGAACCAACTGTTTAGTAATGGAGGCGAAAAGCATGACACTGTGATACGAAGATAGTCCACTGTTTTCATGAAAGTAAAGATAATACTGAAATAATGTTACAATTTATTTGAAGATACTACTTGAAATCCTAACTTATCCAACAGTTCATTAGATACATACTGCTGTGAATTTTGTTTCTGGGATGGTTTTATGTTTATCTCCTTTATGATCAGAACTGTTTTTGTACAAACGATTTAAAGTAGTGATGTTCAATGCAAATTGTGATGTTATCACCTTGATTAAATGGGAAAGCATTAGGAAAAGCCCGACAGAAATTAACAACATAAATCCTGTAGTCTGAAGTTATAGAAAGTTGAAAAATTAAGCAATTTGATTTAATTTCAATATCATTTGGACCTAAACAACTGCTTCCATTCACTGAATTTTAGTGCTACTTTCTTATATGTAATTTTGATACATGCAATGTGTTGTTCGTATTCATACTTGATGTAAGGCTGACCCATACTTTTTGTAGGTTCTTGTGAAATGTTTATGTAATTTACTAACAAAAGTAATTTTCTCTTCATGCATATGAGCTGAGGGCCAACTCCACAGATTTTGCCTCCATGCAAAAGTTTCAGGCATCACTCCCCCATCCCTCTCCTCACATTTTTACACCTAGGTAAGCTTTTTCACAATGTCATTCATCCATAACATCTTATTTTCACTTAACACACATGACCACACTCATGTGTTTTTAATGTGAATATGTATTTAAGACCAGAGCCAAGTGTGAGACACTGTCACTGAAACAGAAGTTAAACATTTACATTGTAATACATTTTGAGTTATAACTCTAAATTAATTGTGTCAATGAAAATTGTCACTTGCAGAGTACAGTGTATATAACTACAATCTGTTCACTTTTTCTTGTTCCTGAGCAGAGGGGAGTTTGTGGTGTGGAGAGGGAGAAGCACCATGACAACCTCAGGGAGAGTAACAAGCAGGGAGTAGAGGCAAGTAGAGTTCTCATGGTACTTCCACAGCTCATAGTTTGTGTTTCACATCAGTTGCTTGCTGTGTTGTAAATGACACACAGGAGAGGCAGGTTTCATGGAAGCATGTATTTACATAGATGTTTTATCTTCACATGTGATATATATTCATAGCACACCTCAAAGACAAAGAAGCAAAGACACGTCTCTTCACTGTCCACTCAATGACAGCTCACTGTAGTGCTGAACAGTAATAAATCACATATTTTTGCTGAACTGTGGTAAATCATATACATTTGCAGACACTGAAAAATGCACAAAAGTTTCAAATTATATCAGTGAGTTGTGAGCAGAACTATGGTTCTCAAGGAACAAGAAAATAAACAGATACATATTAGGTATGATCAAAAAGTAACAGGAATCTGTTTTTATGTAGAATCTTTATGTATTCTATATCTACATCTATACTCTGCAAACCACCATGAAGTTGTACCAGGTATTAGGGTTACTTCCCATTCCATTCACAGCTGGAGTGTGGGAAGAATGATTATTTGAATGTCTTCATGCATGCTGTAATTCTACTAATCTTATCCTCACGATCCTTGTGTGAGTGATACATAGGGGGTTGTAGTATATTGCTAGAGTGGTCATTCAAAGCTGGCTCTTGAAACTTTGTTGGTAGACTTTCTCTGAATAGTTTATACATATCTTCAAGAATCTGCCAGTTCAGTTTCTTCAGCATCTCTGTGACTCTTTTTAGTGGATGAAACAAACCCATGACCATTCCTGCTGCCCAACTCTGTATACATTCAAAATCCCCTGTTAGTCCTATTTGGTATGGGTCCCACAGACTTGAGCAATAATCAATTCCCTATCACATGAGTCATTGTAAGCAATCTCCTTTGCAGAATGCATGAATTTCCCCAGTATTCTGCCACCTGCTTTACTCACAACTGAGCCTATGTGATCATCCCATTTCCTATACCTACAAAGTATTATACTCAGGTTTTTATATGAGTTGGTCAATTCCAACAGTGGCTCACTGATATAATAGCCATAGGATACTACATTTTGTCATTTTGTGAAGCCCACAGTTTTACATTTTTGAACATCCAAAGCAAATTGCCAGTCTTTGCACCATTTTGAAATCTTATCAAGATCTGATTGAATATTTATGCAGCTTCTTTCATACAGTATTCCATTATAGACAACTGCACCCTCTGCAAAAATCCTAATGTTACCATTAATATTGTCTGCAAGGTCATTAATATACAATATGAACAGCAAGGGCTCCAGCACATTTCCATGGAGCACACCCGAAGTTACTTCCACATCTGATGATGATGCTCCATTCAAGATAACAGGCTGTGTCCTCCCTACCAAAAAGTCTTCAGCTCAGTCACAAATTTCACTTGATACCTCATATGACTGTACTTTTGCCAATAACCGCAAGTGTGATACAGAGTGAAATGATTTTCAGAAATCAAGAAATACTGCACCTACTAGCCTGCCTTGATCCAAAGCTTTCAGTATGCCATGTTGGTTGTGATGTGATCAATGTTTTTGGAATCCATGCTGGTTGGAATGGAAAAGGTCATTCTGTCTGGAATATCTCATTATGTTGGAGCACAGAATATGTTCTAAGATTCTGCAACAAATTAATGTCAAGGATATTGTACAGTAGTTTGTGGATCATTTCTACTATCCTTCTTGTAGATGGATGTGACCTGTGCTTTTTTCCAAGAACTGGGCATAGTTTTTTGTTTGAATAATCTACAACAAATTATATTTGGGAAAGGGGCTTATTCAGTCACAAATTCAGTATAGAATTTGATAGGGATTCCATCAGCACCCGGACCTTTGTTCAATTTTAACAATTTCAGCTGTTTCTCAACACCACTGACACTAATACTTATTAAACTTGGACAGTTATCCTGGGTTTTCATTTGTAAAGGATCATTTGAAAACAGAGTTAAGCATTTCAGCTTTTGCTTTGCTCCCCTCAGTTTCAGTCCCTGCCTCATTAGCTAGGGACTGGACATTAACTTTGGTGCCACAAACAGCCTTTACAAATGATCATTTGACAATATTCTGCTATGGTAGTCATTGAAGGTTTCAGGCATTGCTCTCTTGACAAATAAACACATTTCATTCAGTATCTCTCAATATATAGTCTTACGGTTTTTTTCCCACCTATAATGCAGTAATCACTGTTTCTTCAGAAGTTTCTTTACAGTGGCTGTATACCATGGAAGGTCTCTCCCATTATGAACTGCTCTACTGGGTATATATGGTCAACTATTATTTTACATTTGAGCCATAGTTCCTATGTGTACTCCCTCCCTGTGCCGAAAGTTTCAAGCTTCTCGTTGAGATATGACACTACTCATTTTTAACTAGTTTACTGGATATGTATATCTTTTTACTATTTTAGTTGGCATTTGTATTTTGGTAATCATGTTTGCCACAACCACGTCATGGTCACTGATACCATCTGTGATCTGAACATTCTCAAAGATGTCAGGTCTCTTTCTTACCATTAGATGTGCTTTATTTCCATCATGAGTGGGATTCAGTTCTATCTGTTGTAGGTAGTTTCAGAGAAGGCATTAAGGCATTTAGTAATGTTTCATGTGATGTCTTATCAAGCCCACCATTAAAAAAACTAATTTTTCCCATTTGATTGTTGGATGATTAAAGTGTACACTGGCAAACTTACATACAAATAAACTGAAGTTTTCTCTAAAGTTTTTGGTTACATCAAGAAACGAGTCTGGTGGGTGATAGAAGGCTCCAATTATACCCACCCCTGATACTGAGTCTTGCCCAAACAATCCTACATGCAGCTTCAATTTATATACCGGTTGATTTGTGTTTGTTGTCTGCTGCTACAAATGCATCTCCTCCATTTCCCATTTGCCTATCCTTTTGATATCAATTTCAGGTTTCAACCAGCTTTCTGCACCTAGTATTATATGAGCTTCACTGCTTTTCGTGAGTGCTTCACACTCTGGCAATTTGTTGCAAATGCTTCAGCAGTTAAAAATTAGGATTTTAATACTCTCTCCTGTGGGATGTATTTCTATCAGTCTTGTACTGATACTTCTGTGTTTGCTACAGCTATCATTATCTGGGATGGATAGAGAGTTGTCTAAACTAAAAAACCCTTTGGCGTGCTCCACACACAGTCGTCTATCTGAGTAGCAGCTTCTGATGTGTAGTGCATATCTGACAGATTTAGGCGGGGGGGGGGGGGGGGGGGGGGCACAGTTCTCAACACTGTGGCACAAGTCCAGGAAGTTGCACCCTAGCTTATCACAGAACCTTTGATGTCTCTGGTTCAGTCCTTCCACTCGATTCAGAACCAATGGCCACGATCAGTTCTGGGACCAATGCTACAAATTTTGAGCTTCATTCAGCAACTTTGTCACCTTCAAAGTAATCCCCATCAAATATAATACACTTGTGCCAGAACGTTTTCCAATCTCATTATCCCAAGGAGGTAAACAACATGACATAAGTAAGCCGTAAAATATGACTACGTATAAGATATAGTTTCTGCTGTAGTAAAACATCAATGTGCTTTGACAGTGTGGTAGTTGAGGTGAAAAGTATGGCACTGTGATTAAAAGAAGTTTATTACTTTTATTAAAATAGAGATAATATTGAAATAATGTAGCAATTTATTTGATGATACTATTTGAAATCCCAACTTGTCCAACAATTTATTTAGATACATACTGCTCAGAATTTTGTTTCCAGGATGAATCAAACAACGGAAAACCCAGGATGGTATTATTTTTATCTCCTTTATGATATGGTACTGTATTTGTACTAAAAAAGTTTTTGGTTGTATTTTTGGGAACAGTGATCTTGTAATCTATATAAAATCAATGAAAAACAGTTTAGATCATAATGGGTATTTTATTAAAATAATTGGTCTCAGCCTCGGCTTCGGCCATCTTCGGACAGCACCATCAACTGAAGTCGACACTGCGTAGAACAGTAGCTGACTTCAGTTGTTGAAAGTGCTCATAAGCTTATGGCACAAGTCCAGGAAGTCACAGCCTAGCTTGTCACACAATCTTTGAAGTCTCTGATTCAGTCCTTCCACTCAATTCAGAGCCAAAGGGCAGTTTCCGTGACTGAGGTCAATAGACTGTTCTACACAAAGTCCGCTTCAGCTAATGGTGAAGATGGCCTAAGACTAGGCCAAAACCAGTCATTTTGATAAAATACCCGTCTTGATCTAAACTGTTTTTCACTGATTTTATATTTGTGCTAACGATTTCAAGTAGCAATGTTCAATGTAAAATGTGATGTTATCCACTTGATTAAATGGGAAAATACTAGGAAAAACCTGACAGAAATTAACAACATGAACCCTATAGTTTGAAGTTATAGAAAGTTGAAAAATTAAGTAATTTGATTTGGTTTCAAGATCATTTGGACCTTAACAACTGCTTCCATCCACTGAATTTTGGTGCTGTTTTATTATTTCGAATATTGATGTATGTAATGTGTCCAACGTATTCATACTTGATGTAAGTCTTACTCATACTTTTTGTAGGTTCTTGTGAAATGGTTATGTAATTTGCTAGCAAGCAGTAATTTTCTTTTCATGTATATGATCTGAGGGCCAACTCCACATATTTTGCCTCCATGCAAAAATTTCTAGCACCACTCCCCCATCTCCCTCCTCACGTTTTCACACATAGGCAAGCTTTTTCACAATGTCATTCATCCATAATGTTTTATTATCACTTATCACTCTTACTCATATGTCTTTGGGATGTGAATATTATTTAAGACCAGAGCCAAGTATAGGACACCATCAGTGAAACAGAAGTTAAACATTTACATTGTAATACATTTTGAGTTACAACTCCAAATTAATTGTGTCAACCAAAATTATCATTTGCAGAGTACTGTGTATATAACTACAATCTGTTCACTTTTTCTTGGTTGCTGAGCAGAGGGGAGAGTGCAGCATGGAGGGATGAGCACAATGACCACCTCAGGGAAAGCAACAAGCTGGGCGTAGAGGCGAATAGAGTTCTTATGGTACTTCTGAAGTCCACAGTTTGTGTTTGGCATTGATTGTTTACTGTGTTGTAAATGATGCACAGGAGAGACACATTTCATGGAAGCATGTATTTACATAAGTGTTTATCTTCACATGTGATACATTTTCATGGCACACCACAAAGACAGAGAAGCAAAGGCACACCTGCTCACTGTGCACTAAATGACTGTTCACTGCAGTTCTGAACAGTCATTAATCACATACATTTGCAGGGATTGCAAAATGCACAAAAAGTTCTGGATTATGTCAGTGAGTTCTGAGCAGAAATGTGGATCTCTGGGAACAAGGAACTAAACAGATACAAATGAGGTGTGATCAAAAAGATTTTGTTTTTCTTAAAGACTCTTTATTTATTCATCAACATCAACTTTGTCCCATTTAAACTAATCCCCCTCAGTATAATAAAATTGTGCCAGTGCTTTTTCCAGTCTCAGGAGTACTTCTGGAACTCACTTTTCATTATGGTGTTCAGCTCCTTCAATGATTCTGTTTTTGTCTCATTAATGGCAACAAAAGGCCATCCTTTCATGGTTCTCTTGAGCCTCAGGAATAGAAAGAAGTTGCAGGGGCCATATCTGGTGAATATACTGGCTGAGGCAACACAACAGGTTTGGTTTTTGTCAAAATGTTGTGAACAAGCATTGATGTGTGAGCAGGAGCATTTTCATGATCCAATATCCATGAGTGGTTTTTTCACAATTCTGGTCGTTTTCTTTGGATTGTTTCATGAAAACATTGCGTAACTTTGGGGCAGTATTCTTTATTGACGTTATGACCAAAAGGTAATATGCACTATCCCATTGTAATTGGATAAAACAGTGAGAATAACTTTCACCAGTGATCGAACTTGTTGAATTTGTTTCAGTCCTGGCTCTTCGAACAATTTCCATTGGGGCTATTGGGTCTTTTTTTTATGTCATAACTGTATACCTATGTTTTGTCACCTGTTATAATCTTCTTTAGAAGTTCTGAATCATTGTCAGCTTCATTCAGCAGTTCCTGAACAGTGTCTAAGTAATGTTGTTTTTGGTCAAAATTCAACAATTTTGGAACAAACTATGCTGCTGCACATTTCACTGTCACACAATTTGGAACACTTGTCCCTTAGAATGTCTGGTGACATGTCCTTAATTTTAGTAATTTACAAAAAATCAAAAAGCTCACGGTCACTTTCAAGCTGTTGAAATATCACACTGAGAGCATATATTATAACATCCAGTGGTTGAAAGTAAAAATCTGTTTTCTACTGCATTTCTGATTCTTCAATTTTATCATCTTCTCCCTCATGCTGGAACTCTTTCCTTGTCCATTTCTTTTGGATCTTCACTGTACCTCCTATGGTTGGGTTTCTATATCTAGTTGGGTTGGCCTTATTATGTAGTAGATAATTTTGGAATTTCAGGTCCTCCGTGCATGTTGTGAAATACTCTGTTGTCTTTTCAAGCAATTCAGTAGCTTTCATTATATCTGTTGTAATACTTTGCTGGTTTTCATTGGCAGTGTTAATGTGGATTAATACACAGAAGAGCCAAAGAAAGTGGTACACTGTCTAATATGTATAGGGCTCCCCCAAGCATACAGAAGTAAGCATACAGAAGTGCCGCATCATGATACGGCATGGATGTGTGAGGTGTCGCATTGTCCTGCTGGAATTGCCCAAGTACATCAGAATGCACAGTGGACACGAATAGATGCAGGTAATCAGACACGATGCTTACGTACATGTCACCTGTCAGAGTCATATCTAGGCATTTCAGAGGTCCCATTTTACTCCAACTGCACATGCCCCACACCATTACAGAGCCTCCAACAGCTTGAACAGTCCCCTGTTGACACCAGGGTCCATGGATTCATGAGGTTTGCTCCATACATAGACATGAGACTCATCTGACCAGGCAACATGTTTCCAGTCATCATCAGTCCAATGTCAGTTTTGATGGGTCCAGGTGAGGTTAAAGCTTTGTGTTGTGCAGTCATCAAGGGTACACAAGTGGGCCTTTGGCTCTGAAACCCCATATCGATGAAGTTTTGTTGAATGATTCATACTCTGACACTTGTTGATGGCCCATCATTGAAATCTGCAGCGATTTGTGGAAGTTTTGCACTTTCTGTTGCATTGAACGCTTCTATTCAGTCATCATTGGCCCCGTTCTTGCAGGATCTTTTTCTGGCCACAGCAATGTCAGAGATTTGATGTTTTGCCGGATTCCTGATATTCACGGTACACTCGTGAAATGGTCGCATGGGAAATTCCCCACTCCAAGCAAGCACATGCCGCACTCACATAATAGGCATGTGACTTTCGTGCTGCCTTTTCCCGATTGCGCTAACGGATACACCTCATTGAGCCCCACTCATCCAAAAACTTCACGTCAGGACATTGCTCAGTCTCATTTGCAGTTCTCAGTTTCTTCTGTCACTGACGGAATGACACACAAGATAGTTAACACTGCTGGCCCTCCTATTAGGCACAAGGTTAGACACCTCAACCCAATTAAATTGTGCGTGGCCCAGCAGCAAATTAACGAACTTTTGGAGGCAGATATCCTGCAACTGTTGGATAGCAACTGGTCTTCACCGATTCACCTCATCACCAAACACGACAGTTCTTTCTGAATGTATGGTGACTACAGATGCTTAAATGCTCAAACAATCATGGACAATTACACAGTGCTGAACATAAACGACATCACTCATATGTTATCTGGCGCCACTTTGATTCAGTCTCTCAATTCACAACAGGCCTTCACTACATCAAAGGCACAGAAAATGTTCCGACTGATTTTTTCTCTCTGATCGATACTGTCTCATACATCATCGTCTTATCCAACCTGGCTGTTCTCCAGGCCTCTGACAAGGAATCTCAAGCTCTCCTCACAGATCATCAAACATCTCTTGTGTTTACCAAAGCCAAGTTCAACAGAGTTTTGGATGAGGTGTGGTGTGATTCTTCTACCGGCACCCTGCAGCCATTGCTCCCGCCCACATTGCGCCGGCAAGCCACCGACGCCTCGCATAACCTCGCTGACCATGGCATCCGCGCTACCACACGGCTCATATCTGAGCATATCATATGGAGAAATATTAATCGGGATTGTCAGACCTGGACACACTGCTGCATCTCCTGTAGATGCAACAAATCAGTCGCCACACTTCCCCTCCACTAGGCAAATTCGATATTCCGCAAGGAAGATTTCGTCATGTACATATCGACCGTATCAGTCCACTACCACTGTCAGAGGGCCACAGATATATTCTCTCCACAGTTGACCACATGTTTCGCTGGGTGAATGCCCTTTACACACCATCACCGCTGACACCGTGGCCAAGGATTTCATCTCCTCATGGATTGCCAGGTTTGGTTGCCTGACCACCATCACCACCGACCAAGGTCGGCAGTTTGAGTCTGCCTTGTTCACCATTTTATGCAACATATGCGGCTTTAAAAAATGCATACAACAGCCTAGCACCCGCAAAGAAACATGTTAGTTGAACAGTGGCACTGCACCCTCATAACTGCTCTCAGGTGCCATGACTGCCTGTGGTCTGAGGTGCTTCCATGCGTGTTACTCAGTCTCTGTTCGACCTTTAAACCAGACTTACAGGGAACCATCTCTAAATTCGTTTTTGGGGAGAACCCATTCCTGCCAGGGAAACTTATCCTGCCTCAAGCACCTGAGGATTTTCTCCCCTCCCCAGATTTCATTAGTCGCATGAGCATTGACTTCAAACATGCATGGCTACACCCATCTATCAGCCATTCCCCACCACACTCAACACTTGCTCCCACATTGTGCTCAGAGATGATTCCATTAGACAATCCCTGCAATCACCTTACCTTGGTCCCTTTAAGGTACTCCAATGGGGCGAGACTACGTTTGACATGATGGTTAAAGATCGTCCTCAAACTGTTTCATTGCACAGGTTCAGACCTGCTTTCGTTGACTCCAATGCTCCTCTGCCATCTCAGTTGGATCCTCCTGATGTCTTTTTGCTGCAGAGCCAGAAACTACTATGTCTGATACCACAGGGCTGTTTTCTCCAACCCATGATTTGTCATTACCATTCACAGGTTTTTCAAGCAAGTCGCCATCCACCCCCTGTGCAGGTTTCGCCACCTTAACCGAAATGGAAATCCCGCCTCCCACTTCGCACGACTACTACCAATGCTGACGTCCACACGACCTCCACTGAAGCATCACAGATGGTATTCGGAGTGTTGTCAGCCTTGCCTTGGGTAACCAGTGCGGCCGACAGAGACATTGGCATTGCGCGGGGAACAGCGATGGCCGCCGAGTCATGTGACTGGCACAAGAGATTGGGAGAATGTTTATCAACACTTGGGGCGGCTGCCTGTGTGGTGGACATGGCTGTATCATGCACGCGACTGTCATTAGATGCACAGTTTGAAACTCATGGCACTGAATATGGCAAGTGTGTCGGGGGTGCGGTGTCTACCGGATGTGAATCGTCACACGCAATTAATCTTTTTGGACTAACCTGCTGAGTGTCTGAGCTGGTGTCTGCTGGAGAGACATGATTAAGTGGTGGCACTGTGCACTACTGTCTCAGCAGTGAGTTATGGCCACGACAAGCTCGTTGTAAGTGTGTGCTATTCATTGTTTCAGCTCGTCGTTTTCCCAACGGAGTTGTGCCACTAAGTCGTATGCTGACAGTAGGTTAGTGACGCAGGTCACAGTGTCACCTGTGAGGGCAGAGCACTTGCATACTAATTCACATGTTGCAAGAGAAACAGAACATGGAACATAAGTGCGGGAGCACAGTATCTGAGTGTTAGTGAGATGATGTAGCACTGAGCCCTGAACCACGTTCGAAGAGAGTTTGTAATGTGACAAAAAATCCATACTGAGAATTGGTTCATTGATGTCGGCAATGTAGAAAGTCCACAGAAAACACAGAGAAGGAGATAGGTGCACCGTAACTTTTCCAGAGCCTGAGGTTTGTAATGTTGATGCGTTGACAGCTCGTAGAAGTGATCTCATCAGTGAAAAGAGGGAGGAGCCAACAATGAGGATATGATAGACAGATCAGTGGCTGTGTCGACTAGGATGACGAGCCATTACAAAATGTTGGTCAAGTATAAACAACCACTTGGCAAGGTGGATGAGTGGATGGAGGGCAATGTGTGAGGATGCCTGTAAGATTTCCCGCAGGACTCGGCATCTTCTAGATCCTGCGGTCAGCGTTTGGGTGCTGGCAAGATAATTGACACTTCTTGGCATCATCGCCAAAAATCTTGTGATATCAACAATATGGATGAACCAGATGTGGTAGTGGCGGCGACTGTGGCAGCAGATGAAGGCTTGTCCTCACTGATTTGTTTTGGGATGTATACTGGCACAAATGGTGCGTGGGCGATTCTTGAGTGCTTGGACATAGGAGAGAGTGAGCGGATACTGACAGGCAGTGTAGACGGCATGGAGGTGGAGCAAGCTCTGCCTCTGCCCGCAGATGGTCATTAAAAAGGAGCAGTTGTGCCAACCAGTGGTGAGTGGTATGCTGGTTGGTGTTGTCGTAGCAGTGCATACAGCTGGTCTGTGATACAAAGATGAGAACCAATTGAATTGAAGGAGTGTGGTAGCAGATGAATCCATAGGTCGGTAATTAACTCGGCAGACCATACCACCCACAGACTAAAGTGCAGCATCGTATGTTCACTCAGAAGTAATCGAAGGCGGCGCCAGAGTTGTGATGGAGTTCGGTCCCCCAGGTGCTCCTCGTACAATATCTTGATGATTAATACTTGTGGTGAGCAGGTGAGTTGGTCCAATATTCTTTTCTTTGTGAACTCGTACTTTGGTGGGGGCAGTGGCGAGAGGAGTAGATCACAAATTAAGTCCGAGTGATCATGGAGGTGCATGACGAGACATAGGAATTTAGAGCTGTCGACGGACACCTGATGTAACTCGAACAGATGCTCCACAAGTGCAAACCATGATACAGGGTTGTCTCGTATAAAGGGGGCAGCTTTGGCAGACAGCCAAGGGTGGTGGGCGAAGGTGGCTTCCGTGTATCTTGGAAGGTCTGATGGACCATGGTCGGAGTGTCTGTACTGCAGCCCAGTACCATAGGCATAAGAGTGTTATTGGCAAGCATGTCTGAAGCAACGGAGGGTGGCATTGTCCTTGATGTGTCGCGAAAACACGACGCGGCTGGCACGGTCGGTACCACAGGAATGAGCTGTTGTGCAACATGTGTTGCAGTCCCATAAACTGGACTGGAGGTTAGAGGTACAAATTTGAAATTGTCCACCTCGGAAATGACATGGATGGATGGCGCAGAAGGCACAGGAGGAACTGTGGCGGAGGCGAGTGGCTGAACAGTTGGAATCAGCACCCCCCTCCCCCCTTATGTGTGGGGGTGGGGGGGAGGGGGGCAGGTACATCGTGCAACAAGTGTGTGAGTTTTCTGTGCACATCGGGAACACACCCCGTGTGGTCAGATTATAAATTACTGGTGAAACTTGCAGAAGATCGCATTGTTGCAGTAAAACGATACTGGCCAGCGAAGCACTGTAAGATGTGCTCGAGCTCACGCAGTCAAAAAACTGACCAACAGGTCTGGTGGATGAGCAAGGGAAATTTGGTGCATGAAAATGTCCATCGTTGGTTTGTGAGTGAGGCAAAACCGCAATAGGTTGATAGCGGTTGATAGCGGTTGATAGCGTGTACGTTTTGCACAAATGGTGGCATTGCATGCAATAGGTTGATAGCGGTTGATAGCGGTTGATAGCGTGTACGTTTTGCACAAATGGTGGCATTGCATGCAGCATGACTGTAACCGACATTGCAGCCCATTGAGAGTCAAAGTATGTGTGCAAATGTAGATCACTTTGAACATTACATGATTGTGTGCCCGACCAAGACTCAAACTCGGGACCTTTGCCCTTCGTGGGCAAGCGCTCCACCATCTGAGCTACCGAAGCACGACTCACGCCCGGTCCCACAGCTTCACTTCTGCCAGTATCTCGTCTCCCACTTTCCAAACCTTACAGAAGCTCTCCTGCGAACCTTGCAGAACTAGCACTCCTGAAAGAAAGGAAATTGCGGAGACATGGCTTAGCCACAGCCAGGGGGATGTTTCCAGAATATTTTCACTCTGCAGCGGAGTGTGCACTGATATGAAACTTCCTGGCAGATCAAAACTGTGTGCCCGACCGAGACTCGAACTCGGGACCTTTGCCCTTCGCGGGCAAGCGCTCCACCATGTGAGCTACCGAAGCACGACTCACGCCCGGTCCCACAGCTTCACTTCTGCCAGTATCTTGTCTCCCACTTTCCAAACCTTACAGAAGCTCTCCTGCGAACCTTGCAGAACTAGCACTCCTGAAAGAAAGGATATTGCGGAGACATGGCTTAGCCACAGCCTGGGGGATGTTGCCAGAATATTTTCACTCTGCAGCGGAGTGTGCACTGATATGAAACTTCCTGGCAGATCAAAACTGTGTGCCCGACCGAGACTCGAACTCGGGACCTTTGCCCTTCGCGGGCAATCACTCCACCATCTGAGCTACCGAAGCATGACTCACGCCCCTCCCACAGCTTCACTTCTGCCAGTATCTCGTCTCCCACTTTCCAAACCTTACAGAAGCTCTCCTGCGAACCTTGCAGAACTAGCACTCCTGAAAGAAAGGATATTGCGGAGACATGGCTTAGCCACAGCCTGGGGGATGTTGCCAGAATATTTTCACTCTGCAGCGGAGTGTGCACTGATATGAAACTTCCTGGCAGATCAAAACTGTGTGCCCGACCGAGACTCGAACTCGGGACCTTTGCCCTTCGCGGGCAATCACTCCACCATCTGAGCTACCGAAGCATGACTCACGCCCCTCCCACAGCTTCACTTCTGCCAGTATCTCGTCTCCCACTTTCCAAACCTTACAGAAGCTCTCCTGCGAACCTTGCAGAACTAGCACTCCTGAAAGAAAGGCTATTGCGGAGACATGGCTTAGCCACAGCCTGGGGGATGTTTCCAGAATGAGATTTTCACTCTGCAGCAGAGTGTGCGCTGATATGAAACTTCCTGGCAGATCAAAATGACCGGGCGTGAGTCATGCTTCAGTAGCTCAGATGGTGGAGCTCTTGCCCGCAAAAGGCAAAGGTCCCGAGTTCGAGTCTCCGTCGGGCACACAGTTTTGATCTTCCAGGAAGTTCCATATCAGCGCACACTCCGCTGCAGAGTGAAAATCTCATTCTGGAAACATCCCCCAGGCTGAGGCTAAGCCATGTCTCTGCAATATCCTTTCTTTCAAGAGTGCTAGTTCTGCAAGGTTCACAGGAGAGCTTCTGTAAGGTTTGGAAAGTGGGAGACGAGATACTGGCAGAAGTGAAGCTGTGGGACCGGGCGTGAGTCGTGCTTCGGTAGCTCAGATGGTGGAGCGCTTGCCCGCGAAGGGCAAAGGTCCCAGGTTTGAGTCTCGGTCGGGCACACAGTTTTGATCTGCCAGGAAGTTTCACATCAGCGCACACTCCGTTGCAGAGTGAAAATCTCATTCTGGATTACGTGATTGATTGGTAGTTACACAGTTCTGAAAATTATCCACTTCACATTTCACGTGTTGCCAGGCACAGTCTGGCTACATGAAACCTGAGTCCATTGTTTGAGTTAACGGTGTAGCACTTGACCATTGTAGAACAACAAAGTTTGAGGTTAATTTGGTTGAAGATCACAAGTTACTGTCGATTAGTGGAGAGCTGTCTGTTGGTGAAGGATTGGAGTGGCCTGGTTGTCGTAGTTGGGCTTCCAATCTTCGAACAAAGCATTGGGTGAGGTAGCTATGGTGTCATGCACATAACCTGTTGACTTACAACACCCGGCGTGGAAGTTATGGAAGACGTGGAAACTTCGGGGTCACCAGTAAGGGAACGGGATACGTTTGTCAGTCAATTGCAATAACTAACCCCATTAAATTCCACATACAGATATATTTCATAGTTAGTCATAAAGAAGTACACAGCTTGAGATACAGAACATAACTAAAATCTAACATGGAGGCTCGGCAGAGCAATAAGAATCCAAAGAAGGTGTTCATTTTGGTCAAGGCGGCAGACGCATGACCGGGATTTCCATCTCGGTCGAGGCAGAGTGCAGAGGAGGAGTGATTGGCGGTAGGTCCACCCCGTAGTCAGTCAACCAGCGGGGGCAGCCGATGGGTCTGCCGGACCGAGAACAGATGTGTGGAACAGCCTGTGGTGTGGTGTAGGCGTGCCCACCCTGAATGCAAGTTGACCCGTCTGAGGAGATGAATGGACAAATTTCTGATGGGTCATGCTTGAGGGGAAGGGACAGGCTATGCACTACACTGACATTTAACTGCCTGTTGGAGGGCAATGGCACATTGTCTGTTAGCAGCATGAGCACACAGTCATCGAAGGTAATGATCGACACATCGTCTACGCAGTGTGGTGGAACGTTGCTGCATAGGTTGAATGTGGGGGAGCAAGTCTCCACAGTTGGTGAAGTAAAAACCCGCACAGGAGGTGGATGGGGATGTGCTTGAAGAACCTGCAAAAGATGACGACGAGTCATGGGTTGGGGAAAACAGCGCCGTGGGATCAGACAAAGTATTTTCAGGCTCTGCGATGGAAAAGTTGTCAGGAGGGTCCTACTGAGATGGCAGAGGGACATCAGAGACCACGAAAACAGGTGTGAGCCTGTGCAATAAAATGTTTTGAAGACGGTCTTTAACCATCATGTCAAACATTGTCTCGCACTATTGGAGTACTTTAAATGGGCTGAGGTAGGGTGATTACACTGGTTGTCTAACAGAATCATCCCTGAGCATAACATGGGAACAACTGTTGAGTGTGACTGGCATGTAAATGTCCGGCAGGGAATGGCTGATAGGCAGGTGTAGCCGTGCATGATTGAAGTGAGTGAGCATGTGACTAATGACATCTGGGAAGGGGGGAAAATCCTCGGGTGCTTGAGGCAGGATAAGTTAGCCTGGTAGGACTGGGTTCTCCCCGAAAACGAATTCAGACATGATTTCCTGTAAATCTGGCTGATAGGCAGGTGTAGCCGTGCATGTTTGAAGTGAGTGAGCATGTGACTAATGACGTCTGGGAAGGGGGAAAATCCTCAGGTGCTTGAGGCAGGATAAGTTAGCCTGGTAGGACTGGGTTCTCCCCAAAAACGAATTCAGAGATGATTTCCTGTAAATCTGGTTTAAAGGTCAAATGGAGACAGAGTAACACCCACGGAAACACCTCAGACCACAGGCAGTCATGGTGCCTGAGGGCAGTTTTGAGAGAGCAGTGCCACCGTTCAACTGACCTGTTGCTTTGCTGGTGGTAAGCTGTTGTATGAATTTTTTTAAAGCCGCAGATGTCGCATAAAATGGTGAACAGGGCAGCCACAAACTGCCGACTTTGGTCGGTGGTGATGGTGGCAAGGCAACCGAATCTGGCAATCCATGAGGAGACGTAACCCTTGGCCACGGTTTCAGCAGTAGTGTTGTGTAAAGGAACAGTTTCCACCCTGCGAGACAAGCAGTCAATTGTGGAGAAAATATATCGGTGGTCCTCCGATGGTGGTAGTGGACCGATAATGTCGATATGTACATGACGAAATTTGATTGCGGAATGTTGAACTCGCCTAGTGGAGGGGAGGCGTGGCATCTGATTTTTTTGTGTTGACGGGAGACACAGCTGCGTGTCCAGGTCTGACAGTCTCGATTAATATTTTTCCAAATGCAACACTCAGATATGAGCCATGTGGTGATGCAGATGCTGGGGTCAGCAAGGTTATGCAAGGTGTCAAAGGCTTGCTGGAGCAATGTGGGCCAGAGGAATGGCCGCAGTCTGCCAGTAGAGGAATCAAACCATACCTCTGTCAAAACGTCATTGAACTTGGCTTTGGTAAACACAAGAGATGTTTGATGATCTGCAAGGAGAGCTTGAGATTCTTCGTCAGAGGCCTGGAGAGCAGCCAGGACTGATAAGTCGATGATATGTGAGACAGCATTAATCCATGAGAAAAAATCATAGGGCATGTTTTCTGTGCCTTTGATGCTGTTCTGAACTGAGAGACTATATCAAAGTGGCGGTAAATTTGAGAGGGTGGATCCTCAGGAGGGTTGCAGAAAGCATCCCCTAGTGGTTTGTGATCAGTAAGGATGAAGAAAGAATGGTCCTCGACATTGGGGTGAAAGTTATTTGATGGCTTCATAGACCACCAGAAGTTCCCTATCAAAAGTGGAATATTTCTTCTGAGCTGTGGACTGTTTTTTAGAGTAGAAATGAAGGGGAGAAACCATGTCACCTTTGCATTGCTGTAGTACTGCCCCGACCACGATGTCGCTGGCATCCGTAGTGATGAACAACTCGGCTGACGGTTGGGGATGGGCTAGTCTCATGGCGTGAGCTAAGGAAGTTTTTAGAGCCTTGAAGGCCTCCAGCATATGATCAGTCCAACGGAGTGGTTTAAGGCCTGAAGTCTGTTTGCCCGACAGTGAGTCTGTCAGTGGTGCCTCCATGGCGGCGGAAGAAGGCAGATGTTGGCGGTAGTAATTTATTGTACCCAAGAATTGTCGGAGTTATTTATAAGTAGCCGGAGGCGATAGTGATGTGATGTACTGCATGCGGGATTTTGGAGGATACGTTGTAACCCAAAAATGTGACATGAGACTGGTGCAATTGGATTTGTCCTTGTTAACATCGACGCCATTGGAGTTCAGGGTTTGGAGGACCTGGGAAAAATTATTTTCTTGTTCCTCAGACAAGTTGCTGAAAATAAGTATGTCATCTAGATATGCAAAGCAAAACTCGAACTGTCATAAGATTGAGTTGATGAAACATTGCCATGTTTGTGTCGCATTTTTCAGGCCAAACAGCATGAAGTTATATTGGAACAAAGTGAGCAGTGTGATAATAGCTGTCTTTGGAATGTCTTCCAGTGCTACGGGAATCTGGTGATAGGCATGTTTACAGTCAATAACTCTGAAGATTGTGGCACCCGATAGCATTATGAATGAAATCGTGTATGTTCGCCACTGGGTAATTGTCCTTGATGGGACAAATGTTTAAACATCTGTATTCACTGCACATTCAGGAAGAACCGTCGTGTTTGGTGACGAGATGAATTGGTGAAAACCAGTTGCTGTTGAATGGTTGCAGGACACCTGCCTCCAAAAGTTTGTTAATTTGCTGCCAGGTGATGTGCAACTTAATGGGGTTGATTTGTCTAACCTTGTGCCTAATAGGAGACTGGCAGTGGTAACTATCTTGTGTGTTGTTCTGTCAGTGATGGAAGAAACTGAGTATTGAACATGAGACTGAGCAACAATGTGACGTGAAATTTTTGGACGAGTAGGGCGCAACAAGGTGTAACTGTTAGCATGAGTGGGAAAAGGCAGCACAAAAGTCACATGCCTTTTATGTGAACGTGACGTGCGCTTGTTCAGAGAGGTCAGCTGTGCGCGCAGTGCAGAACAGGTAAGGATGCGCAGTGACTGTGTGTTGCTCCCACCCACATTGTGCCAGCAAGCCTTCGATGCCTTGCATGCCCTTGCTCACCGTGGCATCCATGCCACAACACGGCATGTATTCAAGCGTTTTGTTTGAAAAAATATCAAATGGGACTGTCAGACCTGGGCACACAGCTGCATCTCCTGTCAAACAGGACCCTTGCAGATTATCAAACATCTGTTGTGTTTCTCAAAGCCAAGTTTAACGGCGTTTTGACAGAGGTGAGGTTTGATTCTTCTACCGGCAGACTGCGGCCGTGCTCCTGCCCACATTGCGCTGGCAAGCCTTCGACACATTGTGTAACCTCACTGACCCTGGCATCCGCATCACCAAATGACTCGTATCCAAGCGTTTTGTTTGGAAAAATATTAAACGGGACTGTCAGACCTGGGCACACAGCTGCGCCTCTTGTCAACACAACAAAATCAGCCACCATGCCTCCCCTCCACTAGGCAAGTTCGACATTCCGCAAGGAAGATTTCATCATGTACATATCAGCCTTATCAGTCTACTACCACAGTCGGAGGACCACAGATATATTCTCTCCACAATTGTCCACATGTCTCGCAGGGTGGAAGTTATTCCTTTACCTAACACCACCACAGAAACCTTGGCCAAGTGTTTCATCCCCTCATGGACTTCCTCAATACTTACCTCAGGTGCCATGATGCCTCTGGTCCAAGGCACTTCCATGGGTGTTACTCGGCCTCCGTTCGATTTTTAAACCAGACTTACAGAGAACCATGTCTGAATTCATTTTTAGGGAGAACCCAGTCCTACCAGGGGAACCTATCCTTCCTCAAGTGCCTGAGGGTTTTCCCCCCTCCCCAGATTTCATTAGTCACATGCGCACTCACTTCAAACATTCATGGATACACCCGCCTATCAGGCATTCCCCGCCAGACACTTACGTGCCAATCACACTCAACACTTTCTCCCATGTTATGCTCAGGGATGATTTCTTTAGACAACCCCTGTAAATACCTTACCTCAGTCCCTTTAAAGCACTCCAATGGGGCGAGACAACGTTCAGCATGATGGTTAAAGATCATCCTCAAACTGTTTCATTGCACAGGCTCAAACCTGCCTTCGTGGTCTCCAACGCCCCTCTCCCGTCTCAGTTGGACCCTCCTGATGACTTTTCTGCCATGGAGCCTGAAAATACTTTGTTTCTTCACATGGCGCTGTTTTCTTCAACCCATGATTCATTGTCAATATTCGCAGGTTTTCCAGGCACGTCACCATCCACCACACATGCGGGTTTTGCCACCACTTCACTACCTGCAGAGACTCATTCTCCCACATTCAACATTTGCTTCAATGTGCTGCTGCACTGCATGGACGATGTATCGATCATCACCTTCGATGACCATGTGCTCATGCTCCAAACAGACTCCAGGGCCTCACCCTCCACCGGGCAGTTAAATGTCAGTGTTGTGCATAGCCTGTCCCTTTCCTGCGAGACCCATCAGAAATTCACACATTCATCTCCTTGGACAGCTCAATTCTCATTCTGGGTGGGCATGCCTGCACCACACCACAGACCATTCCACACGCCTGCTCTTGGGTCGGCCAACACATCGTCTGTCACTGCTGGTTGACTGACTATGAGGCAGACCTGCCGCCAAACACTCCACCTCCGCACCCCGCCTCGACCGAGATGGAAATCTCAGTCGTGTGCCTGTTGCCTCACACAACTACTACCAACGCTGATGCCTACATGACCTCCACTCAAGCCTCACAGGTGGTACTCTGTACTGCGGGGGCTATGTGGTGTCGATATTTTGTTTTGACCGTGATTATCACCATCTTTGGACTCTTATTTGCTCTGACGAGTCTCCATGTTAGTTTTCTGTTCTGTTCTGTATCTCAAGCTGTGCCTCCGGCCATCCTGATTTAGGTTTTCCGTGATTTCCCTAAATCGCTTCAGGCAAATGCCGGGATGGTTCCTTTGAAAGGGCACGGCCGATTTCCTTCCCCATCCTTCCCTAACCCGAGCTTGCGCTCCGTCTCTAATGACCTCGTTGTCAACGGGACGTTAAACGCTAATCTCCTCCTCCTCCTCCTGCCAAGCTGTGTACACATTTATGACTAACTACGAAATATATCTTTATGTGGAATTTAATGGGGATAGTTATTGCATTTGACTGATAATCATATGTTTTTCCCATATATTCTTCCAAAATTACTTCATCAGCAAGATCATTAACAACGCAAGTCTCTTCACCATCAAAGTCACACGCTTCATCTACATTCATTTGCAATAAGCTACCAGTCTCAGACTTACCAACCCCAGTCATTTCACAGCTCTCATTCACATCTCAATCAAAAATACTGTCTAATTCTGATCCAATCATTGATTTATATACATCAATAACACTGTTTCTGACCAACAGAAGAAATCATTAGTATATACTACATCAAAATCCTCCTTACTCTCACATTCCGGTTTGTGATTAGTACCTGCATCACTATAATTAAACATAGTATCCCAAAACTTTTGATCAGAACATAAATGAGAAATCTGATATTCCTCCTATTCAACTTCAGATACTTGTGCCATATTATTAACACTGTTATTATTGTCTGATTGCAAGTGTAAATTGGGGGTTCAGTGCTTATTGTGTTTCCTCACCTTAAAACTGTGGACCTTCATTGAGGTGTACTGCTGTTTCCCGTGTAGTTACCTCTATGATTGTTTGTCCTATTAAATTTCCCATCATTATCCGCATTATTCCTATTCTGATTATGTATAAAATTTCTGTCTCTATTAACATTTTGACCCTGTTAGAAGGTACCACTGTCTCTGTTTCAGTAGTTATTGCCATTGTGATCTCTATCATTTTGGTTATTATTGTACATACTTCTTTCTACTGCTCTGTCCAGCCTGTCAACCTATTGCAAAAATTGTTCAAGACAATTGTCAGGTCTTTGTACTAAATCCCACTGCAATCTTTCTGGTAATCTCCTTTTGAGTGCATCAGTCAATGTCATTTCATCATATAGTTGTCAAGGTGTTTTCATTTCTTTAGCTGGTTCTTACAAAACTCTTTCAGAGTACCGTCCCTATTCCTATAATTAGGACCATTCAGAATTTCACTTTTAATTCTCCCTTGTTCAGCTTCTGACAAAAATTTATGTATAAAACCTTTTTCAGAACTTTGAAATGTTTCCCACTGACTTAAATTTAGGTTTATCCAAGACAGGGCTTCACCTTCAAGACATCTTTTAACAAATTTGATTTTTTTATCATCACTCATGTCTGACACAAAACTATCTCTGCAGTAGTGCAGAATATCCACTTGATGTAAATTGTCCGATGGAAAATTTTTGACTGGAATGTTGGATCACGCAATACCATTGTTTGAACACAGATTTTTGTGAAAACAATTTCCCTGAACTGGCGAAATTTTTTATCTAAAACATTTACATTAGTCTGCATATTGTTTTCAACATTTAAATTTTTTTGATCTAAACTACCAAAGTTCTGTTCCATTTTTTCCGCTACAGCCTTCTTTTGAACCCTGACATCATTAACATTCTTCATCTGTCTTACATGTTCCGCAACTAACTCAGTTTGCAAAACAATAAATTTATTTTCTAATACACTGACTTTTTCATTCACACTTTTTAACCCATCTGACAACCAATTTTTTAGCTCCGAAACCTGATTACTAAGTCAGTCAATTTGGTATTGTACCCTGTCCATTTTACTATTGTTTTCAGTTCTTATTTCAGTTAACTGATCATTGACTGCACTAAATTTGCTATTGTTATCTGCCTTCTTGTACTCTAGTTTTGCCAAAAACAAATGCAAAATATCAGTTTTTACTGTTTCTTTGCTGACTATGCTTTCACTTGGTTTAAACATGTCCTGGCTGGTTCATAGAGCTTTCACTTCCAGTTGACTACTACTTACCTCACTATTCATTTTGTTAACAACCACATGAGTCCACAAACAAATTAATTTCACAAATAGTTTCTACTTACCTTTTCCTTTTTGATGTCCCTCGTCGTAGCTGTAAAGTCCTCTTTCAGTTGATCCAGACTGTCATTGTTGGTAGTATCTCATCACTGTTGATACAACTTTGCTGGGCAGCTCTTGGTCTTCTTTCTCCACGTGATCAGAAATCTTCTGCAACAGATCAAATTTCATTATCAGTCAACTGATCCTGGACGATACCACAAATTGTAATCTTACCCTCCCTCACATTACCTGTTGATTGACACTCTCCAAAATATTCTCTCTTGATAAGCTTCGAGAGAAGTAAGATTTACAAATAAACTGTTTTACTTATCTTCTTTTCTTGTAGTTGGCTCCAATTCATCACATCTAGGGGTTGATTCTTAAGGCTGAAGTTTTTGACCTTGTAGTTTCTAAATGATATGATAATGTTTAAGTAAGTCTGCTCTGTAATCTCTGTTTCAGTAATGTTTATTGTGTCACATTTTTCTATATCACACTGTCTTTACAATTTCCATTTCATTTTCAAAAATTATATTGTTATTGCCAAACATAAAAACACATGCCCACTACTACTTCGTTCTGCAGTACTAACAATATTCCAAAGAGTTTACAAACTATGTAGGCATAAGAAGAATCTTCACCAAGTTATATCATTATTTTGTAAATGAATCCAAAAATAAATGTAATAATTAGAGTTAGATTGTGCAATTAATAATAGGAATTTTAAGTATGCCAGATATTTCATAATTTAAAATGTTTCTAAAGAAAAGTGATTTTAACTGTGTATACAGAGTTCATACATATCAGTTGTGCTAAAGTAATAAAATAATTTCTTTTTAAACGTTTCAGCCTGAAACATAATACATCATATACAAAATCATATGAAATTCCTGAAGGAAAACAGCTGAGATAATATTAACCTATACAAGATTCAAAAGTATTTTTGGTATCGATTACTTCTGTTGAATAAAGGTAATGTTAGAACAGGGTGTACCTTTACAAACACTACCTTGGAGGTGCTGTGCCCCATTGCTTGTGTGTAGACTATAACACCATGTTCAAACTCTCTTAAATCTTGATAACCTGCCATTGTAGCAACAGTAACCGATCTAAAAATTGTGACAGACACTTGTTGTCTTATACAGGCATTGCCAATCGCAGCTGCACATTCTGCCTGTTTACAAATCTCTGTATTTGAATATGCATGCCTGTACCAGTTTCGTTGGTGCTTCATTGTGTATCATACCATACCACCACTGCACAAAGGGCTGTGCAATTGAGAATAAGGTTTGCCAGGCTGTCAACCTCATGTGCAACCATTCTACCTGTAGTTTTGTATTTGTTTATTTCAACACATTTCACATCATTACAAAATGTCATATTAATATTAATAATAATAATAATAATAATAATAATAGTAATAATAGCTTTATTCAACACTGAATGGTACACTGCACATGTACAAAGAAACAGTACTGATTAAAGTTATTTGTACAATACACAAGATACATTCTTCTGAATACGGCATTAATTTACAACAAAATTACAATAAGATGTTTACTGATTTCTATTCACATAATTTCACAAAGCATTTGTTGTTCTTCATATAAGTATGGTACTCTTCTAATCTGTAGAAAGTGTGTTTTACTAAAAATTTCTTAAGCTGATGTTTCAGTTTAATTGTAGAAAGAGCCATGACTGCACTAGGCAGTGCATTAGCTAATTTTATACCTGCGCACTGAGACCCCTTTTTGTAAAGTGCTGTTCTGTGGCTGTCAATGTAAAATCTTTCTTTATTTCTAGTATTGTACTGGTGGAAAGCTGAATAAGTGATTGGGTGCAGTCTTTTCACAAGCAATATGGCTTTTAGAATGTATGTATTTATAACAGTTAACGCCTCTGTTTTTGGAAACAAGTTGCGACAAGATTCCCTACACTTTTCTCCACAGATTATTCTCACACCTCTTTTTTGAAGAATGAGTAGCTTATCTAGATTAGCTTTGGTTGGTGCCCCCCAGATTTCAATACCGTAGTTCAAGTGAGAGGAGAAAAGAGTATGCAGTCTTTAGGACTACAGTGCCTCTACAGAACTTTCCAATAGTACTAGGGAGTCAATATGTGTGTCCCATTTCAGGTTCTTTACCAGTTCGTTGCCAATGTATAATTTAATTTCATTATTAAAACTACTTTGGTTAAACTCCATTAAACATGTTTTACTGGTGCTTACATTTAAGTGGCTTTCATTAAAAAACTGAACAATTTCTTTTGTCACATTATTTCACTCAGCCTCTAGTTCATTACATGATTCCTTTTTACACACAATGGACGTGTCATCAGCAAACAGAACAATTTTGGAATTTATAGTACAGTATTTAATATCATTTACATAGATCATGAACAGAAGGGGGCCCAACAACGAGCCATGGGGCACGTCATATTTTATGCAAGTGATCTCTGATTTGTAGACACCACTTTCCAATTTAAGTAGAACAAACTGTTTTCTATTGCTCATATAACACTTTATTATGTCATAAGCAGCGCCTTTAATGCCCATGTTCCATAGCTTGTCTAATAGGATGCCAACATTCACACAATCAAAGGCTTTTTCCAGGTCTAGGTATACACCTGCTACATGTTCCTTGCTTTTGATACCCCCTAACAGCTCTTCAATTAGTTGAGCAGCTGCAGTGCTAGTTGATTTGCCTTTTAGGAATCCATTTTGATTTTCAAACATCAGGTTGTGTTTGTTTAGAAATTTTATAATCCTGCTGTATATAACTTTCTCAACCATTTTGGAAAAGACAGGAAGGATTGAGACTGGTCTGTAGTTTTCTATTTTGTTGTTGTCACCTTTCTTAAAAATGGGTGTTACCTATGCTATTTTTAGACTGTCTGGAAAGGTGCCTAATTCTATTATATTGTTGACTGCTACAGACAGAGGTACAGAGACATTTTGGCTACAGGCTTTTAAAACATTAATATTTAGGCCATCATGCCAAGCTGAATTAGAGGCTTTTAGAGAGCTAATGATGACCATTATTTCTGCACAGTTTGTGGGGGCTAGATATATACTATGGTCACATGTATTACCTTTAAAACTGTAGTGCTTGTTTTTATGTTTGTCGTTTATGGCTTCCCCTATGGAAGAAAAATATTCATTAAAAATATGTACAATTTCTAGTTGGTCTTTCATGAGCATTCCATTGTGGTTAATAGTAAAGTCCATACAGGATTTGTCATTGCAGGTTCTAAAACTGTTTATGACTGCCCAGATGCCAGCAGTTACAGTGTGTGAGTTTCGAAGCTTATTTGCAACATAGTTGCTCCTGGTCTGTGTAAGTCCTTAGAGTGTGCTTGATATATTTTGAAGGCTTCCTTTAGCTCAAGAATCTCTCTATTATTCAGCATTGCACTGTGGAGTAGCTTTAATTTTTCCCTTGCTTCAGTGACATTACTATTTACCCAAATATTTTTGTTTATATTTTTTGTTTATTTCTTTTTTGTGATTACAACTGGGCATGTGGTATCAAAGCAGTAATAGATGTCAGCAGCAAAGCTATCATATGAAAAGCTATTACTTTCAAACCATTTTATTTGTGCTAGCATGCAGTTAAGTCTATTTATGTTGTCATTATACATTATTCTTTTAGTTACAAACTGTTGCTTTGTGGTGACAGTGGGAGCCTCATGGAGCTCCAATTTAAGCTGTACTGCATGGTGATCTGAGATGGCTAGTTTTAAAACCAATGCACTGTGGGATAGGTGGGTCATGTTTGTTATTATGTTGTCAAGACATGTTTTATTATTGCCAATTTCTCTAGTGGGTTCCCGAATTAGTGGGGTCATTTAAATTCATCACACAGGTGATGTAACTTTTTGGTACTGACATCATTTGCTAATAAATCTATATTTATATCCCCTGTAACTATAATATTTACATGACCATTCATGATCTACGGAACAAGTATTAATGTAATACAATGTAATGTAATGTAATCTCTGCCAGTGCATCATAGACCTCTCTTAAGTTATACTGAAGTGGGGTGGCTGCATAATCCTACTTAACCATCTTGTTGTACTCAATGGCTCTAATTTCAGGACAGATATATGACCATTCAGAACTGCCCAGTGTTGCATAACTGCAAAAATCATAAAGCTTTCTCACCAAACAAAGGAATGAAAGTGCATATTCTGATGCCTCTGCAGCATCATTCGCAAGCATATTTAGGGAATGACTTCTGCAGGGAACATAAAATGCTTAAGAATGTAATCTAACATCTGCTTTTGTGTTCCTATGTTCTTGCCTTTCATGTCAAAAGCTTCCCTCCTCATGTTCTCCAAAGCTACTTTCATTACCGCAGACTATTTTAAAGATTACTTCTGTACGCTCCAAAAGTGGGAAAGAGTTCCATGTCGGAGGACAACTGGTCCCAGGGAGCGATCGGCGGTGCATGACCCAGGGGGGTGCCCAGTGGCTGCATCCACTGCAGGCCTCGCCAGCACCCGGTGTGTTGCCATGGGGCAAAATGGAAGGCAGCCTCGGTAACACCTGGGGCTGAGGCGAGCCAGTAGATGGGTCCCCAGGGTGCTCACCGGACGGCACTGTCACAGAAAGCAGATGGGGAGCAGCAGATCCCATTCGACGACAGAGGTGCATCTGATTGAGATGCCAGCACACCTCACCATAGGCCCCCAAAACCAGATACATAGCGCGTCCGAGGCAGCGAAAAATGCGCCCTTCGAGCCAACACCGTGTTACGAGTGCAGGCCAAAATGCATGCGTTTTAGCTCAAGCAGGCTAGCATGAGGAGGGAATAACTATACAGATGTGAGATCTGGAACATGACAAGGAATGAGAATTCAGAAAGTGGACATAATTAGTTTGATACTTAACTTTAATCCATTAATGATGAACGTCACTCTAGATGGTACATGATTCACAATATTATCTGTTCAGAATACATTCTTGAAGAGTTCTTATAGTAACTGAATATGGCGCCTTGCTAGGATGTAGCAAATGATGTAGCTGAAGGCTATGCCAAACTGTCGTCTCTGCAAATGAGAGCATATGTAGACAGTGAACCATCGCCAACAAAGTCAGCTGTACAACTGGGACGAGTGCTAGGTGAAAAAATGAGCCAGAGTGTGAATTGGACACTCAAACAACCTAAGATCCCTCTTGAAAGCGTCCTCTACAAATAGTTGCAAAATATTGGGTTTTAATATGCAGTCCATCTGACCACACCATAATAGCTGGGAATATTTTATTAATTGTGACATTTCTGGCCATGAAAATTTACATTTTGCAATTTTTGTGTCTTGTCTTACTAATCCTTTAGCAGCCATGTTTTAGTTTAAGATTTTGCCTTCTTATAAACCTGCTACCCTGGGTCATGGCATGCCACTCCCCCCTCCCCCCCCCTCCCCCCTCACTCCCTCTACACCTCACCCACCCCATCCCCATCCCCCAACATGACCTCCCACCCGCCAATCCTTGAATCGACACTCAATGAGCCTTTAAGTCAACATAATTGTACAAAAAAAGGGATAGTAGATTCTGGGGGCTGTTGTGAGGAATGAACTCACATTCTGTAAGCTCATCTTCCACTTACAGAAAATACTAAATACAATTTAGTAATAGTTTCAGCATTTTAGAAAATAAAGTTTATTGAGAGAGACAAAAGTGACATTTGTTTATAATGACATTTATATAAACAACATAAAATGTTGCAGTTATAAATAAACTACAAAAAAGAGAATCTCACATAAATCAAGACAGCTATTACAGTAAATGCCAGAGTTTTTAACAAAAGATAATTGGGACATGACAGATTCTGTTGAGTTAAACAAAACTACTGAAAAAAGGTTTATGGGAGGATCTGATAAGGATCAGAGTATGAAGGAAACAAAATGAAGACTTGTGTTCACTAAATATTACATTTCTTTTTTTAAGATGGCAGATGTTACTGTAACTACAAAGTAACAATGACAAAAACGAGTAAGCAATCATGGATTCCCCTAAATGTTTGTATGCCCCAACAGATGAATCAGAAACATGGACAATAAGCAATGATTATTGTAACATAAAATTTATTCCAATCCATTGTGATGTGGTGGTACAGCAAATTTCTAGTGTGATTAATATTAAAAGAAAGTCATAGTTTGCAGAATACTCTTTATTCTTTCAAAAATGATGCATTTGACCCAGGTAGCATATCATCAGGTTATCTGTAAGTACAAAGAAAAATGGCCATAATAAGTAACTGGAAGTGATCCTATCCTGAGTTACTATATTCAGCAGTGAAAACTAAAAATGTAAATATGTAAGACATAAAGGGTAGAAAAGCATGTAAAAAAATGTTATAATTACTTCCAAAAGACACACATTTAATAAAAGCTGGTAAGTTAACTTGAAAAATGGCATAAGGGATGGTGCAAAAACCACCAAGAATGAACCTGCAGAGAAATAATTAAAAATTGTGAATGTCGGTTTATCTCGCAATGTGGGTCATCAGTCATTGTACAGAGTAAGGCCATGCTCACAAGATTGTAAACATGGCCATGGAACAAATTTATGGAGGCTGATCTATGCTCACACAGCATGTACATGGTATTGACAGAAGTACCTGACAGTGCTAGTAAAGACAACTGTCACTAGGTGGCACCAAATGCAAGTAAAAAGTCATCAATCAAAAATTATTACAGTAGAAAGAAAGAAATTTTCATAAGCAAGTTACAAACACACTTCATACGTGGCAGTTACTGGCAATCAATGGTTGCCACAGAACCCCCCCCCCCCCCCCTCCTTCCCCGGGAGTGTGGAGCACTGGGGGAAGGATATGGGCGTCTTCCTGTGCAGCTGTGTAGTAGTGTTGTGGGATGCTTGCTGGTTGATAGAGGCATGCACGAAAAGCCCCTGCTGTCGGTGCAGGGTGGACTAGTGCTGGTATAGTCCGCCATCGAGTGGGGGGGGGATGGACTAGTCGACCCTCACGTGTTTACTGGACTGGCAAGGAAGATGTCAGTGTTGCAGTACAGGCAGTGAGGGGGATGCGAATCTTGAGCATCCTGTCGGTCCTGAACATTGCAGCTATGCCAGTCGTATAGTCGTATGCCCCCACCCCCTCCCCCTCCCCCGTCATTTGGGATGGGGACCGTGCACAGGACAGTGATATGTGACATGGGAGTGGACTCGCATGAAGTGTCCCCATGTGGAGGGCACAATGGATCCCTCATGGAGCTGCAAGGAAAGCTCATTGCGTGGGCACTCAGAGGCATTGATAGAGATGCAAATTTCATCGACAGTGGACATAGGGGGCACTAGGGGAGGTGGTGGGGAAAAATAACGTAGTTCAGGAGAAACACTCTATGGGGGCATTGGGTGCTGCCACTTATGATGGGGTAATGTCACACGCAACATGTGGTTGGGCCTGAGGCTGTGGATTGTCACACGCAGTGCCTGCGTGAAACAAGGGTAGAGTATCGTCACACGCAGCAACTGAGCTGCACACAGGTGTAGGCTCAATGCATGTATGATTATGGTGGAGTGCAGGGGAGTGGGCAGTCTGTGTGAGGTCAGAGTCGTCACCTGATGGAGGAACACTCAACTCGAGAGGGTGTGGTACAGAATCCTCTATCGTCCAGGTTGGGTTCACATGTTGAAGGGAAACTGTCTTCCAACAGCCACTGATGAGAATATCCATAGTATCATCCATGCGAGCCACTACTCGATGTGGGCCAGAGTAAGGTGGCTGTAATGCCAGTTTGACTGTGTCATCCCGTAACATAGCGAATTCGCAAGAGTCCAGTGCCAAATGCAGAAAGACCTAGGGATGGGTGTGTGGTCATGGAGGGTGCATGTGGATTGCAGCTATGCTTAACTACGGTAGGGGGGTTGGACAGGTCAATGATTGCTTTGTTGTTGATGAACTCTGTGGGGAGAACTAGGGTCTCACCATACAGGAGCTCTGCAAGTGAAGCCTGGAGATCTGTCATGTAAACCGTGTGAATTGCTAACATAACCCAGGGAAGGGCATCGGACCGCTCACCACCTTGGCACATGAGGGCTGCTTTCAGAGTCCTGTGCCACTGCTCGACCAGTCCATTGCTCTGTGGGTGGTAAGCCGTAGTGCGGGACCTATCCACCCCATAGAATACGCAGAGTTTGTTAAACAGCAGGGATTCAAACTACCTTCCCTGGCCAGTGGTGATGGAAGTAGGGCAGCCGAATCTAGCTATCCAGGAGGATATGAATGCGTGTGCTATAGAATCCACTGTGATGTCCTGTAGGGGTATTGCCTCCACCCAACGCATAACACGGTCAATGACAGACAGGATATACCTGAAACCATCAGACACGGGTAACGGTCCTACAAGGTCCAGATGCACATGTTGGAAGGGGCCTTTCTGGATGTTGAATTTATCTAGATGAGTTATGTGTGCCTGCCAACTTTGCTGCGTTGGTACTGTGTGCCTGCCAACGTTGCTGCATTGGTACTGGAAACAAGCATGAGCCCAAGTACAACAATCCCTCTTCACACCCAGCCACACAAAACGTTCTGTAACAAGGCATGTAGTAGCCTTAGCACCAGGATGTGAAAGGTTATGTAATGCAGTGAACTCTTGGTGACACAGTGCAGGGGGAACAATAGGCCCAGTAGGTTGCAGGAAACAATCTGGATGGAAGTATCTGGGTCCTATTGAAGGTTGTGCAATTCGCCATCATTGCCCTGTAAGTGGACCAATTGGTCGAAATTAATGGGGGATGAAATTGCTGTGATACGTGACAGACAGGTAGTCAGCCAACACTTTTTCTTAGCCTTGGATGTAACAGATGTCTGTTGTGTATTGGCAAATTAAGTCCATCTGCCAAAACCTACATGGGGGCAGTTCAACAGCAGGTTTAGGGATAGCCTTAACGAGGGGGCGATGGTCTGTGAAAATAGTTATGGTCCTTCCTTCGATGTCTGTGCAGAAATATTTTACAGGTTCATAAACCACAAGCAATTCTCTTTCAAATGCTGACCATTTACATTGAGCCATAGATAGTACCTTGGAAAAAAAAGAAGAAAAAGAAAAAAAAAGAAAAAAAACCAGAGTGGTTGTGTAGTGTCACCGACGCGCTGTTGGAGGACTACACCGATTGCAAAATCACTTGCATCTGCTGTAATAGAGATGCAGGCATCTGGCAAAGGGTAGGCGAGAGTGACACCTTGTGCTAACACTGACTTAAGGTCTTTGAAAGCTCTCACCATGTTGTCAGACCACTGTACACGGCGATTGCCCGAGGTTTGTTTCCCAGCCAATGTGTCAGTCAGAGGGGCTTGAATTGCTGCCACCACCGGCAGGTTATGATGGTAGAAATTGATAGTTCCTAAAAACCGGCATAATTCACAGAATGACCCAGGGAGAGGTAGATCGTGAATGCAGTCAACCCACTCCTGAGGGGGGCATATACCTTCCATGGAGATGGTGTACGCCAGAAAAATGACAGAGGTGCAGTGGAGTTGTGTCTTGTCGTTATTGATCTCGACTCTGTAATGTGTCAATAAGTCCTGTATTGTGGCCAGGTGGAGTTTTTGTTCTCTGCCAGAGGAGGAAAAAGTGAGTATGTTGTCAAGGTATGCATAACAATAGGTGCAGTTAAATAGAAGTGAGTCTATAAAATGTTGCCAAGTTTGGGCCATGTTTTTGAGACCATAAGGCATGTAAAAAAAATTGTAGAGGCCGAAAGGTGTGATCAACACTGTCTTTGGTAAGTCACTCTGTTCCATGGGTATCTGTAAATATGCCTTGTGGCGGTCCAAGACACTGAAGATGTGTGCTCCACTAAGTACTTGCGTGAAGTCTTGTATATGCAGTATCGGATAATTGTCTAATACGATCCACATATTGAGGCAATGATAGTCACCACAGAGGCGCACTGTGCCATTCTTTTTGGGAGCTAAATGTATGGACGAAGACCAGTTACTGTCCAATGGACGAACAATACCTGCCTGCAGAAGTTCCTCCACTGTGGCCTTAGCAAGGTGTATTTTATGTGGCGGCAGTTGGTGTGCTTTATGATGCACTGGTGGCCCGTCTGTTGTGAGAATTTTGTGTGTCGTGACATTCATGATAGCGTTCAGCTGGACAGGTGAACTTGCTCAGGGGTCATCGCGAATGAGAATCAGTAGCACGCAAGAGTCACTAACCTGATGTGCCAGGGAAGCTGTCAGTAGTGGCAAAGTTCCACGAAGTGCGTCTCTGGTGTCGGGGCTTGGTGGCATCAAATTCCCACACGGTGCATCACCGGTGTCAGAGAGTGTTGACAGACATTGTATGAGGCATCATGCCTTGGTGAGGGCTTGCATACCTGACAATATGGCACTGTTCAGTTCGGCACTACAAGTGCGGAGGTCATCAACTGCAGAGTGCTCGGACTGAAGCTGGGTGATGGAAGTTGAAAGTTATAGAATTATAAAGAATGTAGCAACCAGTCACGGAAACATAATTTATTTATCTTGTTGCAAATCGATTTCGACGATATCAGTCATCATTGGTGCTAAAACAAATACAGGAGGCAGGGCATAAACAACAACTGCTTTAACAAATGACAAAATTGACAATAAAACATAGTTACATCAATTACAACATGTATAGATGTCTGAAATTAAAATTCAGAGTCATAACATACCATTTTTCTAACCGATATGTGCCATAAGTAGAAGTACTGTAAATTTGCTGCATTGAGCAGATGATCTGTGATCACAAGTTTGTTCATATTTGTTCACATTAGAATGATGTAATACGGTATGTTGTGTTGTTCTCTTCCTGATGATTATTTATGCCACCTTACATTGAGTGACATCTATTTATTCTACAATTTTAACTTCTGGTTTTATTAATGGTTTTGTATCTCCTTATATGTATTAATTATAGATAAAAACAAAGATGAGGTGACCTACCGAACGAAAGCGCTGGCAGGTCGATAGACACACAAACAAACACAAACATACACACGAAATTCAAGCTTTCGCAACAAACTGTTGCCTCATCAGGAAAGAGGGAAGGAGAGGGGAAGACGAAAGGAAGTGGGTTTTAAGGGAGAGGGTAAGGAGTCATTCCAATCCCGGGAGCGGAAAGACTTACCTTAGGGGGAAAAAAGGACAGGTATACACTCGCACACACGCACATATCCATCCACACATACAGACACAAGCAGACATATTTAAAGACAAAGAGTTTGGGCAGAGATGTCAGTCGAGGCAGAAGTGTAGAGGCAAAGAAGTTGTTGAAAGACAGGTGAGGTATGAGTGGCTGCAACTTGGAATTAGCGGAGATTGAGGCCTGGCGGATGACGAGAAGAGAGGATATACTGAAGGGCAGGTTCCCATCTCCGGAGTTCGGATAGGTTGGTGTTGGTGGGAAGTATCCAGATAACCCGGACAGTGTAACACTGTGCCAAGATGTGCTGGCTGTGCACCAAGGCATGTTTTGCCACAGGGTGATCCTCATTACCAACAAACACTGTCTGCCTGTGTCCATTCATGCAAATGGACAGTTTGTTGCTGGTCATTCCCACATAGAATGCATCACAGTGTAGGCAGGTCAGTTGGTAAATCACATGGGTGCTTTCACACGTGGCTCTGCCTTTGATCGTGTACACCTTCCGGGTTACAGGACTGGAGTAGGTGGTGGTGGGAGGGTGCATGGGACAGGTTTTGCATCGGGGGCGGTTACAAGGATAGGAGCCAGAGGGTAGGGAAGGTGGTTTGGGGATTTCATAGGGATGAACTAACAGGTTTCAAAGGTTAGGTGGACGGCGGAAAGACACTCTTGGCGGAGTGGGGAGGATTTTATGAAGGATGCATCTCATTTCAGGGCAGGATTTGACTTCCTCAAATCCTGCCCTGAAATGAGATCCATCCTTCATAAAATCCTCCCCACTCCGCCAAGAGTGTCTTTCCGCCATCCACCTAACCTTCGTAACCTGTTAGTTCATCCCTATGAAATCCCCAAACCACCTTCCCTACCCTCTGGCTCCTATCCTTGTAACCGCCCCCGATGCAAAACCTGTCCCATGCACCCTCCCACCACCACCTACTCCAGTCCTGTAACCCGGAAGGTGTACACGATCAAAGGCAGAGCCACGTGTGAAAGCACCCATGTGATTTACCAACTGACCTGCCTACACTGTGATGCATTCTATGTGGGAATGACCAGCAACAAACTGCCCATTCGCATGAATGGACACAGGCAGACAGTGTTTGTTGGTAATGAGGATCACCCTGTGGCAAAACATGCCTTGGTGCACAGCCAGCACATCTTGGCACAGTGTTACACTGTCCGGGTTATCTGGATACTTCCCACCAACACCAACCTATCCGAACTCCGGAGATGGGAACCTGCCCTTCAGTATATCCTCTCTTCTCGTCATCCGCCAGGCCTCAATCTCCGCTAATTCCAAGTTGCAGCCACTCATACCTCACCTGTCTTTCAACAACTTCTTTGCCTCTACACTTCTGCCTCGACTGACATCTCTGCCCAAACTCTTTGTCTTTAAATATGTCTGCTTGTGTCTGTATGTGTGGATGGATATGTGCGTGTGTGCGAGTGTATACCTGTCCTTTTTTCCCCCTAAGGTAAGTCTTTCCGCTCCCGGGATTGGAATGACTCCTTACCCTCTCCCTTAAAACCCACTTCCTTTCGTCTTCCCCTCTCCTTCCCTCTTTCCTGATGAGGCAACAGTTTGTTGCGAAAGCTTGAATTTCGTGTGTATGTTTGTGTTTGTTTGTGTGTCTATCGACCTGCCAGCGCTTTCGTTCGGTAAGTCACCTCATCTTTGTTTTTATATATAATTTTTCCCACGTGGAATGTTTCCCTCTATTATATTGATATCATTAACTTATATGTATTAACTTTTAAAGAAAAATATGTATTTTGTGAAATCTGATGCAACTGCCAATTTTTGCACCTAAACTGAGCCATTCCCATTCAAAAAGTGGTTGTTAGATGGTAAATCGTTTTGGGTGTTTAGAGTTGGTTTTACATATTCTGAGCATGCTGCTCTAGTTGTTTTGTGGTTGATTTTTGAGCACCTATTTTATTGCCGGTGGTTGACAGTGATATGTCAATCCTTTTGTATTGGTTAACACCATACTCATGTGAAATATAAGGGTGCATGGTACATTTGTTCATGATTCTATAGTTTGCATAGTAGACCTAAAGTCATTATCCACAAATATGGTTCTTTATATGCACAACACTTTGTTAATTGCATTATTTAAATTATGCGATTGTTTATCTCGTACTGTAATTTTTACCTGAACTCTGTCAATTTTGAATTTGTGCATTCAGTAACATAGAATCATCTATTGGAAGTAACATAAATGTGCCTTTTGATGCACTTGTAGTTTGTATGTGGAATGGTAGATGGCCATTGATACCACTATTCAGTTTCGTCATTATGACAAATGAGTTTCATTTCCTAAATTTGTGTGAGTGGAATCATATTTTTAGCAAGTTTATCTCTTCTTATTACAATTTTGACAATTGTAGTTTTGATGTATATATTTAATTTGTTATTATCATCTAACAATTATTTAAATTGGTATTATCAATTACCATCACTGTATAATTTTTTTTGATGACATATTCCTTATTGCTTTTATTTTACATTACTTTTGTATTTTACATAGAGGACGCTTATTGCAACATGATGCCACCTCATGTTGTCTTGTTTTGTCTTGTTGTAGTGTTGACCTATGATGTGTCACTTCATGATAGGAATCTGCCAAAGACAGTACTTCTACTTATGGCATGTATTGGTTATAAAAATGGTATGTTATTACTTTGAATTTTAATTTCAGGCATCTGTACATGTTCTAATTGATGTAACTATGTTTTATTGTCAATTTTTTCATTTGTTAAAGAAGTTATTGTTTATGCCCTGTCTCCTGTATTTGTTTTAGCACCATTGATGACTGATGTAAGTCGAAATTTATCTGCAACAAGATAAATTATTTTTCCTTGACTAGTTGCTGCATTCTTTATAATTTTATATTCCACAGGCACTGCAAAGAAAGGGACCCTTATGGTGCCCAACATTCGGAAGTTGTGAGGCTATCTGCCAGTGAAGAGCACACGATGAGAGCCGTGTTGAAATTGTCAGGAAGCTGAGGGTCAGGGGGGGGGGGGGGGGGGTGAGGTGGCGACTGAACACACAATATGAGAGGATGAGGCGTGGTGCAATTATGCGGCCGACTAGAGGTCTGGAGACAGTCCGAAATAAAAAAAGGAAGTCGATTCCTAATACTGAGTCTTCTATGTCAGCCACGTAGAAGGACAAGTGAACTGTTTGCCAGGCATGAGTTCAATAGGTAACTCGGCCAAACCATTGACACAGAGTGGTGATTTATTTGCTGCTCAAAGGAACGGTTTGGCTGGTGTCATGTCCTTTACGGTAAATGTGGGAGGTATGACACTAACGTCTGCCCCGGTATCAACAAGAAAATACTGGCGTGAACCTAAATCCAAGATGTACAGACGTCCTCAGGAGGTGGGGGATCTGACAGAATCCAACATCTGTGGGTGCCCTTGCATGTATCTGCGAGCCATGACACCTACTGTGATCTGCATGCGGTGTTTGGGAATGCGCAGGGTGGGCAGCAGTTGTGAGCAGCGTCCCTGTAACTGGAGTGGAACTAGCATATGTGAGAGTCAGCTGTACTTGTCTCACCAGCCAAAACATCAGACTAGGGGAAGGCGGGGCAGGCAGGCACTTGCCCAGTTGGGGTGGAGAGAGGCTGGTGCTGGCCCACTTGCAATTCCTGGTCTTGGCCACTAGTGGCTGCTGTTCCATGTGCTGTCTGCGATACGCACATGCCCGACCTCTGCCACCAGATGGTGGAAGTATATTCACAGGATTACCAACCTCAGCAGTATTAGGCACTGTGCTGCGTGGAGGAAGGTGGCAGTGCCGAATAATGGTGTATGCCTGGTCTGCCAGCCGCATTTTATCCTCAAGTGATGCTGAGGTATGTGGGAGCAAATGTAATTGTAGTTCTTGTCACAGTTTCACCAACCTCAATGATCAGAGCGCTAAGCTCGGCAAGATCTCAGAACTGACCTGCGCACACAAGTGTCACCACAGCTGTGAGGGGGTTCTGTCACCTAAAGTCTCGTGATAAATAATGTTGTGAATCATATTGGCTGGAGGACAAGAAAGGCGTTCGATGAGTAATGCACAGGCAGAGGCGTATTTGTTGCTCTTGGGTGGGTTCAGCAACAAGTCACTGATGAGATCAGGGTGGCCATGCAGGTGGTTCACTAAACACACAAAACGAGTTCTGTCATCCACAATACCGTGTATGCCCAACATGTTGTCCACCAAGGTAAACCATGTCACTGGGTTGTCCGGTTGTAACGGCGGCAGCTGTGGAAGATGACTGGGGGCCAGTGCTTGTGGGGGTGTAGGACAGGCACGAATTGTACGGGGATTCTGCATGGTGTTCACTGATGGGAACTGTGCCTCAGTGGCAGGTGATGTGTTGCGCTGAACGTCCGTTAGCTGTGCAAGTGAGATGTGATATCCGGTCCGTGTAGGCAGTAAATCTGTATGGTATCATGACAAGCACAGTGCAGCAGGTGTGGAAGGATCAATGGCAGATGCAGACGAAATCTTGAGCAGAGGCGTGAAGTCGTGATTGAGTGCCGAGTGACAGGGCGTAACCATGGCAGCTGCATCGCCTGAAGTGTGTGTGGGTCTGCAGGTCACCACAAACTGAAAAAAAGAGAAAGACTAAATGTGCAAGTGAAGGACTGAATGCAAAATGACCGAAACTAGAAGATGACATTTTGAAATGGATTCAAGGACACCATCAAAATGCCATTGGGATTAATACAAAAATGATTTAAATACATCCTTGTAAGCTAGCGTTACAGCAGAACTTAACTGACTTGAAGGGTGGAGTTGGTTGGCGCTACAGGTTTATGAAGCGTCATGGACTTAGCATGTGAGCCAAAACCAAAATATATCAGAAAGCATCACAAGAGTATGAAGAGAAGACAATATCTTTCCATCACTTTAGTATTCAACATCGAAACAAAAACCAGTGTGGAACTAAGCCAAGTGTGAATATTGACAAAACCCATGTGACATGTGATGTGCCAAGTATCAGAACGGTTGCCGTGAAAGGTGAAAAACTGTAAGTATAAAAACAAGTGGACATGAAAAAATGAACTACACTATTGTCCTTTCATGTTGTCCTGACAGTACTGAACTTAATCCACTGATTATTTTCAAGAATAAAACAATGCCAAAACATTCTGAAATATGGCCAGGTGTTGTTGTTCAGGTGCATGACAAGGACTGAATGGATAGGACTGGTATGAAATTATGGATTAACAGAGTGTGGGAAGAAGGAAAGGTGCTTTATTGAAAAAGAGTTCTCTTCTTGTGCCAGATCATTTTAGTAGTCATTTGAAAAATTCTGTGAAAGAGAAATTGTGACCGGGTAATACAGAGCTTTCTGTTATTCTGGGAGGACTTACTTCACAATTGCAACCCCTTTATGTCTTGATAAATAAACTATTTAAAGGGTATATGAGAGAGGAATGGAACAAATGGATGATGGATGAAGCCCAACATGAGTTCATGCTGATGGGAGTGTTAAAATGACTTACAATCAAACAAGTGTGGCAGTGGATAAAACAATCATGGTCTAGAGAGAGAGAAGATATTATCATTAAATTTTGCAACAAGTGTGGCATGAGTAACACTCTAGATGGCAGTCAAGACAGCCTTATACATGAAGATGACAGTGATGACAATGGGGAGGAAGAAGAAGAAGACGATTCATATGATGACTTTCATGGATTTTTTTAGTCTGACTTTGCATTCTAATAACAAAAATGGTAAAAATATTATTTTTTAAAAATGCATGAAGATTAAGATGTGTCTTATAGTCTGTAACGTCTTGCAGTCTGTAAAAGGTATATGCTCCTGACAGCCACTGGACTTCTTTTAGTTTGTTATTCTGTACAAAAAATTTTAAATTTTTTACTAAAAAGCATTCCTGCTTATGCACCATCTAACTCATGTCCTGACAAATGGTTTCACTAAAATTTTTAATTAGGAAGATTTGTGTTTGGATGTTGTATTCTATAATTCTCTTACTGTTTGTCTACATACCCCCTCTGTTTACTCTGTTATGCACCTCTGAAGTATTCCTTCATCTTGTTTCTAAAGCTTTTCTTTTCAATGTTCTACATCTGTATACCTGAACCCCATGCCTCTGGTATTGGACAGGATTATGACATAATATTTATACAAATTATTTCCTATTCACCATGTTTGTAACTTACTTATGAGAATTTCTTTCTTTCTTCTACAATGATTTTTGATTTATGGCTTTGTACTTGCATTTGGTGCCATCTAGTGATGGTTACCTTTATTAGCACCATCACTCACATCTGATTCTAACAGTACCATGTATACACTGTGTGAATGTGAAGTATTCCTTTGTAGATTTATTCTCAATTGTTTTTATGTCATCTTTTATGTTGTTTTTCATGTTCCTTTACTTGCTATTTCAGGCAAATTTGTTGACTGCCTTTTGGAAGTAATTATAGCAGCTTTACATGCTTTCCTATCATTTGTGACTTACATGTTTACATTTTTGGTTTTCATTGTTGAATGTAGTTGCTCAGGATAGGATGACACCAAGTATTTATTATAGCCATTTTTCGTTGTACTTCTAGATAACCTGATGATGCCCTACAGAAGTGAAATGCATAATTTTTGAGCAAAAAAAAAAAAAAAAAAAAAAAAAGCTACAACCTAGGACTGATTGTCTTTTAATATTACAATTCTAACATTATGGATGTAATGCCAATTGAACTTTACAAAGCTACACAGTGTATGAGGAAAGAAAAGGCAGTGGACTGACTGTCTTTTAATATTACAATTCTAACATTATGGATGTAATGCCAATTGAACTTTACAAAGCTACACAGTGTATGAGGAAAGAAAAGGCAGTGGATGATGGCATTTCAATATAGATTATTAAAGATATTAGCAGCACAATGTGACAAGAACTTGAAAAATTATTTAAAGAATACCTATGAAAAAAGGCAATTCTTCAAAATGGGAACAGTGCTGTCATTGTTCTACAACATAAGAAATGGGACAAGTGGGATCCCAGATTTCTCCCTATGATGGACAAGATACTCACTAAAATTATCACTAATCACACTGAAAATGTGGCTTTTAATGAAGTCAAGAAACAAACTGGCTTTAGAAGTGGATGTAGCACAAGAGACCATTTTCGAATCACAAACAAAATTAAAAAATAGAGAAATACCTGTCATCACTTCAACAGCTACTACATTTCATATGTTGTCACACTGAATGACAAGCCCTTCAAGGCCATGTATAATCCTCATTCAACAGCACTGCAGTAGTCACAATTGCTGAATTACACCATGTTACTATTTCACTCAGGATTCATATATTTTAAAAAAGCTGTTGACTTGATTTTGACAAAATGTGCACTAAGGCCTTGAGAAACATAGCACTGGTTTAAATTATTTTAATATACTCGAGGACAGATGTCTCAGTTCTACATCTTCATTTAGACATCATGAAGGTAGTGTTTTATTTTATGCCATTCTTCTCAATCACACTGAATTTACAATTTCCACTAAATATTCCAAATTACATTGGTAGTGTCAATCATAAAAAAGAAACATCTGTCTCCATCAGAGGCATATCCACTACTATTCACATTCTACGGTACTCACAATATTCCAAAAAGTTTACAAAGCGAAAGAGTTTACATACTTTCTTGACAAAAGAACAATCTTAGCTAAAATATATCATTATTTCGCAAATGAGTCCAAAAATAAATTAAATAATTAGTGTTAAACTGTGCAATTAATAATATGAATTTTAAGTGTACCAGAAATTTTGTAATTTCAAATACTTTTTTAAAAAAGAATAATTTTAACTGCGTACAGAGTATCAACAAATTAATTTCTTTTTATACATTTCAGTCTGAAATATAATATGTTGTATACAAAATCAAATGAAATTCTTTTAGTTAAATACTGACGTAATGTTCATCTATATAAGAATTGATAATATAAATGGTATTGGTTATAAAAAAAGGTAATGTTAGAGGAGGGTGTCCCATTACAATACCCTCTCACAAAATTTTGGAAACAATGTGTTTACAATATTTTGTGACAGACTACAAGGTTTGGCAAATGGTGTACAAAATTATGCCCAGGATAGCAGATCGGTGTACAGGAGTATCTAATACATAACATATACAGAAAATGTAAGAAAAATATCTACTACGAAAGTCATAATCTATACATATATCATGATATGGTATTCAGATTTTGAGATCTGTGGAACATACTGTCAAAAGAGAAATAATACAAGGTGAAAACTGCAACATTGCACCACTAAGCAGAGACAACGTAAATTACTAGAATTACAAATTGTAAGTTAATATCCATACAACCAAACCTTCAAAATCTTCAAAAGAGAAGAGAAAAATTTCAGAGCCTAAGTGTACGATGAGTGAGCCAACTTGAAAAACTCACAACGATGGGGACAGGCCAGAAGAATGTACTCAGTCATGAGCAGGAATCAATCAGCCACATAAACCAGAGTATTTAAATATATGTTGACTCATGAAAGAACAAACCAATGGAAGAATATTAGGGCCTAATTTTATGATGTGGGGATCGACCCAAGAATCTAAACCACACTGGGTACAAATACAAACCAGGAAAAAATGTTTCAACACAACAAAATGAATAAAGCTCATAATCATATCAATAAGTTCGATTTTATGCAAAGAGTAATTGTAAGAATCACTTAGCCCTAATCAATGGTTGTACACATTCCTTGAGTACACACACAGTTGTGATGACCAAGGATACCCAAAACAGAGTTAAGGATGAGTCTTATGTGAACGTAGGCTTTCCCAGTGTATACTGCTGATGAAATCTTCTCGGGCTTCCACAGCTATATGGACTGCCCAAGGTTCACAAGGATGGGGTGCCTCTTTGCCCTATAGTGAGCAACATTAATGCACCTACATATGGAGTAGTGAAGCATCTAGCCTCGCTTCTAAAACCTATAGTGGGCCACTGCAGTCATCACGTGAAGAATTTGGCCAAATTCGTAACCATGCTGAAGTAGATGCAACTGCAGAAAGAAGATCTGCCTGTGATCTTTGCGATAACTTTGCTCTTTACACTTGTACCACTTCAGTATACCTTGGTACTCTTGGCAGATCATTTTGAGCACATGATAGTAAAATTATTTGAACATGTGCTCACCACAGCCTATTTCAAATATGATGGGGAATTTTATGGACAGGTTGATGGGGTATGCATGGGTTCGCCACCTTGCTCCAGGGATTACCAATCTCTAGATGGAGCACTTCGAGGAATTGGCACTGGCAATGGCATGGCTTAAACCTAAACACTTCTCCTGTTACATTGATGACACATTCATTGTGTGAGAACATGGAACAGAAGCCCTGAATGAATTCCACAAACACCTGAACAGCATTCACAAAAACATACAGTTCACAATGTAGTTAGAACAAGATGGATGTATTCCATATTTGGATATTCTTATAAGGAGAAAAGCAGACAGCATGCTAAGACATGCAATATACAGAAAGAAGACCCACACGGACCTGCATCTCCATGCTTTGAAGTGCCATCACCCAGGACACTGGTTCACAGAGCAAGAGCCATCTGTGACAAAGACAGTCTTCCAGGTGAGCTGCAGCACTTTAAGGATGTGTTTTGTCAGAATGGTTACAGCAAAGCGCACATTAGATGTGCATTGAGGAAGAAAAGGAGTGACACAGCCATCCAAAAAGAAGAGGAAGAGGAAAAGAAACTCACCTTTATCCCCTACATTGGGCCCCCATCAGCCAAAATTGTGAGAATAATGGGGAAAAACAATATCAAAGCAATTTTTAACCACCTTCAAAAACAAAAGAGTTTCTTGTCTCAGTGAAGGACAAATTGCAGCTACAAGTTCCCAGTATATACAGTATACTGTGCAAATGTGGGCTACTCTACATTGGTCAAGCACAACGCTGCATCTCGCAACGCTGGCAGGACCACATTAGATGTGCACAGCTAGGGCACAAGGACAAATTGGCCATGGCAGAACACAGCCTTGATGAGGGACACACCTTAAAATTTGCAGAAATGAAAATGCTTTGCCGAGCCTGTGGCTTCTGAGAGAGCGCCATCAAGGAATCAGTCGAAATAAGATTACATGACAATCTCATCAATAGGGACGAGGGCTACCATTTAAGTTTGGCATGGAACCCTGCAATAGGAGGGGACTGTGCTCAGCTGCTAAAGCTCTGCGATTCTAAGCTAGACTAATGCAACAGGCAGCCAGCGTCGTCTGGCCTCGCACGGATTCCTCCCTCCACCACTGGCCCAGTGCCGGTAGGAGGGTATGGGAGGGATGGCCACCACACGCCACTGACCAGCTATATACAGATGACAACCGCAGTCTTTCGACACTTTGCCAGAAGGTGATGAGAATGACACTCATCAAAACATTGCAGATTTTTTACGCAGATACCCAAATGGAAGCCCGAGAAGATTTCATCAGGCATGAGTCTGTCCACAACTCAAGTTCCAGCCAGATATAATATTGCAATATTCAGGATAAATACAGGTAAACAGAGTCATAGTTAGCTTGAATAATGACATAAACCAGTAGCTTGAGAACCAAAATCAGTGTATGAAAGCAGACATGCATACATCTTGTTGTAGTGTTTATTTGCTAATTGTCCATAAAACTAACCTACATACACAAAGACCTATAAGATTCATTTACAAATAATAAAAAAAATACATACAGATTTAAAGTTACATAATGTGTTGGAAAGTAATCCCCCTACTTGACAAAACATGCATTTATACAGAATAACACTGTCTTTAGCAGTCTTGGCTAACAATTCACAAATAACAGTCACAACACACATCCAGTCAACATATGCTTGAGTATGTTACCCAGAAGCCATGATCTCTTGCAAGTTGACTGGTCCAGCAGGGTACAGCCATACAGCACTGTGGAGAGTGGATCTGCCCACATCTTTCAGTTTCCTCCTTAGAGGAATGGATAGGTAACTTCCTGTCTAGCAATCACATCAAATCCTGAAACATTGTTTTGTGTACTGAATATGCTGTTCAGTACCTTCTTCACATCACACGTGATATGTTCTCCTTAGTAACTTTCTGAAGTCAATTTTATGGGAGTTATGTCAGGTGCAATTAAAAAGTGTGCACATATGAAACATAATATTCAGAGTTAAATGCAATGAAAAGAATGGACTATTAAGGTAAGACTCATAGATATGCTCAGATACTATTCCTAATCTTTGTGGTACAAATTATGAATACTGTCTCATTTCAAAATTGCAAAAATATCTACTAATTTAGTCTCATGGCATATATGTATCAAATTCTAAAGCACAAATCTATTACAAAACATAATTATATAGTGTATCATAGATTTTAACTTAGTCAACAGATAAGACAAAACTTTAGAAATCACATCATATTACATACGAAATTCTTGACAAACAAACACAATTATACAGTCATATAAATCTACAAATAGATTGAAACTTAGTCAATAGAAGAGACTGAACTCTAGAAATTGCATGATCTTACATACTATATTCATGGCAAACTAAACACTATTACATAGTCTTATTAATCTGCAAATCTAGTGTATGTTTTCTTATAGACTAGGTATCATTATGCATCCATGTTCATATATGTCGACTTCTATATTAAATGTTAACAGTGCTTGACAGTTTACATACTTGCTTTGCTTACCAGTAGCTCCTCTTATCTTTACACCTACAATGGGCATTTCCACAAAGTTCTTACTATATGTTATTTTGTTTCTAAATTGTTCAGATGTACCACAAATTTGGATACATGTATCAATCAAACAGTTGTCTTCCCACTGATCAATCTTAATCTTAATTTGAGGACATCCAAAATCTGAATCATCATCTCTGTTATTAGACACTTCATGTAAGAGATCATTTTCAATTTCATCCAATGCTACATCCACACTGTTTTTGCAAGGTTTTATCAACTTTACTGGTATTATAGCATTACTTTGGTTACACATGTTGTCAGGTAAAGATTGAACACACCGAATGGATTCCATAGCACAGCTAACATCACTTATTACAGAAGGAACACAAATATATTACTGTCAAAATTTCATTTCCTACTTAGATCTACTTTCAGTTCACTAGACCAATTTGGATACAAATTTTGACTAACCACAGGTTACTTATTCCAGAATGCAAATTTATCCATGTTATCATCAATTTGATCCCAAACAAATTTCAAAAAGTTTTCAACTTTATTCTCTAAGCTTACAGATAACTCACCTTTACTGTTTGGATCGTTATTCTGCATGATGTTAATGAAAAACTGATTTGACTGGATGGTCACTTCATCATCATCAGCCAATTCAATCATTAGATGATGTGGCCTCTTCGAGTCGTGGATTCAGGTAGGCTTTCAGAATTCTTCTCCAAGTGGGATGGTCTTGGGCAGTTCTCTGCCAGGTGTTACCAGCGATCTTCTTGATGTCTTTATCCCATCTGTCTGGTGGTCTTCCTCTAGGCCTCCGGTGCTCTCTCGGACTCCACTCCAGTACTAGCTTCGTCCATCTGTTGTCTTTTCTTCTTGCGACGTGGCCAGCCCACTGCCATTTCAAGGAACCTACTCTCTCTAAGATGTCATTAACCTTTGTCACAGACCGGATGTCATCTGCCCTTTTCCTGTCCTTTCTTGTATAGCCCAGCATTGATCTCTCCATGGCTCTCTGTGCTGTCCTAAGTTTCCCTGTTGTGAATGAGTTCAGTGCCCATGTCTCGCATACGTACGTCATCACAGGAAGAATGCATTGATCAAATACTGCTTTCTTCAGATTTACTGGCATTTTTGATCTGAATACTTTTGAATTCTTCCCAAATGCTTGCCAGCCAAGCTTGATGCGTCGATAGATTTCTGGTCTTATGTCTCCCTTCATATTTATAATCTGGCCAAGGTAGACATATTCACTGACCTCTTCTAGTAGACTGTCCTTCACTTTCACATCTCCAGCTGGGACCCATTTGTTGGATATTACTTTTGTTTTGGAAAGGTTCATGTTTAAGCCAACCAGCTGACATTCCGATGCAAGATCTGTAACTAAGTTTTGGAGCTCTGCGAAGTCTTTGGCCAGTAAGGCAATATCATCAGCAAATCTCAAGTTGGTAAGCCTTCTTCCATTAATTCTAATTCCCTTACCTTCCCAGCTCAGCTTTGACATAGCCATTTCCAATACAGCAGAGAACAGTTTTGGGGAGATGGGATCGCCTTGCTTGACACCCCTCATGATGCGGAATTCTTGAGTTGATTCGCCGATGTTAACATAAGCTGAAGAATTCTCGTAGATTTTCCTGAGCACTTCAATGTATGCTGCTCCCACTCCTTGCTCACTCAAAGCTTGGAGGACAGCTACATGGCTAACGGAGTCAAATGCCTTTTCAAAGTCAACAAAGGCAATGCAGAGAGGCAGTTGGTATTCATTCGCTCTGCTTATCACTTCACTAACGGTCAGAATGTGGTCAATAGTGCTAAAATTGCTTCGGAATCCAGCTTGTTCGATAGGTTGGGCTGAGTCTAGGGTGGAACTAATTCGGTTTATCAAGATCTTTGTAAACATTTTGTACAAAATTGAGAGCAAGCTGATAGGACGGTAGTTTTTAATATTGTGAATACTTCCTTTCTTGTGTATCAAAATAATCTTAGCCTTGTTCCACGATAGTGGGATTGAAGCATAGTGCAGGCAGGAAGTAAATACTTTTGCCAAGTGATTTATTGTTACCTCTCCTGCCAGTTTGAGGATGTCAACGCTGAGCTCATCATCACCCGGCACTGTTCCCTTCTTCATGCTATCTAGAGCACACTTGACTTCCGATGGGAGTATATCTGGAACACTAGATATATCATTTAAATTAGATACACTCAAAATTTCCCCTGGATTGCTATACAAATTGCTGTAAAAGTCTCTGATGAACTTCAAAACCGCCTCCTTTTCAGTGATTCGACTGTCATTTCCATCGAGTGCGATAATCTGCTTTTTACCTATTGTGAGTTTGCGTTTGGCTGACTTTAAACTTGTCTTGTTCTCCAAGCTTGCTCGTAAGGTGTCTTCAGTGAATTTCTGTATGTCAGTTTTCATCTCTCTTCGCACTGCCTTACATAGTTCAGAATACGCCACCATGTCACGATCGGTTTGGATTTTCATTTCTCTCCTCTGTTGTAAAAGGGTTTCAGTTTTGGCACTGAATTTCTTTGCTTGTTTATTTTTTTTGCATAGGCCACCGACTTCTTGTGCACTTGAAACAATCATTTCCGCCAAATCACAATCTTTAGTTACGTGGAACTTGCTTTGGAGGACTTCTTGGAATTTCGAGGAATGTTCTTCCAGGTTTTTGAGGTTGATTACCCTTCTTTTCCCTTTCATAAGTTTACTCCTTTCATTTCTTACATTGAGTTCGACCCTTGCTCTCACAAGACGGTGATCACTGCCAGTGTTGAACTGATTTAGCACTGATACGTCTTTTACAATCTGCGGAATATTTGACAGAATAAAGTCTATCTCATTTTTGACACTGAAATTTGGGCTCCTCCAAGTCCATTTTCGGTCAGGGTGCTTCTTAAAGAACGTATTCATGATGGACATACTGGTGTACTCAGCGAACTGGACTAATCTCTCACCTCTATCGTTTCGGTCGTCAATCCCATAGTTGCCCACCACTGTGTCGCCTTGTTTCTTGGTGCCAACTTTTGCATTGAAATCTCCAATGACCATCTGGAAGTGACAATCGCTACCTTTTTTACAGGTGTTATCCAGACTTTCGTAAAAGGATTCAATTTCTTCGTCAGGGTGACTTGAGGTGGGAGCGTACACCTGAACAATCTGTATTTTATACCTATTCGACACCTTCAGGACCATTCGAGCTGTCCTGCTGGAAGTTCCTTCTAAGACAGATACTCTATCAGCAATATTCTTGTTGATTAAGAACCCAACTCCATTGAGTTTTCCTTCTGGGTCGCCACAAAAGTAAAACAAGTTGCCAGAGCGCAAACGGAGACAGTCTTCCCCTTTTCGGCGAACTTCGCTTAAACCAACAATACTCCAGTTGATTTTTGTAAGCTCTTTCTCGATCTCTTCTAGTCTGTCGTTGCCTATTAGAGAGCGACAGTTATATGTACAGACGTGAAGAGTCTGTATCTTCTTCTCAGCACCATTTGGTGTTTGGGACATCAAAGTTGCTCCCACCCGGAGATCCGACTGTGGGGCTATTACTCCGGAAAATTTAACATTAATGTCACACAACGTAACTCGAAGGTGAGAAGCATAATTGCCACGCTTGCTTCAGAATGGATTGGCGATATAATTTCCAGGCCGCCCCTGACATGGGGTACAGACACCTTTGGTAGGCCGCTCCACTAGAGTACAGACGCCACCACACTGCTAGTTTTGGTCCACCCCGGGTATTTCATTTCCCCGGTGCCACCCATATCTGGGAGGCTTTCCCCTATCCGCCACCTGGGGAGGCGCCCGATGGGGGACTAGCAACCCCTTTACTGTTTGGATCGTTATTCTGCATGATGTTAATGAAAAACTGATTTGACTGGATGGTCACTTACATCATCACAAACATCACTTAACTTATCTGTATTCACAAACAACTCTGAAACTTCATTATTCTTAAACTCCACAAATACCTGATATTATCATCATATTCTTCCAAAATTATGTAATCAACAACATCATTGACAACACAAGTCTCATTTCCGTCAAAGTCAAGCACTTCACATACATTCATTTGCAATAAGCTACCCATCTCACACTTACCAATGTCAGTGATTTCGCAGCTCTCATTCACATCTAAATAAAAAATACTGTCTAATTCAGATCCAGTGCAGTCATCGCCTGATTTACATACGTCAGTAACACTGTTTCTGACAAAGAGAAGAAATCATTAGTACATACTACTTCAAAATCATCATTAATCTCACATTCTGGTATGTGATTAGTATCTATAACACTATAATTAAACATAGTATTCCAAAACATTTGATCAAAACATAAATGAGAAATCTGATGTTCCTTCTGTCAAACTTCATATACCTGTGTCACATTATTAATACCGTTATTATTGTCTAAATGCCAACATAAATTGGGGGTCCTGTACTTGTTGTGTTTCCTCGCACCAAAACTGTGGACTTTCATTGAGACAGATCACAGTTTCCCAAATGGCCACCTCTGTGATTATTTCTCCTATTAAACTGCCCATGGTTATCCCCCATTATTCCTATTCTGTTGGGGGTGTTCAAAATTTCTGTCTCTATTACCATTTTGACCTGGATATAAATTGCCTTATCTCTGTTTCTGTTGTTTTTACCATTGTGATCTCTATCATTTCAATTCTTATGGTAAATGTTCCTTTCTACTGCCCTATCCAGCCTGTTTACATGTCACAAAAACTGTTCAAGGCAATCGTCAGGTCCATGTACTAAATCCCACTGCAACCTCTCTGGTAATATACTTTTTAGTGCATCAATCAATGTCATTTTGTCAAATGGCCTGTCGAGGTGTGAGAATTTCTTAAGTTGATTCATAAAAATTTCTTTCAGTGTACCATCCCTATTCCTATGATTTGGACCACTCAGAAATTCACTTTTAATTCTCCCTTGTTCAGGTTCTGACCAAAATTTAAAAAACTTTTTTCCTGCTGACTTAAATTTAGATTTACCCAAGACAGAGCTGCCCCTTCAAGACATCTTTTAACAAATTATATCTTTCGGTCGTCACTCTTACCTGATACAAAACTATCTCTACAGTGTTGTAGAAATTCCACTGGATGGAAAACTTTTTATTGGAATAGTTGGACCACACAATACCATTGTTTGAATACATATTGTTGTGAATACAATTTTTCTGTACCACTGAAATTTTTTGATCTAAAACGTTTGCATTTGCATACTATTTACAACATTCAAAATTTTTTGATCTAAACTACTGAAGTTCTGTTCAGGTTTTTCCTCTATGGCCTCCTGTTGAATTCTGACATCATTAACATTCTTCTCCTGACTTGCGGATTGTGCAACTAACTCATTTTTTAAAACAATAAATTGATTTTGTAATACATTGACTTTTTCATTCACTTTTTTAATCCATCTGACAACCCAATTTTTAGCTCCAAACCTTGATTACTAAGTTGTTCTATTTGTTATTGTACCCTGTTCATTTTATCAATGTTTTCAGTTTGTATTTCAATTACTGATCATTGACTGCACTAAATTTGCTAGTGTTATCTGTTTTTATTTCTGTTAGCCGATTATTAACTGTACTAAATTTGCTATAGTTGTCCATCTTCATTTCCTCTAATTTTACTAAAATCAACTGCTAAATATCAGTTTTCACTGTTTCTTTGCTGACTACACTTTCACTTGGTTCAAACATGTCTTGGCTATGCCCTATAGCTTTCACTTCATCACCACTACCATCATCTCTACTCATTTTCCTAGCAATTACATGAGTAAAAAAAAATGAAATTAATTATTTAATTAATTTCACAAGATGGTTTGTACTCTTGTTTTTCTTATTGATGTCCCTCATTGTATTTGTAAAGTCCCCTTTCAATACATCTGGTCCCTCATTGTTGATATTCTCACATCACTGTTGATCCTTTGTTGGGCATTTCTTGGATCATCTTTCGTCGAGTGATTGGAGTTTCCCTATGTATATGAAAACTGGAAATGATACAAATCACTGTCCTTTCTTCTTCCGCAACAGACAAGACTTCATTATCAGTCAACTGATCCTGGACGAGCCCCCACACTTGTAATCTTGCCCTCCCACACATCACTATTAAATTTCTCTCTCTCTGCACAAATTTTTAAAGCTTAAAGTAAGATATACAAAAGAAAATATTTTTACTTATGTTCATTTTCTCTTGTTACTGGCTCCAAGTTGTGCACCTAGGGGTACATTCTTGCTGCTAAAATTTTCATTTAACGTTGTGAGTTCCTGGTGACTTAATAATTGATTAAGTAATATCTGTTGCTATTATTTTCTTTTATTTTATCCCATTCTTCTAAATCACACCAAATTTACAATTTCCACTTAATATTACAAATTGCATTGGTAGTGTCGATCATAAAAAATACGTCTGTCTCCATTGGAAGCATACCCTCTACTACTTACATTCTGTGGTACTCACAATGTTCCAAAGAGTTTACAAAGCGAAAAAGAGTTTACATACTTTCTAGACAAGGGAAGAATCTTAGCTAAAATATATCATTATTTTGCAAATTAGTCCAAAAATAAATTTAATAATTAGTGTTAGATTGTGCAATTAATAATATGAATTTGAAGTGTACCACAAATTTTGTAATTTCAAATATTTTTTAAAAAAGAATAATTTTAACTGTTCGTACAGGGTACTAACAAATTAATTTCTTTTTATACATTTTAGTCTGAAATATAATATGTCGTATACAAAATCAAATGAAATTCTTTTAGTTAAACAACTGACATAATGTCCACCTATACAAGAATTGATAGTATAAATGGTATTATTTCTATAAAAAAGGTAATATTAGAGGAGGGCATCCCATTACAGTATCATGTTCCTTGCAGAGAAGCAGTAACAACAGAACTGATTGGTCAGGAGAGCTCAATGACTTTGAATGTGGACTAGTAATGGGATTATCATCTGAGTGTCACATCCATGAATGCATTTCAACCCTTCTAAAGCTGCCCTAGCTGATGCTGGTGATGTGACTGTAAGTGGAATCTGAAAGAACAATCACAGCTAAACAAGGACCAAGTAGACCTTATGTACTGATGAACAAGGGCTGTCGAGCACCGTGGAGGGCAGCTGTAAAAAACCACATGAAATCAGTGGCAGGAATCACTTGTGAGTTCCAAAGTGCTTACAGCAGTTCATCTAGTACAATGACTGTGCATAAGGGGTTGGGGTTCAGTGGTCAAATGGCTCCTCAAAAGTCACACATTTCTGTAGTCAGTGCTAGAGGAACACTTTGGAGGTGATTATTGTTCATATCAGCATAACAATGCACCTTTTCATAAACCAGCATCTGTAAGCAATGATTTGCATACTTTAACTTGCCTGTCCAGAGTCCCTACCTGAACGCAATAGAACACCTTGGAAATAACTTAGACTTTGTTCCAGATCCCAGCATCCAACATCACTACCATCTCTGGTTTTGGCTCTTGAAGAACAATGGGCTACCTTCTTCCACAGACATTAGGAAATAGAGAAAGTGTCACCAGTGGAGTTCAAGCCATAATAAAGGCAAAGTGTGGACACATCCCATAATAATAATGTCCACTAATAGGTGTCTGGATACTTTTGATTGATAGTCTATCCAAGAAGAGAAACGCTTTGCTTATTATAAACATAGATAATCAACATCCTTAATGAAGGAACTTCAACATTTGAAAAGTTAATGAAATTTTCTCAAAAATTAGTAACTGGTCTGTCACAAGGCTTGGTAAATGACAGCACTGGAACCTTTAAACTGCATGAGGCCTGGCCACACTACTGTAATAATGCATAAGATTAAATCAATCAATGAAATCAAATATTCTAAATTCTTGGGTGTTTATATTGATAAGAATCTGAATAGGTCATACAAGTTATGTATGGCAGATAATATTAGGTTTTACAAATGAAAATTTCAAAGTGAGTTTTCCTATTCTTATTCACAAATATTGTAAGATATCATATTCTCAAGCAACTCTTCAATCAGCAAGAAAGTTTTGTTGTACAAAAGACTGTAAGTAGAATATTATGTTGTGGTTGCTCAAGAACCTCTGGTGGGAAACTTTATAAAAAGATACATGTACAGACAATGTTGTCACAGTACATTTATTCTCTTATCAAGTTTTTTTCCAAAAATAAATCACAATTATTAAGCAACAGTAACATTCAGAAACATAATACTAGAAAGAGAAATCACTCAACTATCAACCTCTAAAGGGTATTGTGGCACAGCAAGAAGGAGGTATTCAGCCACAAAAATGTTTCACCACTTACCACCAATCTGATGATTCTGTTGACAACTCCTACTCTATTGGAATTCTGAATGTGTAATAATACATATGATGTGTGTGTGTGTGTGTGTGTGTGTGTGTGTGTGTGTGTGTGTGTGTGTGTGTGTGTGAGAGAGAGAGAGAGAGAGATGTGTGTGTGTGTGTGTGTGTGTGTGTGTGTGTGTGTGAGAGAGAGAGAGAGAGAGAGAGAGAGAGAGAGAGAGAGAGAGAGAGAGAGAGAGAGTGAGAGAGAGAGAGAGGGGGGGGGGAAGAAACTTTTATTTATTTATTATCATCCCAATGATCACATTTGTGATATAGGATTTGTCAGGATACATTTCAACAACTATATAATATCTTTACAAATTTTTTTTCTATGCTGAATTCATATGAATCTATCTTATGTTTAATATAATATACAACTAATAAGTGTTTTTATAACATAATTTCTTATGTGCTTGACAGACCTATTCCTTGATGTTGTGATTTCATTTGTCACATGTATAATATCATATATTCTGTGGCGGTTATCGACTGCAAGAGTCGACCGCCTCATCTTTGAGAACGAACTTCTTTGAAAACTATTGATCTCAGTGTGTTCCGAACTCTGTATTTGAGCAGATGTGTTTGTACTGACATGATCAAAATAAAGTTAATTAATTATAAATGAGTGAATACTTAATGTTGGGTTTGATATTACCATATGTAACATCTCGATCCCCACACTGGTGACCCCGATGCTCACGAACGCCATTTATGACACCAGAAATGTGTACTGGAACATCGCCATGGACAAACAATGCAGCAACCCTTTGTTGGATTTCTACATCAGTCGACTTCGCATCGCGCCACATCTGGATGCAGTGCACAGAAAGTGTAATTAGTGTGTATATTCCTGACTCTTGTATGAATTGTGCTTTTTTGGTAACTTTTGTCACCTTCTCACACATCGACAATGCGACTGAGGCACGCACGTCATCCGTCGAAACCCGCTCAATGTGTTGGTAATTTCAGTTCCAGGCAGTGCAGTGCTCCTTCACCAGTTAATTTGGACAATTTTGATTTGCTTTTGTGTAATGAATTAACTTTGTGCAGTGCTTCGACATCGGACAATCATATCAGACGATGGACTGCAACAAATGGGGACTATGTTGCAAATCCAGGTTCGCATGAACTCTGAACTACGGTTAAATCGCATGCTTGGTCGAATTCACAAACGCCCATCACAGCTACCACGTCTTCTGCACTGCGTGCAAATTCATTCGACCCAGTTTCCACACAGCCCGTCGTCCAGAGTTCGAATGTTCGCGCCAACTTTTCCACTGCTTCTCCACGCTTGTCCCTCATTTGCAGCATTCAACTACCAACATTTCTCTCGGACCAACTTCCAATGTGGTTCATGGCCACAGAGTATATATTCTCCTCTTATGGCATCACCGACGAAAGTGAAAAATACCTCGTACTCTTCTGCCACCTAAAGGACTATCATTATATAATTGCGGACATTATCTGTGACAAATTGAGTGACAAGTACACCTGAGCAAAAGCCTCTTTAATTCAGCATCTGTCACCGACATCACGGGAACAATTTCATCAAGGACATCCTACCGATCAATGACAATGCACCAATTACACCGTCGACAATGCTGGCTGCTTCTCAGTGCAACACTGGACATGCCATGTCTCCCTCTACACAGCACCCGAGCTGCACCGACTCTGCTCAATTGCTACTGACAGGAACGTCACGGCCGCCACCTACTGGCTCACTGACCTCGACCCAGTCAAAACAAACAGCTGCGTGACATACGATCCCACCACAGCTACCGCACTCACATCTTGTCAACAACTCGCCAACACTACGCACGCTTACCGCCCGGCCATTCACTACTCGATTGCGCCCACAGCTTGTTCACCCACCCCAGAAGATGATTTCAGCCTTATCAATGCTTCATACAGCAGTGAACACGTTCTCACTGTGCTGCTGCTGAGTACTGAGTTTCACATTCACGATCGCACACACGATCTCTTCTACTCATACTGTTACGTCAATACTGTGCCGCCAACCTTGTCTTGTATGCCAGGTTACCCTTTCATAGAGACATATTCCAATTTCGACCCCATCTTCTTCAGTGATACACAGCAGACTGCTTCACGACATGCATTTTCACCTGAACAACTGCAACAGCTTTGTGAGCAAATTGCGACATACAACTTGTTGGTACAAGATCAATTACACATGCTGCAGCCAACACCGACCAAGCACGAGATGCTACAAGATGCTCCTGTCATTGTTCCGCCTCTGACTGCTGACGATCCTTTGCTGTTACTACCAGCTACAACTAATACCCTGATGATCACGCTACATGGATCTATGTTCCAGATGTCACAACTGTCATCATCACACCGCCTCAAGTGGAAATTCTACATTACTGATGTGATACAAGCAACTTATTTATGCTGCTGCCACCTTTCCTTGGTAGTTCCAGACACTTCGTTTCTGTACCACAGTATAACCAGCCACATTCCAGTGCCACTTGCTTTGCCGCCCTCTTCACTACCTCTGCAATGTACAAATAACACATCTGCCATTTCTGCTTCGACGAGTGAGCATCTTTCCGCTCTGACACACGGCCGTGCAGCAGTTCTGTGTGAGCAGCTTGCAGCCTTACGACTCGACC